>NW_003314270.1:2830048-2837722 GCF_000143415.4 Selaginella moellendorffii
TTAGGTTGGCGTGTTCTTGTGGCTCCTTACTCATAGCCGATCGCGGGAACCGGTTGATTCGCGAGATACAAATCGATGATCCAAAGTCGTGTGATTCAAGCGATTCAGCCGTTTCAGGTGACTTCTCATCCTTTACCAGGATTTTTTTCTTTCGATTGGATTTAAAACTCCTGCTTTTTGTTGATTTCATGATCAGGACCACAAAAATGGGCTTTAATTCCCGTAGTGCTGCTTGGCATCTGTCTGGGGATGCCTCTGGGAGCTTTTACAATCTGGAAGATACTTGATCAGCGGTGCCGGCAAGTAAGTTTCACGAGCAAAGCTGGTGACTCTTATGAAAATATTTCTAGGCAGGCGATCAGCTGGGAAACACTGAAAGATTGCTGGCGGACGTTCCGGAGGACGATGATCTGCAAGTTCGGCAGCAGAAGCGAACTTGCTAGCGCCGTCTTTAGTCTTTTCCTGCTTGTATGTCATCAGGCACAGCTCCTCGCGTCTGTCTTCTTTGGTGTTGCACACGAAGTAAAAACGAAGCCAACTGCGCCTGTCAAACAAGATCAAGACCTCCACTCTCTCCTTGGAAACACGAAAGATGAGCCTCCAGACCTCATTGATTTCATGGACTTGGAATCTTCTGTTGCTCCTTCTCGCCCTCTTTCTTTTCCGGATTCGAGGAATTTGACTATGGAGCTCGAGTGTTTGGAGAAGTTCCAGCAGGAATTCAAGGACAAGCGCAAGCACAGCTAAGAATGTGCTCACACAAGCTTTGTTTTTCCACTCTTCTTGAATAGTCCATTGTTTTACAAATAGGTTGACGCTCATGTTCCGGCGGAAGGCGTTCCTCCGGCGAGGAGATGGACGAGCTCGAGTTCCAACGATCTGGTGACCGAGTACCAGCAGTACCGGGACGCTTCCATGACGACGATGACTTTGGGGAGGATCCAACTCGCCTCGCAATCCACAGCGTAAAAACCATTCTCTTTTTTCACAAAGACAAAAGTATTACTATTTTTTTCCAAGTCAAGGGTTAGGTTATACTTTCTCGCTTGGATTTTTCTATTCGAGATGTCGGAACGCGCGGTTTCGTCAGGTATGGATGCTTCTCTCCATCAAGAAGCTATGGTCTCTCGTGATCATGGGCCTCCAACGCTTGGCCGCCGAGCTCCAGCGCCCTGGCATGGCGGCCATCACCGAGCTTCACACCCGCGAGCTCCAGCTCCAGCTCCAGCGCATCGAGCAGCACATGGACACCACCGTCCTCGAGCATCTCATGGAGGCCACGAGCCAGCGCCAGCTTTAGCTCCAGTTCTTCAAGGTGGCGCTCCAGTTCCAGCTCCGGCTCCAGCGCCAGCTGCTTTCGTTCATGCTCGCGGCCACCACCCTGGTGATCGAGCTCCAGCGCCTCGCCACCACGATCCAGCTCCAGCAGCAGCGGTGTACCATCATCATCACGGTGATGGAGCTCCTCTGGTTGTTCACCACCATCACCATGGTCACCATCATGGAGGCCACCACCATCACCATGGTCACCATCATGGAGGCCGCCACCACCACCACCACCACCACCACCATCGTCGCGACGGTCACAACGCAGCGATGGCCACACCGACACCCGCGGCAGTGGTTACAGTGGCTCGGAGGACGCCCTGGTCGCTGCTCCCGCTTCTTCTCTGGGTTTTGGTTGCGATCTTGGTGCTGCTTGCGTGCTGTTTGCTAGTGCGATGGATGTTATCTCGAAGGAAACAGCGCAGGAATGCGATCTTTCAGGACCCTCAGTGGCGGATCGAAGTGACGAATCCTCTGGCAGTTGTGGTGGACGATTCTCTGACTGAGAAGAAAGAGCCCGAGTGGAGGATTAAAGTGCTAAACGCACAGGAGGAAGACGATTCTCTGACTATGAGCTTGTGAAAGTACGGTGCTACCAGCATAGCGAGTGCTCGAGAGGTTTAAGCGGCGGGATTAGTGTGGTCTAAACGGCACCTGACGATGCCTTGCTCTCATGAGGTACCGAGTCTGTGATCTGGACGCTCAAACGATTGATACTGCAGTGGAGGGCCTGTTCCAGTGTTTGGAGTGAAGAAGACACAGAGAGCTTCGTCGATCTGCAAAGGTTATATTCGTCGCGACAATCTCTATGCAAGGTGTCGAAGCCTCGTCAAGTTTTTAAACGAATACCCCGGAAGCAACATCGTGGACTATCTTGATTGCCGGCTATGCTCAGCACAACGAACTGGGATGCTGATAAACTATCGTGGCAGAACTGAAGGCTTGGGCAGCTCTGGCAATTGGGAAGGTAATTCACTTGACTATCTCCAGATATAGAGATGAAGTCATTGCGTCCGTGGCCAACTCAAAGCGAGCATGTAGTACTGTGAAGGACTGCCGAGTTATTGTCACCGGACGGGATTGCTTTCACTTCATCCTCACTGAGTGTAGCGATGCTGACTTGGTCGACACAGCAACCCAGGCAATGAGCTGATCGTAGGTAACTCCAGATCTGGAGCACTTTCACTGTATGGTGGTGAGGCTGTCGAGATATTAAAGAAGAATATGTGGAATGTTTGAAGGAGATTAAGTAGTTGATTTCACCATATCTTTTATTAGCTAATAATTTTATTATTTTGGCAAAAAAAGAAAAAAATTTAATGGAGAGGCTATAACTTAAATAGTATGGAAAGGTGGTTTTAAAGAATTATAAGGAATAACTTTGTTTCTTTTTCTCTTTTCTGTCGACATTTTTGGTTCTGAATCCAAGCAATTCATGGATTCAGAAGGCATACTCTAACGTTTGAATTTGAACATATACTTGACCAATTTGGTTTTAAATCTGGATTTGAATCACAAATTCTTCATGCTCTTCGTGATCAAGCCTTGGTTGTTCATTTTGCCTTTATCTTATGGTGATTTACTATAGGATAATCACGAAATGGAACTTAAACCTTCCATATGGCTCCATTTTTTTCGACATCCAACACCGACATCTACAAAATGGTAAAAACCACGTGTGCTACATTTGGTATCAGAGAATGAGTTTTGGCAAATACTATCTAATGAGATTGGGTAACTAGTCTCATTGCATATGTAGAGATGAAAATGATTTGAGTGCAAAGGCTTTGCAATCATTCCTTGAGTATGGTTTTGGTTACCTTTTTATACCATATTATGTGAGTTTGCTCTTGGGCTCATAAGATGGATTGAGGAGTTCCGTTTGCACGAGTTTGCGCTCGGGCTCATGAGTGAGGCACATTAGTAACTCAAGGTTACACCTTGAGTTGGCAAGATTAATATTATCTTATTGGTGATTCCATGAGTTGTTCCATGTATCGTGGGTGAAAGTAAACCTCCCATAGGTTTGCTATGAGTGGCAAATAAGCTGGTCTATAGTTGTTTTGCACGGCACTAGTAGATCCTTTCTATACATGATTATAAGTGGATCAATCAAGACTGTAGGGGTTAGTATATTGGTTTAAGTAATCATTGTTGCGCTCTCTCATAATTTTTTCTTGGATTAAACTGAAGGCAATGCAAATGCAAGCTTGAGGTTTGGTCAGATATGAGACCAAAAAGAGAGTTATTAAAGATGAAAGATCAAACACGTAAATCATCTTTTTTTATTTGAGATATGATTTGCAACAAAGAGTGACTCATTGCTCATGTTCACATCATGCAATCAAGAATCCTTACATTGATGCATGTTGGAAATAATGGTCTTATAAGTAGTGAGTTGTGAGATGAATAGCGGTGAAACACTAAACCATTTTGTCTAGGCTTGCTATTGAAAACTTGGGTTACAATGCTCAATTCTTTTCCAGGGAACCTTGCTATTGCCCCTTGAGTAGCTTGGTGTTAGATTAGTTTTGAATTTGGTCAAAAAGAGAGTGGCATGAATTTGTTTATGTTATGAATAAAAGTTAGTGGTGTTAAGTGTTGTAAATCTCTATCGGTGGGGTGTGGCATTTATGTTGCATTTTGTCAAATTGAGTTGGCATTTAATAATCATATAAACCTTTGTAGTAATGACATGGGAGTTACTCATGGTGTTGCTCAATTGATGATCAAGTCATTGTGATTTTTATATCATATTTATGTGATAATGAGCAATGCGTTTACGAAATTGCTTGGTTAAACAATGATCAATCTTAAAATGGTTGATGGTGAGGCTAGTTTACTTACATGTAGCAGCATTGTAGTAGCTTTGATTGAATTCTCAAAGATGATCCATTATGCTAAGCTTAAATTAATTTTTTGTTTCCTTAAGTTTGTCTATTGAGGTGTTGGAAAGGGTTATAACATTCAATTGTTATGGCTTGTTGGTTATCTGTTAGCACTTAAAGTAGATTGTTGGATGGAAAAGATGTGTAAATAGGGCATTAACATCAATAGCACTTGTGTTAGTGGAAGTGGCATTATTATTTCGAGTGATAAGGTATTCTTCTTAGAACTTGAATTTCCATGCCATTTTTTTTTTTAGTGTTTTGACCTTCACATTGGATCTTAAAGGTGGTTGAAGAAAAGTGTTAAGTGTAATGTGGATGTCCGAAGATGTGGTCTTCGTGATCAAATTTTGGATGTTCATTTTGCATTTTGCAAATATCGGTATTGGATGTCAAAAAAAATAGGCAAAGATATTTGATGCTTAGCATGTTATTGGATCACGAGAATTTGTGTTAAGGTGAACCTATGTGAAGTTGTTAATAAAAGGAAGTTGGTTGAGTCTTGAAAGTTTTCATTCCTACACTAAGAGTCATTTTTTTTTTAGGATGGAAAATTTTCCACAAATTTTCTTAAATTTTTTCAATGGCTGATCTGGATCTGGATCTGGATCTAGATCAGCCATTGGAAAAGTCTAAAAATATTTGTGGAAAATTTTCATCCTAAAAAATGAATAACTCTTCACATTAACACAAATTCTCGTGATCTAATAGCATACTAAGCATTGAACATCTTTGCCTATTTTTTTTGAGATCCAACATCGACATCCACAAAATGCAAAATAAACATCCAAGGCTTGATCATGAAGAGCATGGAGAATTTGTGATTCAGATCCAGATTTAGAACCAAATTGGTCGAGTATGTGTTCAAATTCAAATGCATACTCAAATTCATGCATACTCGGATTCAGATCTAGATGAAAACTTTATTTTTGGACTCAACTTGACTAAATATTAAACTTGCTGTTTTTAATCTAATTTAAAAAACATTTATGAAAGAATACAATAATGAACCTTGATCCATTTATAATCATATATAGTAAGGATCCACTACTGTCGTATTAAACAGTTATGAACCAATTTATTTACCACCCATAGCAAGCCTATAGGAAATTTATTTTTACCTATGATACTATAGTAATAACTCATCCAATAAGTTACATTAATCTTGTCAACTTATTAAATTGCTAATGTGTCTAGTACATCTCAATAAGTACAAGCAAAACTTTATACAATATGGTAGATGACTTCTTGAGAAATCCAAATTCAAAAGTTTACATTTGAGGATCATATGCTTAAATTGATATTGTGCATATCATAAGACTTAATCAAGAGAGAATACCCAATTTGAAGCAAGTAATATTGAGTGAATTTTGTAGTATTTAAACTCAAAAATGCTTAGCCCTAAATATTCTAAGATTCTAAATCTCTTTATATTGAAACCTTAATGAGATTTCTGAAATTGATCTCTTTAATTATTTACAACTAAATTTTTTTATCGTTTATATATAAATAAACAAATGAGATAATATTTCAATAGACTTTATCACAAAATATTTTAAGGAAATAATGCTATCTAGATTGTTATGGATTAGTTAACGAAGAGCTTCTCAATGAAGATGACAATTTAAACTTTTAAACTGATTATGGAATGATTAGGATCTGCAAATGTAAACCTATTTCACAAAGACCTTGGCAAATAGCAAATGTGTTACACAGACATGCTTGGCAGCAGTCGTGCCATTCCCATCACAATGTCTTAGCATGAAGGCTGAATGCGTTCAGTCCTGAAATTGAACGTTCCATGCTTGAACGTCTGTGATATTTTGGGATGAAATCATTGCAATGATCTGATATTCTCTCACAGTAGAATTAGTGCTCGATATGGATAATCAAACTGGCAACATTTTCCAAAGAACATGAGATAATCCTAAAGCTTATATAGCATACCTTTCTCGATGGATCTTAGTTGTTCTTATCCATTGTTCATGAATGGTCCTAGTACCAAAATCCATGTTTTCCACTGCCTTGCTTGATGATAACTCTTTGTAGCTTGCGAATGGCGTGAACACACAGTTCAATTATGATTCATGGGTAGTTAACCACATAGGAAATGGATCTTCTAACCATCTCAGGCAGGTTTTAGAGCACGATATGCAGAACAGCTCGGCTTGGATCATCGGAGCGCTGCTGCTCGCCTCGCTTGCTAATGACGCTAGTGAGTTTAACTCTCTTGCTTGTTCTGGGTTTACTGTCAAGACCTTGTTTGATCTCGACAAGCACTCGGTAAATGCCCTTGGCTTGTATATGGACCTGCGGAACAAGTTTGTGTTGGCGCTCGATTCTAGTGGCAATCGTATATGGAAGCTGAGACTGCCACTCTCGCACGCTGCTGACGATCCTCATACCCTTGGGGAGCGTCTGGAAGAGGCGCCACTCGCTGCACGGGGAATTCTCGACTGGAGTAAGCACTAGAGGCTTTTCTTATAAAGCGTAAGAGTTTTTTTTTCCTCTAGACAGCAGCTTGGAAGCTTTTGCCGGTTCATTCGTGGGGGAGTCCGGCTATGTCGACGGCCCCGCGGTAAAGTCACTTTTTAATCGCCCACAAACCTTGCTATTTGCGACAATGGCGCGGTCTTTGTGGCGGAATCGAGGAACTTGGCTATACGCAAAATCAGCAAGGATGGCGAAGGTAGTTTCGTTTTCTCTTTTAAAAATCTCTAGAACATTTTTTCTAGTTCCAACAGTGACCACCATTGCCGGAGGTAGCTCTCGAAAGCCAGGGTTTGCCGACGGCCCCGGAGACACAGCTCGTTTCTCAAGCGAGTTTAGCTTGGCGTGTTCTTTTGGCTCCTTACTCATAGCCGATCGCGGGAACCGGCTGATTCACGAGATACAAATCGATGATCCAAAGTCGCGTGATTCAAGCGATTCAGCCGTTTCAGGTGACTTCTCATCCTTTACCAGGATTTTTTTCTTTCGATTGGATTTAAAACTCCTGCTTTTTGTTGATTTCATGATCAGGACCACAAAAATGGGCTTTAATTCCCGTAGTGCTGCTTGGCATCTGTCTGGAGATGCCTCTGGGAGCTTTTATAATCTGGAAGATACTTGATCAGCGGTGCCGGCAAGTAAGTTTCACGAGCAACGCTGGTGACGCTTATGAAAATATTTCTAGGCAGGCGATCAGCTGGGAAACACTGAAAGATTGCTGGCGGGCGTTCCGGAGGACGATGATCTGCAAGTTCGGCAGCAGAAGCGAACTTGCTAGCGCCGTCTTTAGTCTTTTCCTGCTTGTATATCATCAGGCACAGCTGCTCGCGTCTGTCTTCTTTGGTGTTGCACACGAAGTAAAAACGAAGCCAACTGCGCCTGTCAAACAAGATCAAGACCTCCACTCTCTCCTTGGAAACACGAAAGATGAGCCTCCAGACCTCATTGATTTCATGGAACTCTCCCAACT
>NW_003314270.1:2837822-2905867 GCF_000143415.4 Selaginella moellendorffii
TTTTGCGGATTCGAGGAATTTGACTATGGAGCTCGAGTGTTTGGAGAAGTTCCAGCAGGAATTCAAGGACAAGCGCAAGCACAGCTAAGAATGTGCTCACACAAGCTTTGTTTTTCCACTCTTCTTGAATAGTCCATTGTTTTACAAATAGGTTGACGCTCATGTTCCGGCTGAAGGCGTTCCTCCGGCGAGGAGATGGACGAGCTCGAGTTCCAACGATCTGGTGACCGAGTACCAGCAGTACCGGGATGCTTCCATGACGACGATGACTTTGGGGAGGATCCAACTCGCCGCGCAATCCACAGCGTAAAAACCATTCTCTTTTTTCACAAAGACAAAAGTATTACTATTTTTTTCCAAGTCAAGGGTTAGGTTATACTTTCTCGCTTGGATTTTTCTATTCGAGATGTCGGAACGCGCGGTTTCGTCAGGTATGGATGCTTCTCTCCATCAAGAAGCTATGGTCTCTCGTGATCATGGGCCTCCAACGCTTGGCCGCCGAGCTCCAGCGCCCTGGCATGGCGGCCATCACCGAGCTTCACACCCGCGAGCTCCAGCTCCAGCTCCAGCTCCAGCGCATCGAGCAGCGCATGGACACCACCGTCCTCGAGCATCTCATGGAGGCCACGAGCCAGCGCCAGCTTTAGCTCCAGTTCTTCAAGGTGGCGCTCCAGTTCCAGCTCCGGCTCCAGCGCCAGCTGCTTTCGTTCATGCTCGCGGCCACCACCCTGGTGATCGAGCTCCAGCGCCTCGCCACCACGATCCAGCTCCAGCAGCAGCGGTGTACCATCATCATCACGGTGATGGAGCTCCTCTGGTTGTTCACCACCATCACCATGGTCACCATCATGGAGGCCACCACCATCACCATGGTCACCATCATGGAGGCCGCCACCACCACCACCACCACCACCACCATCGTCGCGACGGTCACAACGCAGCGATGGCCACACCGACACCCGCGGCAGTGGTTACAGTGGCTCGGAGGACGCCCTGGTCGCTGCTCCCGCTTCTTCTCTGGGTTTTGGTTGCGATCTTGGTGCTGCTTGCGTGCTGTTTGCTAGTGCGATGGATGTTATCTCGAAGGAAACAGCGCAGGAATGCGATCTTTCAGGACCCTCAGTGGCGGATCGAAGTGACGAATCCTCTGGCAGTTGTGGTGGACGATTCTCTGACTGAGAAGAAAGAGCCCGAGTGGAGGATTAAAGTGCTAAACGCACAGGAGGAAGACGATTCTCTGACTATGAGCTTGTGAAAGTACGGTGCTACCAGCATAGCGAGTGCTCGAGAGGTTTAAGCGGCGGGATTAGTGTGGTCTAAACGGCACCTGACGATGCCTTGCTCTCATGAGGTACCGAGTCTGTGATCTGGACGCTCAAACGATTGATACTGCAGTGGAGGGCCTGTTCCAGTGTTTGGAGTGAAGAAGGCACAGAGAGCTTCGTCGATCTATTTCCAAGCTGCAAAGGCTATATTCGTCGCGACGATCTCTATGAGCCTCGTCAAGTTTTTGAACGAATACCCCAGAAGCAACATCGTGGACTACCTGAAGGTAATTCACTTGACTATCTCCAGATATAGAGCCGAAGTCATTGTGTCCGTGGCCAACTCAAAGCGGGAGTATCACTGGTGCTGAGCACGTAGTACCGTGAAGGACTGCCGAGCTATGGCCGGACGGCATTGCTTTCACTTCATCCTCACTGAGTGTAGCCATGCTGGCTTGGTCCACAGCAATCCAGGCAAGTCGGTAACGAGCACTTTCACTGAGACTTTCACTGTATGGCGGTGACGCTGCGAAAACGATGCCTTTTTTTAATTATATTTTATGCTTTAAGATTTATTTCGTATTGAAAAAGAAGAATAACTGGAATTATAGTTGATTTCATCATATATTTTATTAGGTATTATTATTTGACAATACTTTATATGCTAGAAGTTTTTTTTGGAGGAGAGAGAAAAAATAATGGAGAGGCTATAATTAAAATAGTATGGAAAAGAGGTTTAAAAGAGCCTAGTGGAGAGATTGGTCTGGGATAACAAAATGGTTTTGAAGAATTATAAGGAATAAAAGAGTGTTGCTTTGTTTCTCGACATTTTTGGTTCTGTTGCTGGGAAATGCAAAGTTGTCTGAGTGTGTGTGAGTGTTGTATGTCAAAGAGAGGGCATTTGCTAGTTTTTAGTCTTGAGTTAGCTTTGGAGGAATGATATCAAGAAGGTTCTCTAATACCATCATGTTTTCTGAAACAGCTTAGCTAATGAAAGAGAGAATAAAATCAACTTAATCTTACCACATATTCTTCCTTTTTAATAAATAAAAGTAGAAAGTATAAAATAATCAATATAACTTCACAGACCAGCTTTACAGAAAGTTTAAATATAATTTTGGTGTCAATACTTTCTAGCTCCATCATGGATTGACTGCCAATATCTATAGAAGCAGGCTTCCAAATGATGAATATTCATTTGTGTTAGGGTAAAATTTATAAATATGGATATTGTCTTTTATTTTGACTTTATTTTCGGGCTCAACTTGACCAAACCTTAAGCTTGCATTAGTAGTCTTTTTATTTTAATATATGAATGACTACTTGAATCAATAAAATAATCCTTACAGTCTTGATTCATCCACTCATAATTATAGGAGGTTTATTTTTACTTATAGTATTATGGTAATAACTTAAATTAATCACTGATAAGCTAACATTAATTTTGCTAACTCAAAGTGTAACTTTAAGTTGCTCACTCACAAGCTTAAGCATAAACTCGTGCAAATGATACATTTTAAATCCATCTTATAAGCTCAAGTAAAACCTTATATAATATGTATGCACCAAAATTCATACCCAAGGACATGTGCAAAGCTATAACAACCAAATATATACCCATTTAGATAATTTTTTCCATCTCTATGTATACAACAAGATTAATCACCCAATCTCACTCGATAGTACTTGCTAAGATTAATTCTTTAATACCAAATATAGCATACATAATTTTCACTCTATATTTTATGATGAATTACCATAGAATAACTATAGAGCAAAACCTAAGACTTAAATATATCCGCCAAGTGAGACTTAAGTTTTAGGGTTTTTAGTTATTGAACAAAGGGATAAAGCCAAACTCTTAAGCATACATTCAAAAAGTAAAAGAATAAGAGTATGAAACAATATTGAATAGAGCATCCAATATTTCAATACTAAGACTAATATATAAAATGAAGCCAAATAGATTCTAATGTTAATTTTGGCATATCAATGGTATAACATAAGGACATAGATACTTCACCAGCTAGGGAGCTTGGGTTTAAACAAAATTAGATGCAGAACAAAAAAAAAAATACCTTGTTAAATAGGTTGGTCGTAAATGCCTCCTACCTATTATCCTTACTATAAATTTCAACCCCCTTAATATGA
This sequence comes from Selaginella moellendorffii, assembly GCF_000143415.4. NCBI lineage: Eukaryota > Viridiplantae > Streptophyta > Lycopodiopsida > Selaginellales > Selaginellaceae > Selaginella > Selaginella moellendorffii. The sequence goes on from NW_003314270.1 coordinate 2,841,239, forward strand.
AAGCTAGCTTTAGGCTTTCATCTTAGTTCTAAAAATTAGTTTTTAAGATAAACTTACAAAATTATTAAATATAAAATGATGTTGTTTGACAAAGATAGTTCTAACAATTTTCTTAGGTTTTTATAAACCGATTATTCAGTTTTTATGATTTGCTAGTTGACATTGTGAGTGATCAAGATATGCAAATAAATTCATGCAAATAAAGAAAATACAAGTGTATTCAGAAATGTGGGCAAGCCCTAAGAAAATCTAATGTGAATTCAGCCTTCATGCGTCATGGGAATGGCACAACCTCTCCTCTAAATAGCATTATTTCCTCAAAACATTTTAGGTAAACTAATGATAAAGTTGACTAAAATATTCCCCCATTTGTTCTCAAATATATATAAAGGATAAAATAAATTAGTGATAAGCAACCAAAGAGAACAATTTGAAAGTCATTGAGGTTTAAATATAAATAAAAAAAGATTATGAATAAGAATGTAATCTTTTTTTCCAATCAGTTAAAAATCTTGGGATACTTAGGGTTAAGCTTTTTTGAGTTTGAGTAATACTGACTTATTAAGAAGTTAAATTCAAGAGCTTCCATTTCATATTATAAAGATTACATATTAAATTGTTCATTTTTTTTCTTTAACTTTTGTCAATGAGCAAGACAACCTTGAAGATCCTTTTGACAATAGAAAAATAAAAGAAACTCATGGTCTGAATCCATATAATAATACTACCACCTATTTATAGTAATAATTATACTTGTAACTCTCTGTTTCGAGAAGGTTAATTTCATTATATAACTTTGAAGAATTTTTTCACTTGTCATTCCAATTATAAATAGTAGCAAACTTTAACATATTTTGGAGAAGATCAGTTAAGAGAATAGTTATCTCTAAAAAGTGCTTTATAAATCATTAAAAAACTTTAATCATACCAAGAAAACTATAAAAATCATGCACTATCCAAAGTATATACCAATTAACCATCTCTCACACCATGCATTGAAATCAAATGCTCAAAATATTCAATTTCCTCCAAAAAAAACTCACACTTGGGATAATTTCAAGTAGGGTTTATTGTCTCTCAAGAATTCCAAAACTCTTTATACATGGATTTTGTATTCTTCTATTATAGAGCTAAATATTAGGATATTATCGAAGTAATCAATTGTGAAATTTCTTATGCAAGGATGTAAAACTTGATTCATCAACCTGTAAAAAGTCATAGAAACATTTGTCAAATCAAATAGCATCACTAAAAACTCATAATTGTTGCAAATATAATTATAAGTATCAAAAGCTCTTAATCAACAAATCTATCCTTTTATTACCACAATAACAAAATGTTAATATTGTTAGACCCTTTATCAATCTCCACCCAAGTTAGTTAAGAATTTAGTTAACATATATCCACTTATATCAAAAGGGCATAAGGAAAGAAATCCTAAGTTATTATTAGTCAAGTATATTTAAAATAGTGATAAAAAACTTATATATTTGTATTGCACGTACTAGTGTTGAGAATCCCTAAATATTAACTCCAATCCCTTAATGTTCACTATATAATAACTTATTGTGTCCACTAAACACTCTTGTTTTTCTACCCCTTGTGTTAGTCTCATTTTGGTCCTATTAGTTATTTATGAAAAGTGTCTAAGGAGTTTATATATTCCCTTGGAAGTGTAGACATTTCTATTAATTTTCTTATCGATCAATATGAGTTATATATCAAAAAAGTTTTATATTGCAAATTTGGATATAAGAATAACATTATCATGTTCGAGACATTCTTTACATCTATAAATATACCTAATTGACAAATTTAGACAAATGCCTCAAAGCGAGGATTTGAACGAAAGGATTTGGATGGAGAGGCTCTAAGAATTGGCTCAATTGTGCGCGTTTTGATCCTCTTCTCGATATGTTCTCGTGATCTTCTCGTCGAGTGCAGGGGATGCGCCAAGAGTGTGCTTGATCTGGGAGCGGGATGTATGTGATATTTTGGGATGAAATCATTGCAAGTAGAATTAGTGCTTGATACGGAGAATCACCCACCAGAACTGGCAACATTTTCCAAAGAACATGAGATCATCCTAAAGCTTCTTCATATACAGCATACCTTTCTCGAAGTTGTTCTTATCCATTGTTCATGAATGGTCCTAGTACCAAAATTCATGTATTCCACTGCCTTGCTTGCTGATAGCTCTTTGTAGCTTGCAAATGGCGTGAACTCACAGTTTCACTTATGATTCATGTATTTAACCACTTAGGAAATGGATCTTCTAACCATCTCAGGCTAAACGACGCGGTCGTGCCATTCCCATCACAATTTCTTGAAGGCTGAATGTGTTTTAGAGCACGATATGAAGAACAGCTCGGCCTGGATCATCGGAGCGCTGCTGCTCGTCTCGCTTGCTAGTGACCAGTTTGTTCGTGAGTTTAACGCTCTTGCTCAAAACTTTAGTTCTGGGTTTACTGTCAAGACTTTGTTTGATCTCGGCAAGCACTCGGTAATGCCTTTGAACAAGTTTGTGTTGGCGGTCGACTCGCACGCATTCTATAGTGAAAAGTTTGTTTTTCCAGTTTCTCTATACGAAAAAGTGACAGTTAGTTTCAGCAGGGTATGACACCATGCATCGATCGCAAAGAGTGCCTCCGACTGATTGACAGTTGCAAGACGCTGCGCACTGCCCAGGAGCTTCACCTCAAAATCAAGCCGCTCCTCAAAGCTAGCGACGTTTTCCTGTCGAATCGCCTCATCCACATGTACGGCAAATGCGGGAGCGTGGATCATGCTCGTCGGATCTTTGACGCGAGCGTCGTGAGAGATTCCTTCACCTGGAATCTGATGCTCACTGCCTACTGCAGCAATGGGCATATCGACGAGGCCAAGAGCGTCTTTGATGCGATGCCAAAATGGAACATTGTTTCTTTTAATTGCATGCTGGCTGCATATGCCCAAAACGGGCATATCAAAGAGGCTGCTGGATTCTTTTTCGGGTTCATGCAAGAACGTGATGTTGTTTCATGGAATGCAATATTATCAGCATATGCCCACAATGGGTATCTTGATGATGCCAAACAAATATTTGATTCCATGCCAAAATGGAACCTTGTGTCGTGGACTGCCATGGTTGCGGTATATTCACATCTTGGATTCTTCGAGCATGCAAGGCGGTTATTGGAAAGTATGCCGGAACAAGACCTCATCTCGTCGACGGCCGTGATCTCCGCATATGCACAGAATGGACACGTGGAAGAAGCCAAGCGGTTGTTTTACGAGGACATTCCGCAGCATAATCTTGTAACATGGAATGCCATGGTTGCGGCGTGTAGCTTGAATGTCCAGGAGGCCAAGGAGGTGTTTGATTCCGCCCCGGAAAGAGACACGGTGACGTGGAATGCCATGCTCTCGGCTTATGCTCATAGTGGGCATCTGCAAGACACGGTTGACGTGTTTAGCTCCATGCCACAGAGAAATGTAGTCTCTTGGAATGCCATGCTGGATTCTTACGTGGAAAATGACGAATGGAAAGAGGCTAAATTTTTATTTGATAAAATGCCAGAGTGGAACATTGTATCATGGACGTCTATGCTCTCAATATTTGCCGCAAATGGGCATACTAGTGATGCAAAAGATGTCTTTGATACGATGCCAGAGAGAAATATTATCTCCTGGAACACCATGCTAGGTGCATATTCCCAACAAGAATCTGTAGAAGTTGCCAAAAGCTTCTTTGATTCTATGCCGGAGCATGATGCTGTATCTTGGAATATCATTGTGGCCGCATATGCCCAAAGAGGGCATCTGGAATATGCACAGAAGCTTGCCACGGACATGCCTCAAAAAACTTTGGTATCATCTAACGCGCTCCTGTGTGGATATTCCCAGCTCGGGCATATGAAAGACGCGTGGAAAGTCTTCCACGCCCTGCTGGATCGTGACGTTGTGACGTGGACAGCCATGCTGGCGGCATATGCCCAGAATGGGAATCTCGGGCAGAGCCAGAGGATCTTCGACGCGATGCCCGCGAAGAATGTGGTGACGTGGAGTGCGCTGATTGCCGGCTACGCCCAAAACGGGCAGCCCAGGACGGCGCTGGATCTCTTCCACGTGTCGGTGCTCTTTGAGATGCCAGCTGGCACGCACTTCATCTCGGTCATGCTGTCGTGCAGCCACGCTGGCAAGCTTGGCGCGTGCCGGGCGTCCCTCGTGGCAATGACGCTGGACTATGACATGAGGCCGGAAAGCCAGCACTTCTCGTGCATGGTGGATGTGTTGAGCCGGTCGGGGCATCTGGAAGATGCCCGGGACTTGATCGCGAATATGCCTTATCTCCCGGACGCGGCATACTGGAGGAGCTTGCTAGGCGCTTGCGGGAGGAGCGGCGATGGGAATGGCGCGGCCGCCGCCAAGAGCGTGCTTGATCTGGAAGGCGGCGATGGAGCGGGATACGTGCTGCTGGCCAATGCCTGCAGTGCGTGAGCGATCGTCCCGTGCGATCTAAGCATGGATTTCTTGTTCTCAGGGTCGCGATCGATATTTTGGGTTGAAATCACCGCAAGGATCTGATATTCTCTTGCAGTGTGCTCTCGATCGCAGTAGAACTAGCGCTCGATCGATATAAAAGATTTAGCAAGATTTAGCAACACTCTCCAAAGAATCCCGAAAGAACACTAAGATCCATCAAGAAAGGTATGATGTAAGGATGATCTTCACGAAGATCTCTTCGATTTGTTCCAGCTACTTTGAGAAATTTGGTGCTCAAATCTGGAGTCCAGCATTTCTCTGATGGTGGTGGCGGAGCTGAGGCTCTTGTCGAAAACCTCCACGACTCGCTCGAACCAGATGAGCACTGCTTGCGAGGCGGCAAATCACCTCCCTGGTGCCAATCGAAAGCTCCTGCTCGACCTCATCGCCTTGGTTCGCATCGCCAATCCAGACCCTGCCATTGCAGCCAAAGATGATCCTCACTTGGCACTCCTTGGCGTGGAAGACATGGAGGTGCTTCTTCATCTTGAGCAGGTATGGTTTCACCTTGACAACTCGGCCCTTCTTGAGCTGCGAAGAACAAGTAAGTTTTCCAGGAAGAACAATTCTCTTTCTCACAAACCTTTCCATAGGCGAGCTTCTGAAGCGTTCCCAGTCTGGAGCTTCCGGCGTAGAGCTCCGCTGGCCAGCCTTGATCGGCCTTGGTGATCTCGGCCTGGGTAGACAGAATCGTGAGCGTGATCGAGGCAGAAACACAAAAACAATCCAAAGGTCTACACTGACGAGATCGGTTTCGACGAGAAAGTTTCGCATGTTGAGCTCATCCACGGCAGTTCTTCGTCGCTGGATCACGCACAGACTCGAAGATCACGAAGAGAATCGACGTAAGTTACCTGGATGCTCGCTGGCAGATCCACAGACGATAGCTCCAATCGAGCATGGCGATCGCAGCTGATGTCCACCCTCCAGCTCCCTTGCGCAACCTTGCAGAAACGAAGAAATCCTCGAGCCAACGCTCACTAGCGAAGAACACGTCACCTCTACAATGCGCCCGATCACAACATGGCCCTTCTCCGGCTTGTATCTGGCAAAGAAAAAAAATTCCAGCGAACTTGGAAGAAGCAAGCAAACCTTGTCAAGAATGGATCGACTGTGATGAAAGAGCCTCACGGTCGCGCGGATTCCTCCGCTCACGCTCTGTGATCCATGGCCACTAGTGGAGATTATCAGAGAAGCTATGCGTGATTGATCTTCGCTTACCTTGAAACGCTCTCCTTCCCAGGGATTGCGAGAGAATTCCCAATTACCGGTCCATGAGCCCTAGTTTGCTGTCCTTGATCATGGAATGGAAAGGCGCGGCGGTGGAAATATGATCAATGCTTGCTCACATTGCAAGGGTTTAGGGTTTTAGAGGAGGGAATGCGCCTTCTCGCGATCGTCCGGCGATACTCCAAGGTAGGGATCTCTCTCAACGCTGCGATCGATATTTCTGTGTGGATCCATCGCCAGGAGCTAATGCTTGCTTGCAGCGCGCGAATGCGGGATCGGCGAAAGAGGTAGGGGAAAAATGGGAACCTCTGGAGTGGTAAATTTTTGTTCTTGTTCTCTTGCAGCTGGGGAATTCTTCTCGGGAGAGCGCTACCATTGGTGCGGTGAAGAAGGTACGCGAGAGATTTGTGCTTGGTATAAAGAGCTAGCTTCTTTCTTTTCTTGCAGGATCATCCACGGAACCGGCGTCCAGGGAAAAAGAAGGTAGGAAGTTTTTCTCTTGGAGTCTAAAGTTTGATGTTCTGGCAGGATCCTGGCAACACTGCGGAGGTTCTAAACGAGAGGAACGCGGACGTTTTCAAGGTGAATACAAAACTTTGGAAGTTCTTCGTGAGTTTTTTTCTTTGCTTCTTTCAGGCTGAAAATCCAAACGAGAAATGCACCAACGCGCTCGTGCCTCGGAGTTCTCTCGAAAACACAGTTGCTGGACCGGCAAAGAAGGTGCATATTAGCGGGAGAAATGGCGATAAGATTGTCCGGGAAGCGCTCAGGATGGTGCTGGAGGCCGTCTACGAGCCTTACTTTCTGGTTTACTCCCACGGCCATCGCCCTGGCTTGGGAGAGCACTCGGCTCTCAAGGAGATCCGGAGATGGGTCGGCATAAGCTGGTTTCTCAAGTTCAGGATCCAGAGCTGCCGCGAGAGGAAAATGACCAAGAATCTCCAGGACGAACTGCGGCAGCTTGTTGGAGACATGAGAGTCTTGAGGATGATCCGGGGATCTGTAGAGGAAGGGATCCGGTGCCGCGTCCGAAAGTCGACCAATCTGGGAAGGCTCCTTTGCAACGTCTACTTGCACAAGTTCGATCTTTCAGTCGCTCACAACATATCTCTCTACAAGAGGGGAGAGATTCCGTGCGTGACGATGAAGGATGGCCGTGAAGCGAGCATGCCATTCAAGCGTGAAGGCGTGAGGCACATTTTGATCGCCAAGTTTCCGGAGTATAGAAGGCTTTGGTACGTCCGGCATGGAACTCAGTTCATGATGGGCTTTATCGGTACGAAGGAGGACGCGAGCAACATTTTCTATGACGCCAAGTTTTTCATCGAGAAGCTTGGCTTCAACATGAACAAGAGGAAGTCTGGATCGATTGCAGACAGCATGCAAAACCCTGCCAGCTTTCTCGGCTTTCGAATAGTTTGCGACGATCCCGAAGGTTTCTACAGTCCCAAGAACAAGACCGAGTCGGAATGGAAGAAACGCATGGCTAGACTGGAACTCATCAAAGAAGGAGATAGGTGGCGACGGGTCATGAGGAAATACGTCCATGCTGGCAAGAAAACAGTTCGCCGAGCTTACGACGAGACATGTACAGTTCAAATGGACGTCACAAAGGGATTGGACTTACTCCGGCAAGTTCTTAAGAATCTCAAGGACACCATCGTCGGGCCGGAGTACCGTAACATCTACCACATTATGAGTCCGAGGGAGATACTGTTGAACAGGAGGACACAGAATATTTTTCCTCCAGAAGTCACAGAAGCTGCGAAGCAGTTGGAAGCTTCACTCAAGTCCTTTGTCGATGAAAAGAAGAAGCAGAGAGTGGCGGCCCAGAAACCACCAAAGCCACAGAAGCAGGCCAAGGAGCCGATCGTGAAGCCAACAATGACACCACCAGAGTTTTACGCACCCATCCGGAACATCAGGATCATGCTCAATAATTCCATGTTCTTGATGCGGGGAAGGCCGACGGTTCACCGCTACCTGATGCACAAGACAGAGATTGAAATCGTGGAGGAGTTTGCTCGCGTGGCCAACAGCATACTTGACTACTACAAGTGCTCGAAGAACTTGGACCGGGTGAAGAGGATCGTGGATTACAACTTACGGTTTTCCTGCCTGCGGACTCTAGGTGCGAGGCATGAGACAACTGCACAGAAGATCAAAAACGTCTTCACCAGCGAGCTGATTGTACCGGTTCAAGACGGAAACAGCATAGCATTGCGAAGGCCTTATCCGTCATCAGAAGCGATCGAGAAGATCATGCAAGGCTTCATGGCTCGGGACAATCCTGCTCCACCGTGGAAGGGCCTGCAAGTCTACAGCAGGGCTCCTCTCTAAGCAGATGTCCAAGTACGTAAAATCCTTTTTTTTTTTTTCTTTCATCCCGACTGGATGTTTGACAGTAGAGTGGCTATAGCTTGCGAGTCCATGGAAAACAAGGGTGCAAGACGACAATGACTTTGAAGACGTCGGTCCTACATTAGATTCTCTATTTCCGATTTTTTTCTTCGGAAGGGCCGGGATCTTTGTGCTTCCCATGTCCTGGGAGCAGTGAGGAGGGCATGGATATTCGAGGGGGATGGTCTTGTTCTGAGGTAAGCTATCATGTTCGGCGTTTTATCTATTTTGTAACGCTTTTGGATTTAAGCAGCTATACGTGAAACCCGGAGTACAATTTCCGGGGAGATGTGTGAGGAGTCAAAGTTTCTTTCATAGTCGGGTTCCTACAGCCTGCAAGAAATTCCAGAGCTTAAATCCTGCAGCAGGGTCCCAAGAGGATCGACCAAGGTAATGCAACTGGTGGTGTTCGATTGTTAATTGAAAGTTTTCGCAGGAGTACAAGTGTGAAAGGCAGGAGCATCAGGAGAGAGAGCGCTGAAACAACACCAGGCAATGGCACGCTTGTGGGAGCAATTGCGTTGATTACTGGAACCAGCATTGGTGCTGGAATTCTGGCAGTACCAGCAAAAACTATCGCAGCAGTGAGTCCAGATTATTGTTTTTGTTTTTCTTTTGCAAACGTTATTCTTTCATTTTCCTTCTCAGGGATTTATTCCATCTGCAAGCATAATGACTGGTTCTTGGATCTTTTTGGTTTTGGAGGCTTTTCTTCTGGTCGAAGTGAACTTGGCTCTGATGAGCAGCAAAAAAGCAAACCATTCACTGTCGAAAGTCATCTCTCTTCAAACTATGGCCGAGACAACTCTCGGCAGCCGAGGAGGAATCCTTGTTGGAGCGGTTTACGTGCTCCTCACATATGCACTTATAGTGGCCTACATTTCCAAGTCAGGCGAAGTTCTCTCCCTGTTATTTCACGTCCCAAGACAGATAGCGGAAGTTTTGTTCGTCGGCGTATTTGGATATTTGCTTCTCTCTGGCGGAACCAAACTCGCTGACCGAGCCAATCAGTTCATGACTGCGGGACTGATAGGTGAGGTGAAGTCCTTTTTCCAAAGAAAAAGTTTTTTCTTTACAAGAAACCATTCTGCAGGGCTCTTTCTCTTGCTCGTGATTGGAGGCTCTAAATATGGAGACTGGACAGCTCTTTTGCATCAGAACTGGAAAATGGCTCCAGAGGCTATTCCCGTTATTTTTCTGGCTCTGGTTTACCACGACTTAATTCCAGGTAGGGCGAAAGCGATGAACGTGTCCTCGATAACATGAAAGGTTTTGTAGTCATTTGCACATATTTGGATGGCGATGTAAGGCGGATACAGACGTCGGTTATCGTCGGCAGCGCGATACCTCTGGCCATGCTTCTGTGCTGGAACGCTGTAGCTCTTTCTCTCGCTTCTACGTCTGGGAATGCGGATCCTCTAAGTCTGGCTATTCAGTAAGCTCGTATTTTCTTTCTTCTTACAACGTTTGTACATGCAGGACCTCCTTCGCTGTGCAGCTCTTTTCTCTTCTAGCCGTGCTAACATCCATAATTGGCTCCGTGCTCGGAATGTCCGAGTTTTTCATCGAGCGGCTTGGGAAGTCCATCGCCATCTTACTTCCAGGCGAAACATTCTTTGATGATGCAACGTCCCCGAGGCCAGCGCATATAAAACTCGTCTCGGTGGCATTGGTTCTCGTTCCTCCTCTCCTGCTCTCGCTAAGTATCTCAGACGCCTTCTTCACAGCTGCAGACCTGGCGGTAAGCTAAAAGAAAATCGTTTTCTCTGTGCTCTAAGATGTCGCGAGCTGATGCGCTGAAACTTAACGCAGGGGGGATATGGCATGACCACGCTCTATGGTGTTCTTCCACCTGTAATGGCGTGGGGACTGGCCAAAGAATCTGGAAACTCCCACTATCCTGGCGGAAGAAACTGGATCACAAAGCGTGGAACCTTGGCGGTTACAGGCGTATGTGCTTGCGGGATCATAGCAGGCCAGCTGATTCTCGACTTATCATGACTCCAAGTAAGAAAGTTCTCAAGTTTTTCTTGTTTCTCCAATTTTTTTTAAAAAACTTGTCCAGCGGCTTGGCATGGGTGATCCGTGACTCTTGGCTGTCCCACTGTTTTTAGTCAGGCAAGCACGCATAAGGGCCTCAGGAATGACCCTATCCATCGGGATTCTTTTACATTCTTTGTGGTGGCGAACACACACACAAGGTTCGGTCTCTTTCCTTGGTATAAATTCCTTTCTCCTCTTTGTCAGGGAGAAACAAACAAACAAATAAACTGTGCGCAGCTTTTTCTCTCTTTTTCGCTACTTTGTATGTGGCGTTCTCGTATGAAGCTGCTTGGTCCTCGTCTCCGGTTCTCTCAGTAAGAAAACCCCCAGATCCAACTTTTTTTTTACTTTGTTTTCTTGCGGTTCTTGATTCGCTGTCCTGGGGAAAGATAAAAATCCTTTCATCTGCGGTGCACTGCACTGTGAGCTCTGGAGCTCTGGAGCTCTGAGTTGAGTTGAGTGGTATTCTTCTACAAGACAAACATATGGAGGCACAGCGTTTTCAAGTTTGGCTCCAATCACACACAGGATTTAAGCGCCCTCTGAAAAGTCACATGTGTTTTTTAGAGTGTACGAAGAACAAACTAATGTAAGACTCTTTCACACGCAAGCGGGTAACTTCCAAAAAGATTACCTGGTTTCTAGTGTGTATCCACGATGGAAGAGGACATTTGAGCAGTGAAAGCACATAGTTGGCAAACTTTTATGGGTTTTATGTGACCACTCCACCTAACGGAGAAGAGGTTATTCCTTGCAAGTTAATGAACAGAGAGCTATGGTTACCTGTTAGAATCCATGCAATTACGTAAGAGTTGCCACGCGTGGAAAATCTTGCGTATCACGCCACAGCCCTTGCATAATTAAGCAAGGAATAGATTGGAAGCTTACCTGGATAATCAAGATAAAGCATTTACCACCACTCGGCATCACGCACAGGCCTGGCTCCTGTCAACCCGCGCAGTTCTCCGCCTTATGTGTGGTGTAGGTATATAAACCAGGCGAGCACATTCGAGTCACAGGTTTGAGCTAAAGCACCACCACTGCTGTGCTCCTCGCTTGCATTTACTCCTCGAGAGGCCAAAAGCATATAGCACTTGCGCTCGCTGGAACTTGCAGGATAGCTCTGTGTGGAAACGAAAGAAAAAAAAAAGGAAGGGAGAAAAGAGTGTGTGAGCTTGAGCTCAATCTACCTTTTGCGTTCATGCGTGGTGCATTTCCTTTAGACCCTGGAAGACAGCGGCAGAGGTGTTGCTGCTAGAGCTTCTGTCACGAAAGGAAAGCGAGTCAGCGATGGGAATGGCTCAGGAGTCGAGCGAAGAACAATCAACAACAGGAGAAGAGGGAAGTAATAATACTCACAAGAGCAGCAGCAACAGCCACGCCGGCAATGGTAACAATCTCCTCCAAGTCCTGTCCCAGAAGAGTCCCCTGCGATGCGGAGCTTGCCAGCGACCTTGCACTCACAGCATGCGGGACGAGACCGTTGTAAACATCCCGCACGTCAAGCTCTACAGCGACGAAGACGACTCGCCTCTCCACTCGCCGAGGCGCTCGGTCCCGTACGAGATCCAGGTAAAGAACCTCAGCTATCACACAGTCCCCAGCAGAGCGTCCACCGGAGTAGCGTGCTTCGTCCCAAAGAACTACTGGCCGGAGCTCCTCCAGACCAAGACCATCCTCCGGAACGTCAACTGTACTGCCAAGCCGGGTGAATTGCTCGCAATTGCGGGGCCGAGCGGAGCAGGGAAGTCGACCCTCCTGGAGATACTGGCCGGTCGCATCACCCCCGCGAAGAACAGCAGCATACTAGTGAACAAGCGGCCAATGGAGCTGAGCTCCTTCCGGCGGATCTCCGGCTACGTCATGCAGCACGACTTGCTCTTCCCGATGCTCACGGTGGCGGAGACGCTCATGTGTAGCGCGCAGCTCCGGCTTCCTTCCAGCATGCCCGCGTCGGGCAAGCGCGCTCGGGTGGAGCTGCTCATGGCGGAGCTCGGGCTGCGCGGCGTGGCGTCGTCGAGGATAGGCAGCGACGCTGTCCGTGGAGTCTCTGGCGGCGAGCGGCGGAGAGTTTCTATCGGAGTTGACGTGATCCACGACCCGGCCGTACTGCTCCTGGACGAGCCAACTTCCGGCTTGGACTCGGCGGCGGCGCTCCAGGTGGTGGCGATGCTCCACAACATGGCTAAGTCCCACGAGAGGACCATCATCCTCAGTATCCACCAGCCGGGCTTCCGGATCCTCGAGCTCATTCACTCCATCGTGCTGCTGGGTCCAGGACGGATGATCCACAGCGGGAGCTTGCAGGAGCTCTCGGACAAGCTCTTCGCGGCCGGCCACAGCTTCCCCCCTCAGGTGAACGTTGTCGAGTATGCCATCGAGACCATCAATCTGATCGAGGCGGACAGGGGCTGCGACGGTATCATCGCCGAGTGTTTCAACGTTCCGGTCTCGAAAATGCGCTGCTCGCTCGAGGACTTGTTCAACCAGAGAGTGCACGACAAGTCGCCACCACCACCGCCACCATCGGTTTTTGCTGCTCCTCGGATCGTCGACAAGCCAACTTTCGCCAACTCTCGATACAGGGAAATCTTGCTGCTGTCTAGCCGGTGTTGGAAGACCATCTGGAGAACCAAGCAGTTGTCGCTGGCGAGAACTGCGCAAGCGCTCGGTGCTGGCTTTGCTCTCGGCTCGGTGTTCACCCACCTGGGACGGAACGTCGTAGGCGTCCGGGAACGCTACGGCTTCTTCGCCTTCACTCTCACGTTCCTGCTCACGTCGACGAGTGAGTCACTGCCGATGTTTCTCGCGGAGCGCCAGATCTTCGAGCGTGAAACTTCCAGGGGAACATACAGGGTCTCGTCGTACGTGATCGCCAACACGCTCATGTTCCTGCCGTTCCTGTTCGTCTTCTCGCTCCTGTATACGGTACCGGCGTACTTCCTCGTTGGCCTCAACCATTCCATTGAAGCGTACGTCTTCTTCCTGCTCGATGTGTGGATGGTAGTGGTGGACGCCAACTCGATCGTTTCCTTCTTCAGCGCACTGGTTCCGGACTATATATTGGGGAACACTCTCGTCACCGGTACTCTTGGAGCGTTCTTCCTCTTCTCAGGCTACTTCGTCCCCAAGGATCATATTCCCAAGTACTGGCTGTTTATGCACTACCTGTCCGTCTTCAAGTACCCACTGGATGCGATGCTCATTAACGAGTACGAGTCTCTTTCTGACGTGTGCTTTGAGAAAGTCTGCAATCTCACGGGAAGAAGTGTGCTGGCCGAGTCCGGCCTCGAGCATTCCAGCAAGTGGATGAACCTGGGCGTTTCGGCAATTTTCGCCGTCGTCTATAGACTTCTCGCTTACCTTGTACTTCGGTTTAAGCCCCGGCATAAACAACACTAGTTAAGTCATGCAATAAGAATGACGTACTTCCAACGTACCTGTTAGTAACGGATCTCCTCTGTTTAACTGATTATCTTTAAAGTAGCGAGTGTCCGAAACTTTCAAAGTTCATGATGGCGTAATCCCACGATCCCAGGCTTTTGCTTTCTCACTCAATCCCAGAAACACCTGTTAGAGATACATTGAAGAAACAGTTGCTGTCAGGCTGCCTTAAATTAACTGCAGTTAACACAAAGATTGCCTGATCAGAGAATGTCCGCAATGAAAAAACTAAGTTTACCGTACAAAAGGAGCAGCCGAAACTCGATCAACCAAATGCTCGAACAATGATATTGGAAAACTTTCATCCGGAAACTTTATTTAACCTGGAACGGTTACTGTACAAAGAGCAACATCTACACGATGCCATCTCCCGTTCAATAATCATCGCCCCTGGACAATACCTCTTTGCACGTTGGCCGAAGTAGGACCGTGTGCTCAAATTGAGCAACGTAGCTACCCTTGATATCGCATAAGGGTGGATATGGCTGTAAGACGTCACGTACTTAGTGACAGCACAACCATAAGGGAAACGTCGACTTACCTGGACGATGCCAGCGTCACACAGATTTTTCAAAGCCATCAAGTATTTTGTCTCACCCAGCCTATCCAGATACCGACGACAAAAAGCCAGCGTTGAAAAGTTTTTGTCGATGGTTGCCAGCAGCTGCTTTGCCCGTGGCAGCCTCAAAGGAACATGACCGACGTCAAAATCCTTCATGTAGTGACTGCATTCCAAATCTTCTCTCACATAGCCTTTCCCTGCAAAAACAGTTGTCGACAAATGGCGACCAACTAAAATTGCAAACCAGTGGAGCCAAAAGTCTCGATGGCATAAAATTCTCCTTCTTCCATTTTTGTTTGTTCTCCTCCTTTGACAATAGGAACAGATTTACCCGCATGTATTTGATATGGTCCTATGCTGTGACCGTTCAAATTTCTTATACTTTTCACTGTACATTCAAAATAAAAATGTTTTATGAAACATAAGACATAAACGTTTACCTTGAAATGATTTGCCATTTATCTCAACTTCGTAAGACTCCATCACCTCTTGAATAGCAGCGCCAACGTCACAAAGCCTCACGTCGATTCCCGTTTCCTAGAAATGCATCCAAACTACGTTAAATGAGGGGTAAATTTGCGAATACGTACCCGAATACCAGTGTTCGTTGCTTCTCGCGCAGCCTCCAAAAGAGGATCGAACATGGGATTGAAGGCAAGTGTAAACGCGCAATCGATTATACGCCCTGAATAATACATTTAAAAACTTAGATTTTGCAAAAAAATAAACGTAAAAAGGAAAAAAAAAAAAAACAAACCTTCGATATGCGTTCCGAAATCCAGCTTCATAACATCATCGTACTGAAGTACTGTTTTGTCTCCAGCATTTGGTGTCCAGTGCGCAGCTACCCTGAGCCACAAAAATATTTACAAAATTTTATCAAGATAATATGCGCAGTACCAATTTAAAGAGCAGCCAGTTGGAAATGCAATTCCCGCATGCAATCCATTTTCAGATATAAGTTTTCGCACCATGTTTTCTAGTGTTTCGCAAATATCGACCATTGCAACTCCAGGCTTTGCGTACTTGCGAATGTAATTCCGCACCTAGCATATGGAAGGAAAGAAATTATAAAATTGTGCATCGCATTTTTTAAAAGAGGTACCTGACGATGTACTTCTGCGGCTTGACGAACTTCATTATATATGGGCTTCTCTAGCCTTTCCAATTCTCTTTTTTCTTCCGATGTTTCTCTCCAGAGGTTGCTGTCACGTAGAAGAACACGTATAAAGCATTAGTGAGGAAGTCAGTCGATTGTCTTACTCATCCTTGTAGTGCTGTATCTCTCCGATAGGAAACTCTCCGGATGGGAAGAGATCAGCTACAGCCACTGATGGAGGATCTGTCTGCTCAGTCGCTGCTTTCTTCTTCCTGATAAAATGTTTAAGCATCAGTAAACAAACACCCCAGCGTAGTGATTTAACGTACTTGGATTTCTTCTTCTTTTTCTTTGTTGCTTCAGCTGAAAGCAAAGGAAAGGTGAAAAGGAATGAGCTTGGAGCTGCCCAAAACAGCAAAGAAGCTTTCCTTACCGGATTCATTTTCGGGCTGATTCTCATCTTCGTCGTCTTCCTTATCACCAGCTAGAGCTTCGTCAGTGCTAGCAGCGACAACGGCAGCAGCACCGCCCTTCTTCTTCTTCTTCTTCTTCTTCTTGGCTGCGACGGCATCCTGCGCCAAAATATCGCATCAAAATCCAGGAAACAACGCACAGGATTTGGCATACCGGTCCAGCGCCTGGATCCACGACCTCCTCAGCAGCATCGTCTGGCACATTCTCATCCCCCAAGCTCATCGTCTTGAGCGCCTCCGCCTCATCCATCGCGAAGAACCCTAAATAGTTTAATACCTAAAAACCTGGCCACGTAGGCAGTGAAGGCAAAGCACCCGCATTTCTCTCTCATGACCTTTGCCATTAGAACTGACGAAAGAAGGCATCGACGGCCGGGATTCGTTTCTTTCCACTCGACGGCCGCGATGCTGCCAATTCGACAAAAGCGACGAGCTGCATACAATGGTGGAAGAGCCAGAAAGGGCGTGGTCACGCGAAGCTCTTAGCGAGGGATTAGGGTATTGGCGCAGGGCTAGCGTGGGAGCGCCGAGGCTGCGGTACCGCCGGAGCTCTGTTTTTTCGTCGGCATTCCATTGCCAGATCTGGAGCGATCACTCCTCTGGTAGGCGCTGGATCGAGAAATGGCTCCGATCGGCTGCTTGCGCATCGAAAGTATTCTATGAGTCTCACATTGCCCGGATTCTTCAGGCCTTGATCCTGAGGGGGAGATTTTGATGGGACATGGCAATGCTGGTGCGCTGGAGCTTGAAAAGCAGGCAGGATTTTGAGGAAGATAGTTCTCGACGCTTTTAGGACAGGTGTAATCTTGCAGCCATGGACGATGTTGCGATCATTCGGGAGATTTTGGCGGTCACCCATGTACCAGTTGTAGCGCAGTTGCAGTGGGAGAAACTGCAAAGTCTTTTGCGATCTGTCTGCGATCGACTCACAGCTCATGTAAGTTGTAGCTCCATTGTGAACAGAGGAGAGAGATTGATTTTAACCATCGCTACCACAGACAGCACGGCTTGAGAAAGCTGAGGAGCTCGCCAAAAATTTTCAAGCTTTCAAGGAGGAGATTTACGAAGTCTGGTACGAGATTTGACCCGTTTGCTTTTCTGTTTTTTCTTTCCCTGACGCGACGCAATGCAGTAAAAACACGGCTAAAGAGTGTAAAGATTTCACCGAGGTCGAGGTCCAAAAGCAGGCTGAGAAGCTCGATACACATGTTAAAGTCACTGGAGATCGTATCAACGCTGTTCAAAAAGGGTATGCTTCCGGCTTGGTGAGTGGAACTTGACAAAAGCTTCCATTGCAGGATGGAAGAAAATTCTGTAAACGTCAAGACAGTGACTGGGGATTTGGCAGAATTGAAGGCAGCCGTCGAGTCTGTTCCCAAAAGAGTTGAAGATTTAGAGGGAGGAATCCAGAACCTGACTGCGGTCAGTTCAGAGCTGCAAACCAAAGTCAAGGAGCAGGACGAAACAATAAGGAAACAGGGTGAAAACTTCCAGTCACAGTTTGAGCAGCATGTAGTCGAAACGACGGGGGCAGTGCGAGTTATGACAGAAGAAATAGAGTCTTTACAAGCTGATGTTCTGGACCACAGTGGAAGGCTGCAAAGTTTGGAAAATCAAGTATGCAATTCTCAACTATCTCAATTTCATGTTCACGGGTACAACGGGGTTACTGCTTCAGGGAGATGACCTCAAAATACAACTTCAGCAAACCGCCTCAAATCATGCTGCTGAGCTAGAAGCACTCAACAAATACTGCCAAGTACGTAAAATCGTTGTATGAAGGCACCTTAACTTTTCAATGGCTTCAGGCACTTCGTGTGGATCTTGATACGAAACTTGTAGCTCCCCCGGAGCTCAAACCAGGCCAGCGGCGTCCGAGTGCCATCGTGGCAGATCTTGGAACTGCTGTTACCGATCTTCAAAACCGCCTGCAAGCAAAAGCTGATGTTGTTGCTCTAGAAACGCTGACTCAAACCAACAAAGAGGTGATAGTTTTCGATTGGCATTCTGTTTTGGCTGATGTTGTTTCCTTCCCCAGTCTCTTCAAAGGGTGGCACAAATGATTGAGGATCTTCGGCATCAACAAAGGAGAGGCTCTGCTTCAGGTCCTGCACCCAATCGTAGGTCGTCAAAGTTATCAAGTTTGCTTGCTGGAGGCACAAAGGTGAGTAGAGTACTTATGCATGCGTCTGATTTAGCGAGCGAAGTATTTTTTACGTTTATCAGGGCATGGTGACGGACTATGTTGCGGACGAAGTCCGTGACGCTTTGAAAAATCACGACAGACTACTAGAAGAGGTGATGGGCCTTAGCACATTTCAGAACTTGAGTTTATTTGAGAATTTTGCAGATTCATAGGGACATGGGATATCTTGGAAGGACCGTGCTTATCATGTCTGGTCATGACCAGCGGTTTGCTCCAGAACAAAAGCCTGCAGAAGTGTCTGCCGCTCCACCTGGAACTGCTGGCGTTCCTTCAGGTGCAGTTGCAGGAGCACCGGGAGCTTCTGGACCTTTGGGAGCGCTAGGCCCTCCAGGCGCTCCAGGGGCTCCAGCCTCAGGCGTTCCAGGAGCTCCAGGTGCACCGGGTGTTCCAGGTGGCCCAGAAACTGTTCCTGATCAGAAACCTCAAGATCCTGAAGCAGCCTACGAGGACATGTTTTTTGCTTTTGAGGTAAGGGATTGCGAGCTTATCTCATTTCACATGTTTGCTACTGCAGAAAGCATTAAGAGAGAATCAAATACAAGTGAAAGAAGATACAACACAAATGAAGGAGTTGCAGATCCTAGTTGACGGTATGAAAGAGACAAAAGCAGAAAAGAAAGATATGCAGGTACCTTGCCTCGTTGTATCCTCCCAGACGATAGCTGTTTTCACATTTTTGCAGAAAATAGCTCGGATTGTTCGTGAGTTCATGGAGCAACCAGAGCATGCAGTGTTTAGTGGAAAGCCGCTAATGGGTTTCAAATGCATGTACGTGCTTTACTCTACTGTTTCCAAGGGGTTACTAACGACTACAAGTTGAGGTTTCAGGTCCTGTGACCAAGACATCCAAAAACTGAACCCACTTCGGGCTGATTATTTGCCACATAACGCAATGCCGAAGCAAGTGCTTCCTATGATGTCGGCGGAACGAATTTTTACTCCCGTAAGAATTTTGTGCGCTCCCGTAGAAACCAAAGCTAAAAGTTTTCTAAAATCTCAGAATGGTGGAAGTCCTCGATCAGCTCGAATCACCCAACGAAATTCCAACAGCAGCCCGTACTCGGCCAAGCTTCCTCGCAGATCGTTTTCAGCCGGACAAGCGAATCGAATGAGCAGGCCTTTATAGTAACCTGCAGGTACGCTCCTCGTGTGTTGCCGGTTTCGCGAGTTTTTACATTCGATTCCAGTTCCACCCTCTGTACGTCCGTTGTTTCAAAGTGTGATTTGCGCCTTTGTCCAAGCCAAAGTTTTCTTGGATGTCTAGATTCCCAGGTGTTTTAATTATCTCAGGATCGTTCTTTTGTCAATCGCTCTTGGTGTCCGCATTGTTTTTCTCCTTTCATGAGTTACCGAACGTTTTTGTTTTTCCTGTGTCCTCTTCTATCTCGAGATCTTTTCTTTGTCAATCACTCTTGGTGTCCGTTTTTTTTTTTTTTTTTTTTTTTTGCGAGTTACCAAACGTTTTTTCTTTTGTCTTTTTCTTTTTCTTCCTGCGTGGCATCCACGTGGGGATTTCAGGTGAACCGATTGATTAGGTCTCGAACGAGCTGGACCTATCACTGTGCGCTGCGCCTTTAGTCGTTTCATACAGTCATGGACGAAGACGCAGTACCATCGTCTCTGGAGGAGGCTGTGAGAATAGACCCGGCAACACTACGTCAAAACAAGGTGCTATTGCTTTCAATTTTATGCTCACTGTAGCTTCCTCTCCCTGTTTTTTATACAGTACGTTTCAGAGGAAACTCTCAAGAGTATATCCTCTCACAAAGGTACCTCTCTTAAGCTACTTAAATTCGATAGAGTTTTCTCAAGCTTGGAATAAAACAAATGCTGGCTTTTTTCTTTTTTTTCCAAGGTATCGTTGGGACAATCTTGACCGACAGCCTTGGAATCCCCATCAAGAGCTCCATGGACCACGCCACAACGACACAGGTTCGCTCTTTTGATAATTCCCACGTCTCAAGCCCCGTACACAGACAGGTACTTATTCGTGCAGTACGCAAGATACGTCGCTCTGATCGTGATGAAATCTAAGAACTTGGCGGCCGATATCGAACCAACTGTAAGTCATCCAAGAAAACTCCTTTTTTTTTGTGCCTGATCCTTCGTTTTGATCGCTGGATTGTTTTTTATTTCTTTTGTAGGACACCATGATGTTGGTGAGAGTGAGAACGAAATTACACGAGCTCATTGTTGTCCCCAGCGAAGACTACTACATTATAATCGTCCAGAAAGTGGTAGTGGGCGACGAGCACCAGCACCATCAACACCACCACCAGCGCCAATAGCAATAATAAGAAAGAAGCGAATCTGGAAGGGAATATTCTACCATTCACAGGGCCCTGTTAAAATTTGGCTACCGCGTAATAGGGTTAGGGCGTGTGTCGTGAGCTCACGCGAGGGATTCGCCACAGGTGAGAGCGCCGGATCGACGAATGCGGCAGGATGTCGCAATGTGGCAGCGCTGGAGCTGAGATTCAAGCGGCAGCGGCGTCATGAGGTGTGGATTGGAATCGAGCGACTGGAATTTGGCAATGAGAGTGCTCCTCCTGCTGCTGCTGCTTCCCCTGCTGTGGTATCGAGCTGGATCTGCGAGCGCGAGCGATGCTAGAGGCGATGGCGATGGCGGTAGCAGCATAGGGGCCGATGCGTTAGAGATTCTTGAGGCGGCGGCGAAGAATGGGAGTGGTGTGGAGGGATTTGGCGGTGCTGCGAATGGGACTGGAGGGAATGCTACTTTCTCTGTTAGGTGGGACGTCAAGAGCAACGACACAAGAAACAAGGAGGTGAACGACAAGGCGAGCCAGATAGTCAAGAATGTGGAGAAGCTTTTTGATTCTCTGGAGGATGACAGCCAGAAGGAAGCGGGCAAGTTTAACGACACGATTGAGAACCAAGGTGGTGTGCTCGAGACTGTTGCGAGAGTCGGCAAGCACTCCATGGACGAGGAGGAGCCCGGGAGCAATGGCAAAGAGAGCGAGCAGCAGTCTGGCAAAGATGACAAGCCGGACGAAGAGAAAGCGATCGGTCCAGAAGGGGTGGTGGTGGTGCCACAGCAGCAGCAGACTAATGCCACTGCCGAGAAACAAGACGAGCGAAGTGATAGTAGTGCCACATTGGAGCATCCTTCCATTTTGCCGCATCCAAGTCCAAACGCTACGACTATCGGTCAGAAGCCCGGTGGTGAGAAGAAGAACTCCACGGCAGGAAAAGACAATGGGCGACGCTACCAGTCGGAGGACGTTGCTCGGTTGATCGACAGAGACGACAACGAGTACGTTATCAGTCATCCCGGGAAGAGGTCTCAGATGCAGTTTCAGGAGGACTTGATGTTGATCCGGGACATTGTCGTCGTCATGGTTGCGTCCGCGCTTGGAGCTATCGTTTTTGCGTTCCTGGGACAGCCCGTGATCCTGGGCTACCTTGCTGCTGGGATGTTCGTGGGACCAGGTGGTCTCCACCTTGTTCACGAGCTCGTCCAGGTATGAAGCTTTGTCATTGTCTTTGTCATTGTCTAAGCTTTACGTTCCAGGTGGAAACACTCGCTCAGTTCGGTGTCATATTCTTGCTATTCGCTCTCGGCGTGGAGTTTAGCGCGACAAAGATGCAGGGAGTGAAAGCCGTGGCTTTAGGCGGGGGCTGCATCCAAATCCTCACGGCGATGGTGCTTGGGGCCCTGCTCTCCACGACGGTTCCGCAGGGTATCTTCATTGGTGAGTCTCGTAGTCTAGCAGCAAAAGTTACATTGACTTTCTATGCAGATTGTGTGACGTGCGCCCGTATGCAGGGGCTTTTCTGTCCATGTCGTCCACCGCGGTCGTGGTAAAATGCATGATGGACGCCAACATGGCCGGCACGGAACACGGTCAGGTTGGAATCTAATCTAAATACACTTGCGTGACAAGCACACGATCTAAGTTGTTTTTGTTTTTTCTTTTCCGGTGGTCCCAGATACTACTCGGCACGCTTATTTTCCAAGACTGCGCTTTGGGGCTCTTGCTAGCCGTCATGCCGGCACTCGCGGCCAAAGGCAGCAGCTCCTGGACGATCCTGATTGCATTGGCAAGGGAGTGTCTTTTGCTGTCCGGTTTTTGTGCGGTGGCCTGGATCGCCTCCAAGTTGGTTGTTTCACGGTTGCTTTCGGCTCTCAGCCGCTTGTCGAAGAACAGCTCCGAGTTGTACCAGCTAGGAATCGTTGGACTTTGTCTGAGTATATCCATGCTAAGTCAAAGCCTCGGGCTCGGGCTTGAAGTTGGCGCTTTCGTCGCGGGTCTCATGCTATCAGGTTGTATACTTCCTTGGTTTGATGTCTTCTAATTTTAAATTGTTCTTTTGTGTATTCTTGTGCAGGTGGAACGTATAGCGAGAAAACTCTCCACCACGTCGAGCCAATACGGAATATATTTGCCTCGCTTTTTTTAGCTTCTATCGGCATGGTCATGCACCCCGTATTTCTCTGGCAGCACAAAGATATTCTACTGGGGTCACTCGCGGTTCTGTTCTTCGGCAAAACATTCTTGATCGCTATAGTGGTACAATTTTAAAAGTCCTCGACTGTTGTTTGCAAGCTTCTAAGTTTTGTTTGCTGGTGTTTCAGGTCTGTGCATTTGGCTACAGCACTCCTATATCTGTGAGCGTTGGCATTGCTCTCGCACAGATCGGGGAATTCTCGTTTGTGCTGCTGAGCCGTGCTCAAGGCCTGGGACTAGTATCCAGAAAGCTCTACCTCCTCTTGATGGGTACCAGCGCATTCAGCCTTGTCCTCACTCCATTTGCGTTCAAGCTCGTCGCCCGCCTTGTACCCAGGGAGAAGAAAAGCCAGTACGCACTTTTCAACTTACCAGTGCATGGCTTCGGTTACCACTTGGAAACAGGTGACAAGAAGCAGCACACCGAGGATAATCTCGAGGACGAGAAGGACCTTCTCAATCAACAAAGTAAGCCGAGTGAAGGGAAAGACGCCGAAGATGCTCGAGAGAAGTTATTCCCACAAGTCACGTTGCGGAGACCATTTTCACAAGTGTTTAGTGGACACTGGAGGTGAACAGGTAAGTGTACATTAACATCAGAAGCCAGTGGGTAAGGGATTCTTTTTCCCGTTACAATAATCGCCGTTCTCTTCTAGTTTTTTTCTTTTTTTTTCTCAGTTTCGAAGTCTTGTTTTCTATTCTTCTGTAACAAATTTTTTCAGGCAATTGTATAGAGGTTTCAGTTATTCGACTGGAGGCCCCGCAAAAGATTTAGCAGTGCTAAGAAAAGGTTCAATATGTCCAAGTACAGGGACACCGAAGCCCAGATATACTCATCGAAAGTGAACCTTCTGATCAAGTTCTCGGTATCGTAGATTATATATGCACTGAAGATGACGGTGGTTATTGCAGCAAAGATGGTCCCCGAGACTGGTCCCAGAGGAAAGAAGATCTGGAAGCCACAAAAACAGGAGAGGATTAGCTGGGATGTCCGATATGCACACACCTGGATTATCCCCCAGAGCACGACGACTACAAGCGATACGAAGAGATATGGTCTGAGGAAGCTGAAGTCGTGGCCTTGCTTTACTGCCCAGAAGGTGTACGCTGTCAGAGCTAGTGCTACTGTAGCAGTGAGAATGAGGGCCTCGAGTAGGACGTCTCCTGGGATTCGGACAAAAAGTGGAACAGGTTGAGAATCGTTTGGAGCGAGGGGTGAAAACAGATGGAACGGGACAAGCTTTGCTTACCTCGGATGAAGGCGCAGGAAGTCCCGACGGAGAGGCTCAAGAAGACCGTGAAGAGGCTGAGAAGAACCAAGTTGAGCGGATGGTGGTGCTGATAGTTGTAGAGCGGGCATAGCACTGAGAGGAAAAGGAAAACAAAACAATCAGGAACAGGAAAGGATGAAGTTTATCCAAGGAAGACAGGATCAAAAGCAGTTCTTGTAAGGAACAAGCAAACGGACAGAGGAAAAATAAATCTTCCCAGGATCACAGGAAGATTTTGAGCAGGAAGACAAAAGCCAAGATCACAGAAAGCCAAACAAAGAAGAAAAGCAAAAAAAGCAGCACGGACTTACGTATCAGAGGCAGGAGCGCGAGGAGGACGAGGAGCAGTGTGTTGTGCGCGAAGAAATCCGCGACGGGCTGCGAGAAGACGATCACCGCCGCAACGAGAGCTGTGAGAACGATCTGGGTGCTCAGGATTCCATAGACTTTGCGGATGAAACCCCATCGCAAGACGTTGTCGCTGTAATCGATGCCCGGGTAGAGCGCTCCGCTGGGCTCGTATCCCGTCTCGATGTCCGCGTAGCCACCACCACCTTTGAGATTGCCCGACGTTGATCCATACATTTTCTCTTCTCTCTCTCTCTTGCTGGGAGAGGGGGAAAGAACCCTAAAACAAACTTGCCACGTGGCAACTTCTTATTAATGGTAAAAGTAAAAGGTGTTAACTAAATGTAAGTTTTTCCTTCTTGACTAAAAATGACACTAGCTTTCTCCAACAAAGTGTTACATGAGCTAGTAAAAAGCCACGACCTTGAGCGAGCGAGGTCTTACTTTCTCCAAATGCCATATCATAGTGTAGTGACGTGGAACACCATGCTAGCAGCATATGCCCAGAATGGGCATATTGACATGTCACGGGCTTTCTTTGATTCTATGCCACGCCGCAGCCTCGTGTCATGGAATACCATGCTGGCAGCCTACGTCAAAAGCGAGGACTGTGGCCACGCAAGCCAGATCTTCAATGACGTGCCAATGCGGGACGTTGTGACGTGGACAACAATGCTGACTGGGCATGCCCAGTCTGGGTATATACTCGCCGCTGAGCGGCTGTTTCATGAAATGCCGGAGTGGAACTTGCTAACATGGAGTGCGATATTTTCAGGGTACATTCTTAAGGGTGACAAGACTAAGTCGCAAAATCTGCTAGAGAAGATTCCAGTTCTAGATCTGATTTTAGCGACAACGATCCTCACGACATATGCCCACTTGGGGCATGTAGCTCAAGTCGTAAGTTTGTTTGATCAGCTTCCTTCCCGCGATCTAGTCTCGTGGAGTGCTCTTCTCTCTTCTTACGCCACAAACTTTGATCTCGATGGAGCCAAAAGTGTCTTTGATGCCATGCCAGAGAGGAACCTCGTCTGCTGGAACACAATTCTTTCCGCGAATGCCTTGGCGGGGCAAAAGGAGGAGGCAAAAGCTTTGTTTGATTCAATGCCAATGCGTGATACGCTGTCCTGGACATCTCTCTTAAACGCGTATTCAAGTGCCAGAAACATTGAGCAAGCAAAGTCCGTGTACGGCCAAATGCCGCGGCATGATCTTGTCTCAAGAACAGCAATGCTTGCGGCATTTGCCGCGAACGGGCATCCAGGAAAAGCCAAGGCCATGTTTGATTCCATTCCAGAGCTCCAATGTGAGATTTCTTGGAACGCTCTCCTTGCTTCTAATGCGCAGAATGCTCGATTTATCGAAGCTCTGGAGGCCTTTTACTCCATGGCCACAGTCCAAGCCCCCACTGCCACAAGCTTTGTTCCAGTGATCATCTCTTGCAGCCACAGAGGAGAGATTTATAGAGGGCGATCGCTCTTCTTGTCAATGGGTGTAGATCATGGCTTGGAGTACACAAGGCAGCACTTTTGTTGCATGGTGGATCTTCTTGGACGGGGTGGATTTCTAGATGCCTCGCGAGAGCTCATTGCTTCAATGCCTTTTATTCCAGGTGCATTGGAGTACACTTGCCTGCTTGGAGCGTGTCAGGCTTCCAAGAATGTAGAACATGGAGGCCATGTTGTGCAAAAGATTTTGGGCCTGGTAGTGCCTGGTACAAATAATCTACTTTATAATAAACATTTGAGATTTGAATAGATAGATGATAGAGATAGATAGTGAGATTTATCAAAAATAAAACTTTATATGGATAGTTTTTGAGTTAAAGGTATCCATGTAGTCATTCTTACCACCTTAAGAGTAGGAAATTAAAATGTTTCCAGAACGTGTTTAGGATGTTTTACAGGAGAAGCTAGATGCTTCAGAGGTTACCACCTTCTGCTTGGCATTGGACGGTGAGTATGATAGAGTGGTACGGGCTTTTCTTAAAGAAGAGTCAAGAGGGGTGACATGAGTGATGGCCTGAATCGCTTGGGACTGTATAGGATGGCTGGTCGCAAAGGGGAAATACATAGCAGAGCTTGCTGGTGAGATGGTGAAAGAAGGATATGTCCCAAGCACCAGAATTGAGAGCATTTTTGACAAGCGCCATCAAAGCTGCCCGTATCTTAACAATCTCTGAAAGAGATCTCCAGGTTGGAGAAAGACGAGCGGTATTTGCTGAAGTGCATGGCGGCAGGGAGAGCGAGAAGTGGGTTGCTGACACATTCAAAACCAGATGTTGTCAAAACCAAAAGAAAAGAGCTATGAAAACCATAAAATGAAAAATACCTGGGCGATCTGGAAGGCCATGAGGGTGGCTTGTTCGGCCTCTTGGCGTTGTTGGCAGGTCTTCAAATCGGCGAGGTAGCGATTGTAGTCGGCCGTCATCTTGAGATACAAGACCAACGACTCGCCGGTTGAGGACGTCGACATGAGGTGTGTGTCAACGAGAGCAAGAAAGGCCTTGATGGTGTCCTCGTTGCAATTTTTTGGCTCAACATACGACGGGAGCATGCTTTTGCGGAGCTTCCTCCGACTCACCCCTTCCGACTGGACTTGTCGGCGTTTTGCTTCGAGCATCTAAACTCTCTGGATTGGGCTTGTTTTGTGGCACAGAAGGTATGCGTGCTTACGTTGTTTCTTGTGCTAAGCCTCTTGCATTGTTTTCTCAGGCTATTGACGAGGCACAGGCCAAAGTTGCATCGGGGGAAGGAAATCAGCCGGATCATGGAGCTCCTCCGGCAAAACCTCGCGGTTTGGATGAGAATGAGTATTGAATCATCTCTCCAAGTTGTGAATTCTTTAATACTAGAGAGGTTTGATGGCAATTGCCTAGTGTGATTCTTCCAAGCAAGCAGCAGCAACTCAGTGGTGATAAAACTCGATTTGACATTGCTACTCAGTTTCAGGCTTGGTGTTGGAGATTGTGGCAAATTCTTCTCATAAGTTTCTCCTTACGAGCAGATGTCAAGGCACCGACAGAGGGCAGCAAGAAGCGGGATCAACCGCATAGCAGAACCTGGGAGAAAGTCAACGCTCAAACACTGATCCACTTTGCATTCTTTGCATCCATTGGTCTCGTGCTTCATAGTGGGCAGATTCTTGCTCTTCACCTGCTATAAGTCCAGTGGCATCACCAGGAACAAACATCCCCACTCAAATCTGTTCTATATTGGAAAGGGTGGAAACATCGAAATGTGGTTTGAAAGGTGTGGCAAGGTGGACAAAATTATTATAGATGGTGAGATAGGACTGGTGGGAGAAACCTTAGTAACTATGATCCCATAAAGTGTTGATATTTTAGAGGATATGGAATTCCAAAGGGAGGGACATGCAGCCTAAACCACAAGCATCAGCATCAAGACTTTAGAGTGATAGGAGGATTCACCACTAAAAATTTCATAATGTAGTCAAAAAACAAATGATATAGTTGGTTCTTCCATTGATTAATTCCACAATGTTGGGATTGCAATATACCATAACACGCATGTAATGAGCCTTCAGTGTAATCCACAGCTCTAAACAGCTTGTTGAAGCTTTAGAGGACCAGTGAGAAAGATGATGCTCAACTTGGTGGTTGATCATTGCTCCCACCTGAATTACCACAAGAAAGCAGCGACCAAGTGGCTTTAAAATCACCACTGACAAAACATACACGAGTTTGAGATGGAACTTGCAGTTCTTGGCCACATCAAGCACCGAGACTTGGTGAGCGGATTCATGCTATCATCAGCCAGCAACCTCTCCCTTTTCAAATTCATGGACTCCACAGCAAGTTCTTTCTTGTATATAATAAAGTTCTCATAATCTTGTATGATGCTCGATTGGGACGGGTGCATGAATTGCTTGCTTTCGGCTTATGTCCAGTATGGGCAATATCATGTAAAATGTCTGGGCGAGACTGCCAGGTTCGAGAACTATGCTGTGGTTATGGTGCAATTAGAAAATGTGTAATCCTGGTGGCCATCACTCCCGGGAAGGTAAACCAATCATGTAACTAGATATGTACAGTTTAGTGTTTGTTTATTCTTGTAAAGATACGAAAAAAAAATGTCTTAAGAACACTAGAACATTCATTGTGGATTTTGCATCAAGAAACATGCAAGAAGAGCAAATTCAAGGAATCTCTATTCTTGCTATTGTTATGTTTGCTGGAATACAAAGAAAAAACCTCTTACCAATAAGAAACATCTATGATCTAAAACAGATCTATCACCAATCTATGATATTCTACTTTACTGAAATCTAGAGAACTTGCACTTGCTTATGAACAATAGAAATATAAATTTGGAATACCCTACTGAGAATGGGTCGCAAGAGAAAGTAAAAAAATGTGGATATCATTTTAGAAGGTGATGTGATTGTAGAAGATGCTACTTGTAATAAAGAAGAATATATACCTCTGTGGGGATTTGTTTGAAAACTAATGTGAGAAAAAAAAATAACTGTAGAATATGTGAAATCTGTTATAGTCTGTCTACTATTGGCAATTTCTGTCATATGATTTCTAGTAGGGCAGGGAGACAAAAAAAAACAACAAAAAAACAAAAAAACAAAAAAACAACATGGGTTTAATGTCAGAGAATGAAAATGGTAAATGTGAGCAACATTCTTGGTAAGATGGAAAAATAATACATACATTGTAAGGCCCTTTTTTAATGATGGAAAGTGTTTTCAATTGTTTGTTGTGATGAGAGAATAGCAACTGTAAAATCACATCATTTTCCATGCTTTATCCAAAGAGTATTAATTTTAAAGATTTAATACAAAATTATAGTAGTGCTTAGAATTTGCATCAATGGGTGCAAATATTGAAGAGATTGCAGTAGGTGGCCCTAATTATTTTAAGATATATGGGAAGTTTCAAACCAAATAATGAAAAATATACAACTTATTCACAATTATATACCACTGTATCAGATGTTTTACAAGCTTACCTATATATATATATATATATATATATATATATATATGTATGTATGTATGTATGTATGTATGTATGTATATACATCAAAATATTTTGTGGATCCATATTTATAAATATTTTTGTGTACTTGGTGGTACCTTCATAAATGACTGAATAACGACATTAACATAATTGGTGTTATTAATATTGTTTAGACTAATTGGTCTTAACTAAAACAATAAAGACTTCTCAACAATACAGAAGTTATAAATAAGAATATTAAAATTGATAAAGATCACTTTAAGTTAGATTAAACATAGTATCTAGAAATTAAAAAATTTATATTAATTTTAAATTTTTAATGGTTTTTTATTTATTCTCTTTTGAAGTGATTTCTTAAATATTCTCATTATTAACTATGAGTCAAAGCTATATTCTAAATTTTTTTCAAGAGCATTTTTTTTTCTGTATACATTTAAAATCTTTAAATTTCATACAATGGTATAAAATATTTATCTAGTTGAAATTTCTATTGAATTTGTTTTTTGCTAAAATTAATTCTTATATATTAATTTCTAATTTTATAAAAAGTATTAATTAATTATTTATTTTATGATATTAAATAATTATATAGATATTAAATGAACTATATAGATATATTATGTGATCCCTGATCAGGTTGAAGAACTTTTACTCAAAACAAACAACGAGGCTTCTCAGTTATGGAAAAAAATATCAAACAACCTTAAGTGGGTAAGGGAGGTTGTAGTATGGGCATTATTGTTTTTTTCTCACATTTAAGCAAATTTATTCATTTTATAATGAAAATGTGCACACTGGGAGATTCTTCCTTATATATTTAATATACGTGATCATACCATGGCGTTTATTCATTTTTTTCAACTATTAGCATCATTTGCTAAGCCATGAGAGGTACTTAGATTTGTTCAGAGAGTAGACGAATTTCTCGGAAAAGATAAGTATATTATATAGAGCTCTTTTATTTTAGATATTCTAAAATAAAAAATTTAAGTATAAATATTTTCAAAATATGTTTTATGGGCAAAGTTGTTTTTCGAGTATTAAAACTTTGTTTTTCATTTCTAATATATTTATTGGCACCTAAAATTTTATGGTTTCTTAATTATCATATCATTTAGACTTTCTCTAACATTTTTTTGGCTTATTTTTGGCAAAAAAGTTTTAAGTCAAGCTTAATATTTTAATTAATAACATTTTTTTCTTGCATAATCTAGTGGCTAGAAATGTTAGAATTTTAAAAAATTAATAAAAAGCTGCTCTAGTTTTGGTGGAAAGAATAAAAGATCTATTTTTATATATAGGCACAAAATCATATAAAAACTATTTCTTTAAGTGAAGAAATAAAAACAAAAAAAATAGTAATATAGACAAATGATAGGATTATAAATAACTCTAATACATCTGAAAGGTGATAACACTTAAATAATTTAATAAAAAAGTAGAAATAAACTATTAAAAAACTTAAGATAAACTCTATTTATTAAAAAGTTAAATAATCAGTAGATGCAATCAATTTGGGAAGAACACTAAAATTAATAACACTAAATCTAAAAGACAAAAACTCTTTAAAATGTTATATGATATAATAAGTTGAATTTAATGCCTAAGTTGGTATAAGATAAAAGAGAAAATGATAGTATTCTCAAGTAAATAATTTTTAAGAATAAAGGAAATAAAATACTTATAATATGTATGTAAACTGTATTGGTAGGCTTCTTTGTGCTCTAAACATCAATTTTGCAATGGTGCCAAACAGAAATTACTTACAAATTAAATTTGAAATTCACAAACCCTTTTGGGTTTAGGGCTGACTGGATAGGTCGTTTGAAATCCGAAAGATTTTGGCGCCGAGCAGGGTTTTCTCTCGAATGCCCATGAAGCAGCGGTGTGCACGGCGGCGATCCTCGCCGGAGCAGTGGCGTTGTAGACGCGAGCGCGAATCCACGCAGTCGTGAGCGGCCGGGGGGAGATTTCGATGATGGATCCGCGATTCAAGAACGCATACGGTCAGCTAGATTACCAAGACGCGGGGCAGTCATCGGATCAAGATTTCTTCGCCGGCAGCTATGGCGGCGGGATGCAAATGGGGGGAATGCCGCCGCGAGGAGGAGGAGGTATGGGCGGCATGCCAGGCATGGGAGGGATGCAAAATATCCATGGCATGCAAGGAATGGGAGGAATGGGCGGCATGGGAGGAATGAGAGGGAGTCTTGGCAGCGGCCCTGGCGGCGGCGGTGGCGGCGGCGGTGTTATGGGAGGGCCGATGATGGTGCCTTCTTCGATTCCTTCTTCTTCCTCGGCGGCACCGGCGGCTTCGAGGCCTGGCGGCGCTCATCCCCAAAATCCGCATGAGCATTTGCACGTTCAGCATATGGTGGAGGGAGCGCTCAAGATGGTCTCCATGCTCAACTTCATGAAGGTAATGAATGGGTCTCTCCTCTTCTAGGGTCCTGTGATCGATGGGTGTGTGCGTGATTTAGGTGGAGCTTGGCGATCACAAGACACTGCGATCCAAGGAGCAATGGCGGGCAGCCGGTGCCGAGTTCCTTGGAACTTTACTCTTCGTCTACCTTGGCTGTGGCTCAGTCATTGCTTCAGGTATCGAAGTTCTTCCATATCTAGGAGCTCTGGCTCCATTCTAGACTCTTTTGTCTTTTGGTTTTCCTTGTCGAGGTGCTGATTTTTGCTTTACGTGGAGAAATACATTGCAGGAATGCTTGGTCCGGGAATGACCGCTGCACGGCTGGTAGCCATAGCTTTGGGACACGGTCTTGCGATTGCTTTTCTAGCCGGTGCCACGGGAGCTATATCAGGTGGTCACTTAAATCCAGCAGTGACTTTGGCGTTCGTGGTTGCTGGCAAAGAAACACTTCTTCGAGCCGGATTATATGTTGGTGCTCAGGTGTGCATGATCTATACGGCTTTGCTTCTCCATCTAAAGTGGTGTTTCTATACAGCTTTTTGGAGCGATAATGGGAGCAGCAATCCTGAGATGGTCCACGCCGGGGCCTTGGGTCGGCGCTCTCGGAGCTCATGATCTCTCCAACGGTGTTTATCCGGGCCAAGGATTTATCATGGAGTTCATGCTAACTTTTGTGCTTGTCTTTGTCATTTTTGGAGTGGCTGTGGATCGACGAGGACCTGGTAATCACTTGACATTGTGCATGTTTGATTATTCTTACCAAGGTTTAGTTTCATGCAGGTGTGATTGCTCCTTTGCCGATTGGTTTTGCTGTTCTAGTGGATCACCTGGTTGGAGTTCCATTCACGGGTGCATCAATGAACCCCGCCAGAAGTTTTGGACCAGCTGTGGTTTCGGGTGCATGGTCGGCTTCGTTTTGGATTTATTGGTTTGGACCTTGCTTTGGAGCAGCAGCTGCATCTGCTCTATACAAGTAAGCTCTTCAGTCATTTTCTTCTAAAGGTTGAAAGTTTTTTTGTTCGCAGGGAAGTGTTTTTGGAACATGTACAAGTTTTGCCTGGTGGAGCACCAGCAGCATCTCCACCACCGAATCCGTTTGGTGTGTAGACTACACAAAGTATGTGAATATCCTAGTACTAGCGTTCAACCTTGTAAAGAGCACACGTAATCGAGGTAAGATTTCTGGGACTTGGAAACCATTCTTTTTTGCTTCCACGGTAGGGCTGTACAAAACGCAATGGATGCTACGTTGAAAGGGGCTCCGAGCAGCATTTTCTATCCTCGGGTAATGAATTTGGGTTCAAGAATTCGTCAAGCGTGGGTAGTTTCTAAGCCAGCCTCGAGGAGTCGAGCTAGACTTCGTTCGGATTCAGCCTCCGATGTGGACGCTCAAGCCGAGGCCGAGCGCAAGAGACTGGATTCCGAGGCACGAGAGGCCATGAAAGTCGTGGCTGAACAGAGCCAGGCTGACGACAGGCCTGGCGCATGGAAATGGCAGATAAGGAAGCGGGTGTGGGATTTGCTGGAAGCCGAAGACATTGCAAGGATGCCAAGACCAGTTCATCACAGGATTCCAAATTTTCAAGGGGCTGAGCTTGCGGCAGACAAGGTAAAAGTCTTTATCTTTTCTTTTTTTGTATTTCGGATTGCCGACTTTTTCTACTTTCCCATTTCTAAATCAGCTGCGGAAGATGCCAGTCTTTGAAGATGCGAAGTGTGTCAAGGTGAATCCGGACACGCCACAAAAACCAGTGCGATACATGACTCTGAGAGGTATGATTGATGACTTTCGCCTTATGTATACTCAAAATCGTAATCTATCTCTGACAGGCATGAAAAAGTTGCTCGTACCGCAACCACGCCTTAGAACTGGTTTCTTCTCCATGCTGGATCCAGTAAGTATGAACGATAGAGACATGAGGGAGGCTGTCACACAAACAGGTAGCCCGCTCAATATAAGTATGCATTTGCGCGCTACTCAACTGTGTGTAGGCTTTCGGAAGTTTGGGAAGCCGTTGGGGCTTGATGCGAAGCTCAAAGTGGATCTCATTGTGATCGGCTCCGTTGCTGTGGATCCAAAAACTGGTGCTCGTCTTGGTAAAGGCGAGGTATGTCTCCAATGTCTTTTGTCTAACACATATCAACGTTTCTTGCTTGTCTTGTAAGGGATTCGCGGAGTTGGAATATGGGATGCTCCGGTTTATGGGAGCGATAGACGATTCAACTTTGATTGTTACCACAGGTAGACGCACCAATGTCCTGCTGTCAATCTTTTCTCACTGTTTCTAGCAGTGCATGACAAGCAACTCGTTGACGAGATTCAAGCGGACAAGCTGCTTATACACGACGTCCCAGTGGATGTAATTTGCACCCCTACGCAAGTTATATTTACAAACACAACCATTCCAAAGCCTACAGGTGAGAAAGTTTGGTGCATGTTAAAAGATCGATGCAGTTTGTCTGCTGTGTGTAGGAATCTACTGGGACAGACTATCCCCCGAGAAGCTTAATCAGATCAGAATCCTCCAGCAGCTTAAGAGACAGATCGAGAACGAAACGGGGGTGGCACTGACGCTGGGTCCTTCCGAAAGATTGCCGCCGACGGCCCAAAGAGTGAATCAACGGACCTCGGGCAGATAAGTGAATCAACTAAGAGCTCTGAGGGTACCGACGCACGAGAGGTCCAGGCCTCGAGCGGTCTGACTTTGACTTTGTCTCGTTGCAACAGGCTTTAATACTTGAGCAGTGCTGCCTTGCTACTCGTGTTGCAAGATCCCAACAATGCTTTCCAGGTTACATTTACTAGTTTCTTCTCCTCTTATGCTTTCTAACGTAATAGCATTTCCAGGATCAAAGGGAAAGTGGCACTCGTCACCGGTGGTGCTTCGGGTATCGGCGCAGCCACGGTCAAGAAATTCAGAGCTCATGGAGCGGAAGTTATCATTGCCGACGTCCAAGACAGCCGCGGCGAGGCGCTGGCGGCCGAGACGGGCGCTCACTACACACACTGCGACGTTTCTCAGGAGTCTCAGGTGGCAGCAGCAGTGGACCTGGCCGTCTCAAAGTTTGGCTCGCTCGGCATCATGTTCAACAACGCCGGGATCATCTCGGGCCCCAAGCCGGCCGACTCCATCGCCCGTCTCGACATGTCCGACCTCGACGCCGTGCTCGCTGTCAACGTGAGAGGCGTCGCTCACGGGGTGAAGCACGCGGCCAGAGTCATGGTCCCTCGCAACTCGGGCTCGATCATCACCACGGCCAGCATCGCTCACATCATCTCCGGCAGCGCGCTCCACCCCTACACCATCAGCAAGCACGCCGTGGTTGGCATCACAAAGTCGGCGGCCTCGGAGCTGGCCTTTCACGGGGTCCGAGTGAACTGCATCTCTCCGGCCGCGGTGGTGACCGAAATCGCGACGAAGTTTTGGGAGAACTTGGTGCCGGTTGCGGAGGCCAAGCTTGACATGCAAGCGGCGTTTTCAGGGAAGCCCGGGTTTGATCTCCGGCGGGCCTTGATGGAGCCGGAGGAGATCGCAGAGGCCGCGCTCTTCCTCGCCAGCGATGAGTCGAGGTTTGTGAGCGGCCATGACTTGGTGGTGGACGGCTCGCTCGCAGGGACTGCCGCGTTTAACATCTTCAAGGATATCCAGCAGGGGCAGCTGCGTCTGGTAACGAAGAACTAGAGTGAGCTCTAAAACAATTCGAATATTCCAAGAATGGAATATTCTAATGAATGTTTGAGAATATGCCTACCTAGACGGAATATGCTCTGGGTCCAGAGAATATGCCTTGTGTTTTAGGGCAAGTGTGGATTTTTGCCGTTGCGAGGGCGCGCCCCGCGAATGCGAGGGTGATTCTCGAGCTTGGGTCGATGATTTGATCGCGCTACCGGTCTCGAGGTACGTAGGATTTGATTCTTGGCTTGATTGGGAGAGCATCATCGCGCATCGCGCATTCTTCTCTTTTTTTCGCCCTCCTCTCGCCGAAAGGCGCATTATGGAGCTTTCGTTTTTGTATGCTCTCTCGTGGCAGCGCATGTGTGTGTCCAGTGACGTCCTCTTTGAGCAAAGCTTTTTTGTTTTCTTTTCTGGTTTTTTGTCGGAGCTGAGAGACTCCACTTCCTTTCTTTTTCGAAGCTAGCTTAGCGAGGAAAGTTCTTTCCGTCCATGATAAGTTCTCTCGCTCTCTCGATTTCTTTTTTTTTTTCTTTTTTTCGTTTTTGCTGCCCAAGTGCGGTCTCTACTAGATAGAGTCTGATTTGATCTAGATCGGTGTGGGTCACTTTCGTACGCCAAGGACGAGATTTAAGATTCTTGAGCTGCATGGAGCTGGACTTCTTTTTTGCTTTGTGGGATTTCACTTGAGCAGCGAATCATAGTTTACGTGGTGAAACTCACCTCCCAATGTTCGTGCAGGAGCATTTCACACATTTAGCACTTGGTGGTGAAGGAATGAGTATGTTCTGGGAGCAACTATGACGGGTCAGTGTTTTGCGGCTTCATTCATCACCATTGCGGGGTTGCAGGCTTTTGTTCAGGCTTTTGTTCGGGCCGCAGTTTTTATGCCTCAATCATTCTCAGTCGTGTAGAAGGAGAGAGCGAGACTTTTAAAAGGGCAGCCAACTCTTCTACAGTAGGTGCGGAACGAGGTGACATATTGCGAATCCTGTACTCGGGCGTGGCAGTGGGGGTCCCCCCTGCACAAAAAGAAGGCCGAAATAAAAAAGGAAAGGAAAGCAGGCTACAGTGCTTCGATCATGATCGACACGGCTACTACAGATTCCCTGTGATTGCTGCGGCTGGAGCTTATTCTCGGATTGGAAGCTTGCTCCAAAGAGGCAGAGCGGAAGAGAATCAGATTCGGAGATGGCTCGGTCATACTTGTGACAACCGTTAACTCTGGTACTTTTGGCTCCGAGGCTTGCCCTCTTTTTGGAAGCGGTCAAGGCATGGAGCTCTGATCAAAGTGGAGCTACTGTTACAGGTCTTTTAGCGCTTGGAGGAAGTAATGGGGTCGGAGGGAGTTCCCGTCACCAGAATTCACGTCACTGGATTCAAGAAGTTCCATGGAGTGGCCAAGAATCCAACCGAAGTTATAGTCGGCAGGCTGTCGAGCTACTTCAAGGATGGCGGCCTCCCGCAGGGATTCACTCTGGAGAGCGCTACGGTCCTGGAGACGGCAGGAGAGGGTGCTCTCCCGACTCTTATGGATCTGCTGGATGCTGCGATATCGCCACCGTCGTCCTCGGCTCATAGAAAGCTCGGGAGTTTCATCGAGCAGCCAGATCCATCGTCTGGTCGAGTCCTCTGGGTACGTTCTCTCAGTTCTCTCTTTTCTTTGTTTTTACTTTGTGTGGCCTTTGTATTTATCCAAGCGGTGTATGCTGATAGTTTTGTTCTTTTACCTTTCGTGAAGATACACTTCGGCGTGAACAGTGGAGCTTCGAGATTTGCGATTGAGCGCCGCGCCGTCAACGAAGCTACATTCCGTTGCCCGGATGAAATGGGATGGCAGCCGCAGGTTCTATTCTTTTCGCTTGTTCTTTCGTCCATACAAAACTTGAGCGCATTACAAACTTTTGCTGGTTCCAGAGACTCCAGATTGCGCCGGAGGACGGGCCTCTTTCGGCAACCCGCGAGGTACGAAGTTTAGATTGTTTCCGGTTTTTGCTCGCGTTTGCGTGACGATGTTTCCACTCCCGAAACTGTTCTTGGCACAGACGACGCTGCCAGCGGCCGAGATCGTCCGCTGCCTCGCGTCCAAAGGCTTCGAGGTGACGCTGTCGGACGACGCAGGGCGATTCGTGTGCAACTACGTTTACTACCAGTCGCTGCGGCACGCTCGCGCCAACGGGACTGTGTGTATATTTGTACATGTGCCATTGTTCTCTAGAATTGAAGAGGACGTCCAAATGCAGTTTGTGGCTTCGCTCATGGAGGTTTTGGCTCAAGAGCTCCAGTGATGACCATCTTCGATATATCGTCTTATCTTCTACCAATCTCTCGATTATTTGTACTCTTTCCATCTTATCCTATCTCGGTGGCTCGATTTTATACGACTCCTAATGCTCCCAATAATATTGTTCCATTTCAATCGTGTTCCAAGAACTAATCAATCTTTCGTCAATATTAATGATCTTAAACATGTAATAATAACGATATTGTTCCTTAAACACATTTCAATTGTTCTTATGAAATTGGGACAATAGCAAAAAAAATTCCTCACTGCCTAGCAAATAAGCACATCGCTGTCTCATGTGGGGACTGGACGGTGATGATGCTGCCATGTCAATCCACGGTGCTGACTTTGGACACGCATTCATGGCAGCGCACCAAACACCGTGTAGCGCGGTAGAATTCAAGCCAACGGTTGCGCGCCACGGTGGGGGTACGTAGCAGGATCTGGGCCGTGGGATTGTCCACGTCGGTGGCGGCCAAGTGACGTGGCGGGGCTGGGAGTTTGTCTTTGATCCGCGTCGCGTTGTTGTTAACATCAGCAGTGGGCGGATTTATGTCAGCGCGAGTGATGAATCAACACGCGAGCGAGTGCGTGTGCTCCTCTTTGCTAAATTCCGAGAGTTTGTTTCGGGTGCGCGTCTTTGATGATCCCGGCTGCTGCTTGATCGATAGGTTTCCACGAGAAAGAAGAAGCTGGGCTTGAAAAGAACCAAGTTTTTCTCCGGTGGGTCGCTTTCAAAGTTCTCCGCAGGGCCCGATTTGCGCTGGAGACTCCACTGTCCTTCGCATTTGTATAAAAAGTCACTCTTTTTCCACTGCGAGTGTAGTTTTTTCTTCGTTTAAAGCAGCTATGGCGCTCAAGTATGTGGGCTTCGTGGCGATCGTGGCTCTTGGATTTCTATGGGCACCACTTCTCGCTGGTATGATTTCGCTTGGTGTCTTTTTTTTTGTGCTCATGATCTTATGTGATTTGTAGATGGTGGAGCTTGTGACGATTACAATTGCATCCAAGGGGACTGTGTGGAAGTGAGTGGATTCCCACCTGTGAAGTGCGTGTGCAAGGATGGATGGTCCAATATCCTGGGAATGTCTGCGTTGAGCTGCGCCATCCCGAAGTGTAAGCAAGCATTTTCACTCCCAGTTTTGGATTTCATCCAAGTTCTTCTCAGATTTGCTTCTTCTCTCTCGCAGGTGATTTCAATATGAGTTGTGCCAAGACTAACAAAGCAGATGATGCCTCACATGATAATTCACCGAGCTTCGACATCTTCAATCGTAAGAAAAAAAAACTCCTTTTTTCTTCGGTTTTGCTCACTTTTCATACTTTTTTCTTTTTTCCAGCTTGCTCGTACAAGGTATGCGGTGAAGGCGATTGCATCAAGCAAAACGGCAACAATAGTTATACATGCCGGTGCTATGAAGGCTACGGAAATCTCCTCAACTCACCGTCTGGAATTTGCGTTGCGGATTGTAAGTTTTCTATAGATGCCGTCCTTGAACAAAGAAAAATCGATTTTTCTTTTCGATTTAGGTAGCATTGGTGCTGATTGCAACCAGCTTGGAATAAACCTCGGCCCGAGTTCCTCACCTTCATCGCCAGGCAGCAACAGCTCCTCCACTTTGTCAGATACAAACGCTGGTGAGTTTTCTATTTCTCCAAACGAGAAGAAAACCAATTTTTCCTCGTCATGCGCAGGATCACAACTGCAATTCCACGCCAAAAATCTCGTCTTTGGTGCACTGGCGCTGCTCCTGTGGAGCATATAGAGTATACCATTTTTTTCCTCTCTATATATTCTAGGTGCTATGTTATTAGAACACTTCGAGAAAAATACAGAGAATTCTCAAGGTGGCGGAGTGATAATCGTCGAGCCTCCAGAAGGCGACGGAGGAAACGATGAAGAAGAGCCAGTGGAGATTGGAACAGTGGGATTGTCGGGCTTGGACGGTGGCGATGGTGGCGGAGCGGCGGCGGTGGGAGGTGGCGGCGATCGAGGTGGTGGAGATGGAGGAGCTGCATGCGAGGACGAGCCGAATGGTGGAAGAGGCTTGAGATGCTCCACCGGGCCTGGCTGGACTGGAGACTGGAGCTTTGGCTTTGGATCGACTTGCTGATAGTCTTGCCTCTCGCTGCTATCGAATTCATCGTCCAGGAGCTCCTCGTCCTCCACAATCTGCGAGTTTTCAAAAGCAAACTGAGGTCGAGTGAAAGATAATCAAGCAAAGCAGCAAATGGTTCTTCGCTACGCTCTCGTCAACCGGCATTTCCATTGGATTTTCTCGTGAGAGTTTTTACTCTTTTCTTTCTGTCAATGAGA
This sequence comes from Selaginella moellendorffii, assembly GCF_000143415.4. Lineage (NCBI taxonomy): Eukaryota > Viridiplantae > Streptophyta > Lycopodiopsida > Selaginellales > Selaginellaceae > Selaginella > Selaginella moellendorffii. The sequence goes on from NW_003314270.1 coordinate 2,880,995, forward strand.
ATCAATGCTGGCACAAAAACACATGATCCAGGGAGTGGTTTCTCTCAAAGAGCAGTCGTCGTCAATGTTTTCAATCACTCTCTCTCTCTCGCTCGTGAAAATAAATGCACGCTGCGAGCAGCGAAATCAAGGCATGCTCTTAACTAGGCATGGATCTTACAGCGATCCTTGACAGCGAGACTCTTGATCGTTGTTCGCAAAAGGAGATCTTCTTGAGCTAGAACTCGAAGAATCATTGATGATCTAAGTCGAGAAACTTCGCGAGGAAAAGGAGAGGATCAAAGAGAATAGAAAACCTTACCTCTCCGGGTTTCTTCATCGATGCTACATTGCCGATGAGGAGACAAAGAAGAAGCAATGGAATCAATCGCTCCATCTGTTTGAGAATCCGAGCAAACAGTCCAAAAACGAGACAAACGAAATGGATGTCGAGCTTACCAGTCGAGGGGATCGCCCCTTTCTTTCTCTCCACGCAGAGATATCGCAAAAACCTATCAGCGTGCGAGCAATGCGTGTCTTCTTGGTTAACGGGGAGAGAACATTTGGTCGCCAAACTTAAAGCGAGGAGCCCTAAATTTTAAAAACGAAGATGCTCTGTTTTGGGACTCGATTCCAAAGACAAATTCGTGTGAAATGGATGGAATTGCTCGTTGCCTGATCGACCGGGAGGAGAAAACGTTTGATTTGTCGCGAAACAACGACAAATCAAAGCAATGATTGTCGGGAGGAAGAACTGGAAACAGGGGAATCATCGTCTATGCTAGACCATCGCTCTCATTCAAACAATCAATCAATCACTATAGCAAGAAGAACGCCTAAAACCCAAGAAACCGAGGAATTTCAGGATCTTGCTTGAGAGCTTTCCCAGTTTTAAGTGGCAAGAATGTTTATCTGGCTGTTTATTCGATACGCTCCAAAATTCTATGGTCGCGGCTTCCAGGCCAATTTTACTTATTAGTCCTTCCAGCCGAGACTCGGAGCAAAGATCCTTGCCAGTAATTTACACGCTTTCGTTTTTCCTTCCTGTTTTTCTTTTCTAGAAATCCATCGATCTGGGGTCGTGATCCCACTTTACCAGGTTTCCACCCCAGCAGGAGCTTACCAATACTGGTTGCCATGGATGCCAGCTACAATCTCTCACGGGATGGTTGTGGAACGATAGAGTCGCGGCTGTGTGCCCGGTCACCTAGAAAGAAAGAAAAATCAAACCTTTAGAGACGAAACGAAGAAGAGTTTCTGCTCACCACATCGTAGATATGGACGGTGCCGTCGTAAGAGCCGGTGTAGATATACTTCTGGCCCGTGCTGGAAGAACAAGTCCAGGCATTGAGAAAGAACTTCTCACACTTGTTTACCTGATGCGAGGAGAGAAGTAGCACCGGATCAATGTCTGGAGAACCTCGTGTCCCTTGTATGTCATGAGCGACTCATCGCCCGGATGCGCCACAGTGCGCAGGCGAGGAGGGACTCTCATGCATCTGTAATCCCACCGGATTCTCGGGACCTGCGCGCGTTCGAAACTTTTCCTGGCATCCAGCGAAAGCCGAGCTGCAAATACAGGAATGGAAAAAACTGTGTTTCACGTACTTGGATCCACTGGACATTGTGCGTATGTCCCAAAGCTTTATCGACTGGTCCTTGCTGTTGGAAATGAAATGCCGCCCGTCTCCTCGGCTGTCTATGGAAGTCACTCCCCCGAGATGGCCAACGAGCTCTCCGGCGGGTTTGTTGTTTGCTGAGAAGCATCTTCTATCCCATACCTGGAAACACAGAGTAAGTGGCTTCGAGTTTGAAGGAAAAAAATCACCTTGCAAAGGTAGTCATCACTTCCCGAATAGATAAGGTGGCTACTCTCATCCGCAAACGCAACCGTATTCACTTCGTCCTGTAAAAGCCGATCACTAATACTCGTTGCTTTCCAACTTTTCTTTCACTTACGTTGTGCGCCGAAACCCGATACGTTGTAGTCGCGGCGTTCAAGTCGTAGACGTAGATACAGTTGTCGTTACTGCCGGCCACGATCTCATTCCCATCCTGCGAGAATTTCAGTGACCAAATTCCAAAATCCCCGTCGTCATCGTATGAGCTGAGCGAAAGCCCTTCGTGGATATCCTGGTTAAGCAAACACCATGGTCACATATTGAAAACAAAGAAAGAATAAAAACTTACAGTCACGTTCGCCAGAGAATCTATTCCACCAGTTTCGTTTCCAAGATTCACAAGGAACACAACAGGAGTTATAGACGCATAGACCTGTAAGAGGACAGTGATAGAGTTCTAGTGAAGGAGTGAACAACACAGACCAGGAATCGTTGGTCCGGGGAGAGAGCCGTGTCAGTGATTGTCCAATTCATGTTACGAGCTTTCACTCTCTTGTGGATAGTCCAGTTGTTATCAGCATCATAGACCACAATTGTCCGGTCCTGGAAACAAGAAAACAATCACTGGCAGAAATCAAAACCGAGCTGCAATCCAAAAGAAACAAAAAAAAGAACGAAAAAAGAGCCTCGCTCACCTGAAAGCCAGCAATGAAAAGCGATCCATCGTTGGAGAACTGGCTGATGTAAAGCCGACTGCTCTTTCGCTCCAGTATCTCGGGTCCCTTGTCCGGCAAAATCCTCGAAGAGACGTGACACGCCTCGGCACGAGAGAACTTCCCATTCTTCGAAGAGTTGATCTCTCTCCCCGCGAGCATGGACACCGTGTTGACTGTTCTACCATTTTTTGCTCGAGCTCGCTTCAAAGTCTCATCGCTGGCGGATGTGGCCATGTTTATCTCCTGGGAGAGCACGTTTTGCAAAGGCCCTTGACTTCTTGCCTGGGCCTCGGTCTCCTCCTCGTCATCGTTGCTCTCGTCCAGGAACCACCTCCGGCTCGCTCGAAGAAAGGCTCGAAATGCTCCAGGCCTTTCGTTCGCCATCACTCAATCTAAAAACGATATAATAGATCAATGGAAGCAGTAACGCGAAATCTATTCTACTATCTCTCAAACCAAGCAATCCGGATCGTCTAGACGAAGCGCTCCAGCTGAGAATGTCTCAAAATCTACCTCAATCCTCGAGCAGAACCACGAAATCCTCGATCGACGCAAGAGATTACCTTCTTCTCCAGGCGCTGCATCAAATCCAATGCCGCTGCGGGAGAATGAACGAGCTTGCGCTCAAGAGCCCTAAATTGCGAAACAAAGACCTCCCTTTTACACCCTTAGCAGTAAAAACACTAATCTTACTTTACACCCTTGGAGGGAATTATCCCACGATACTCCATTGTGGCCAGCACCTCCACTTCCTTGTCTCTATTCCCAGCCTCGCCGTACATCCTCGCTAGAAGCACGTACGGACTGGGATTCCCGGGCTCTATCCTCATCAGCGCTTCCGCGGCTTGAGCTCCCAGCTCCAAGTTTTTGTGGATCCGGCAAGCTCCCAAAAAATTCGTCCAGATCTTCGCGTCGGCCTTGCAAGGCATGTTGTTGAGAAGAACTCGAGCTTGATCCATCTCTCCGGCTCGTCCCAGGACGTCGATCATGGAGCCATACTGCTCGGAAGTTAGCGTCACTCCACACTCCTTTTCGACAAAGATGAAACACTCCCAAGCATCGTTTGCGAGGCCTGAGTGTCCGCAAGCCGAGAGGAGCGTCGAGAGCGTCATCCTGTTTGGTTTGACGCCCTCCATTCCCATGTATCTCAGCATCTTCACGGCCTCTTTGCCGCGGCCGGACTTGGAGTAAGCCGCGATCATCGACGTCCATGCCGCCACTCCTCGCTCGCGGAGAGAGTTAAAGACGCTTCTCGCCTCGTCCAGGCTCCCGCACTGGCCATACATGTTGACGAGCTCGTTGCCAGCGACGGGGTTGTGCTCGCCTCCGGCTGCCAGGAGCTGGGCTTGGATCTTCCTGCCTTCGCGGAGGGAGTTCTCCAGCGAGCAAGCGGCGAGCATGCTGACGAGAGTGATCTGGCTCGGTTTCACGCCTTCCAGCTCCATCTGCCGGAACAAAGACAGAGCTTTGCTCCCCTGTTCCTGCTCGATGTAGCCTCGTATCATCGATGTCCATGAGACGACGTCTTTGCTCTCCATTTCGTCAAAGAGGCCTCTTGCTCTCTCCAGCTGGTTGTGCTTCCCGTAGACTTTTACCAGAGCAGTGCAAAGTAGAGCGCTGGAATGCGTGTGGCCTTCGGCTACGACGCGTTCGTGGAGAGCTTCCAAAGTGGCGCTGGAGCAGGCGTCGAGGAGGCTCATGAACGTGACAGACGTCGGCTTCACTCCCTCGAGTTCCATCCGGCGGAACAGCGAGAATGCTTCCCGGCTACGACCGTCTTCCGAGGCTGCGGCTATCATAGTTGTCCAAGTAACAACATCCTTGTTCTTCGCGCTCTCGAAGATGTCTCTTGCCTCGTCGATGCAGTGGAACTTCAGGCACATCCTCAGGACAGCGTTGTAGAGGAAGTCGTCCACCTCAACCTCCCCAGACGTAAAAATCCGGTTTTGCATAGCTCGCGCGCTTGCCTCGTCGTCGATGGCATCCACCAAGCTCGTGAAAGTGATGTTGTTCGGCTTGACGCCTTCCAGATCCATCTCTTGCAGAGCCACCAGAGCTTCGTCAGAGTAGCCGTTTTGTACATACGCTGCGATCATGGCGCTCCACGAAACAACGTTCCTCTTGGGCATTTTTCCCAGCAGCTTTCGTGCGTAGGCAACAGCTCCCAGCCTGCCAAGCCTGCTGATAAGTGAGTTCTCAAAGCGTAGTGTATCTTTGAGCCCGCTCTCTCGCAGTTTCTTGTACACCTCCTTGGCCTTGGTAACGCTATCACACGTCCCAAGCAGGCTGATAAAAGTATTCACATCGGTTGCTTGCGAGAAACCACGGAAGCGATTAAATACCTCCACTGCGAGCTTGTGCTGGCCTTTGAGTGCATGCGCCGCGATCATCTTGTTTACCGAAGTCGGCCCAATGCTCTGGAAGCTGTCGAAGATCTTCTTCGCTTCCTCAAGCTCCCCGCACCTTGAATACATATCAAACAGTGAGACCTTAAGATTGTGAACGTTGCAAAGTCCTACCTCTGCGATCATGCCGTGCACTTCACGACCGTACTCGAGCTCTCCAAGCTCCGCACAAACCCCGAGGATAGTCGTGAAGATAATCAAGCTCGGCTCCCAGCCCGCTCTCCACATACTGTCGAAGCAACGCATCGCGTCACGCAGCCTCCCACACTTCGCAAAGGCCGTCACCATAGCCGAGTAGCTCGTCAGGTTCTTGCAAGGAATGGTCTCGAAGACAACAACAGCGGTGTCCAGCAGCCGAAACTTTCCATACATCTTGACGAGCGAGTTCGCCACCTCCACCAAGGAACCATAGCCCACCTCTTCGATCTGCGAGTGTATCATCCTTCCCTGCGGAACAGCGTCAAAGCTCCCACACACCGCCACCAGCGTCGTGAAAGTCCTCTCCTGGGGCCTCACACCGTGCTGGAGCATCCGGTAGTAGATCTCCAGCGCCTTCTTACAATGCCCATTCACGGCATTTGCCGCGATGAGAAAGCTCCAAGTGTGGCCATTCTTCTCCTTCATCCGCCGGAAGACCCTGTTCGCCTCCCTCACGCTCTTGCACAGCCCATACATCTGGATGAGGAGATTGCCGAGGTAGACATCGTCCCCGCGGCCATGGCTGACAATGTGCTCGTGGATTCTCCTCCCATCTTCCAGCGCCGCGGGGCCGCAGCAGCGCTTGAGGAGGCACGTATAGGCGCCGGAGTCGACCATGTAATCCAGCTGCTTCACCGCGGCACCTAGATTCACGAAGTGATCGCTCTCGGGCGTCGCGCGGCGCTTGTAGAGGGGAAATTTCCTCTCGGGAAAGACTACATTCTGTGCTAGCTCCAGGGATTCGTCGCCGCCAGGAGGAGAGGATCGAGGGAGCCTGACCTGTTGCGCGGCAGTGGAGATCATCCGATGCCCTGCCGCTCCATGGCGACGGAATACCAGGACCGATCGAGAGCACATCCGTTTAAACCCTAGCAAAGAGCTAACGAACTTGACCGTTTACTATGACTTTTACTTGACAACGTTGACTATCATTGACTTCGAATTACTAGCGGCGAGGAGAGCTTCCTCCACAAAGCCGGGACCGGGCCCAGGTCGATCGATCGAAATAGAGATCGATTTCAAAACTCAAGGCCCGGAGACTTCGAGCTCCATCTGTAGCGACTTTGCGCTCTGAAAAAAAGATTTTAGGTGGGTCTCTGGCTGTGGATTCGAACCTGGAACCTTACCAACAATTTTCTTTATTCTAGCCAGATATCCAACAAGTTCCCAAAGCTTCTTAACGTATCTCTAATTTTGACATGAATCGCAGTCTCTCTCATTGGGCGGGCATGGCGCAGAACTGCCAATCCTTTTCACCTCGTTGTCCGTGAGAGGCTTCGTGATCCCCGTGCACGACCCTCCCGTGTTCCACGACCCCCCGATGTAGTGATCCGGCGAGAACGTCCGAAAAACCGTGAGTCCCTTGTAGCTCCGGCTGGCGGCGATGGCGCTCACGGACAGAGTAATTTCTGTAGAGAAGTTGCTCATCAAGGCACCTAATCTCTTGCGAAGTGTTCTTTGGAAGAGCTCCAAGTTTCCTAGCAATAACAAGGAAAAAGATTATGAGCATTTATTCACTTGCAAAACTCCACAGCACAGATCAGTACCCGAGATTCAGGCATTGGTGAGAAGTATCACATGAGAGTTTAGGAGTGTTTGTTAGCAAAGATGTTGCAGATTGGGGATCTTAAACAGCTGCTAGTGCCCAGTGATTGAGTACTTAACTTCAAAGCTGTGACGAAGATTAACCTTGACAAATGCAAAGAGTTTTTGTTAGAATGGATCAAAGATCATCTTGCTGAGAAATCCAGGCAAAATGCATGAAATCTCTAGATAATGCTTGTAGTCTGACAGGACAGTTGAAGAGCAATACTCAATTCCATGCAAAAGTTCTGCTAGCAAACACTCCCATGTCACCAGTGACAAAGTCAATCCCTCTCATTCTCTTTCCCATTCCAGAAACTCTCAAAAACTAAAAGTTTTAGTTGGGTCTCTGCCAATAATTTTTTTTATCTACTGAGGTAACTCAGATTTGAATCTAAGATCTTTCGTTTGTTTTTACTGTTATTATGATTTATGAGGTTCAAGTGTATGGACGCACTCCGGATGATTTCTTGCTGCGTTTGGTCCGATCTTACAGCGATTCCAAGAATTTGGCAGAGGCACGCTCACATCGCTACAACAAGGCATCGAGACAACGATCAACTCATCCGCATGTATGGCAAATGCGGCAGCCCGGAGAATGCCCCGAAGAGCCCTCGCCAAGCCCAGGCATTGCGCGTGGAATGTAACCATCGCGGCGCTTGCCGAGAATGGGCGCCTCGAGGATGCGAGAAACCTGTTTGATCGACTCAAGGCCCAGATTCCATATCGTGGAGGAAAATGATAGACCACGACGCCCGCGCCGGCTATCTCGACCGTTTGCACGACATGTTTGAGAGAATGGGCGACCGGGATGCCGTGTGCTGGAACTGCATGCTTACATCTAATGCCCAGAACGGGCATCTGGAGTTGGCAAAAGAACTCTTCAAGATAATGCCACAAAGAACCACCGTGACGTGGAGCACGATTATAGGCTCCTTCGCGAGGTCAGGAAGGTGGATGATGCTTACACCTGGATTCTTTCATGCCAGCGCGAGATGCAGTGTCGTGGATTCTGGAAATCACAGTGCTTGCCCAAATGGGGCATATAAACTGGCCACGTCCTGCGCTAAAAATGGTCAGTTTGACCGTTGGAACGTTATGCTCGTAGCACATTCCCTTAAAGGGCTGGACTACTTGATCAATCCCACGGTTAATGGATCCCGGGGAGCTCATTGCCAACATGGCCTGAAGTTCATGCATCGTGTGCATCCGTTTACGTCTCGATCTCAAATGCTAGAAACGTGTGATCATATTGTATTTCACGAAAGTCTTTTCGCAAATGAACAGAGTTTTTTGCAATTTGTGTACACGTTAAAAGAGTAGAAGACTTTTTGGACAAAAGCGAATGACCTTAGCGGGGAATCAGCCAGAGCACTCGAGCTTGCTGGAGACCATGTTGATCATGGTGAGATCAAAAGTTTTGCTACTGGCAGGTTTGATTGTTGCATCAAGCACTTTGGTTTCTCTAGTTGTTGTCTCCAACTGGCACTCTGTCACGTACTTTCTCCGGCCGTTATGGGACACTCCTCCCAAGCCTTTCAACATGATCACTCACTACTACGCCCAAAACCTGTCAATGCAAGAGCTCTGTGGCTTGCATGGATGGACTCTCAAGCAAACTCCCCGGCGCGTCTTCGATGCCGTGATCTTCAACAACGAGATCGATCTCCTGGAGATCAGGTGGAGAGAGCTGGATCCGTACGTGACCAAGTTCTTGCTGATCGAATCCGACGGCTCTTTCACTGGCAATTCAAAGCCTCTGTTCTTCAGAGACGCTCGCAACAAGAGCGACCGATTCGCCTTCGCCCAGCACAAGCTCGGCTATTCCGCCGTCCCAAAAGGCCGGAGTCCCCACCCCTTCGACAACGAGTCGCGGCAGCGGGGCTTCATGAACCTCTTGATCCAACAATCCGGGATCCAACCGGGAGACCTCTTGATCATGTCCGACACTGACGAGATCCCCAGTGGCCACACCATAGATCTCCTCCGGAGCTGCGACGGACCCCCACCGATCCTTCACTTGCAGCTCCAAAACTTCCTCTACTCGTTCGACTTCCTCGTGGACACCGGGAGCTGGCGGGCATCCGTGCACGTCTACGGCTGGAACAAGCAGTATGGGCACCACCGATGGACGGACGCGATGCTGGCCACGTCGGGGTGGCACTGTAGCTTTTGCCTCCGCACGGCCCGGGACATCGCCTTCAAGATGATGTCCTACAGCCACGCCGACCGGGTCAAGCGGGCGGAGTTTCTGGAGGAGAGAAGGATCCAGGGGATTGTGTGCCGGGGTGGGGACCTGTATGGAATGCTGCCCGAGGAGTATTCATACAGGGAGCTCATCCACAAGATGGGCGATGTACCCCGGAGCTTCTCTGCTATCCATCTGCCGGCATTCCTGCTTAGGAATGCCCACCGTTTCAAGTTCTTGCTCCCAGGGAATTGTATCCGGTGAAGGAAAGCTCAAGAGCTCAAAATGCCAAATCAGTCCAAAGACTGTATTGACTTCTAATTGACTACCATTCTGTCTAAAAGGTCTCCGGTGCCCTCTAGACCTCCTTTATTTCCTCCATGAAAGCTTTGGATCTTAGTAATAATACACGTTTTTCGAGGTACGAGTGTGGGTATTTGTGATAGCCTTGTGATTAGTGCTTCTTCTTAAGAAACTTAGCATACCAGTGGGCTGATTTTTTGGGAATGCGCTTTAGATTGTTGTCATACTGAATGTGAATAATTCCCATGCGCACAGTAAATCCCGATATCCATTCCCAATTGTCAAGGAAACTCCACACGAAGTATGCTTGGACACGGCATCCATCCCTGCGATAATCACTCTGGAAACTGGATATCAAATTATCAATTAGTCTTACCGTATTGCTCCTACAAGGTTTGTTAAGTACGCTTTTAAATAGTCGATCCTGGTCTGATCATCCAGCTGCTGTGCTAAAGTATTTGAACTATTTGTAATATCACTGATCCCTGCGATGCAAATTATGCTCTTTTGAGCTGATGAGCTACATCAAGTAATCCTGTTATATATATCACTGAAAATGGTACGTACCAGCAAAGATTTTTATTCTTCTTCCTGATCCCAAAAGGAACAACAAAGAAACTATTGACGTTCCTCCCTATCAGCTTGCCATTCTTTCTATCTGAAAAGGGATATCAATTGTTGATACTAACCGATCAATCATACTAATACTCACCTAGAAATGCATAGTCAACATCTTTGTAGTAAGCATTTTGGTAGATTGTTTGGGGCGAGCTGAGGAGGTCTCCTTTAACACGAATGTTATTTGGCTTGTCTTTTACGTAGACGCTGAAGTAGTGATTGATGCCAATGAAATCACACGAGCCCTTCAGCCATTTCTTCTGCTCGGCTGTGAACTTTGGCAGCCTGCTTCCTGCTTTGGAGGTCATTGCTGGTGGGTACTCTCCATACGTGACAGGATGCAGCATACTAAAAGGTAAAAATGTTAAAAGATAATACCTTGTTGATTTTACCATCCAAGTTCGAATTCCATGGCTCTTTCTGCTGCAGCTTTGTCTTTCTTGGAGCTAGACACGGGTTCCAGCCATTTTGAATCGAGTGTGATACCAATTGTGCCTTTCTGGCTAGCCTGCAAATTCACTCGTGAACCTTTGTATTAGAATTCCTTATCAGACCTTGTAACGTTTGGTGTAGATCTCTGTTGCTTTTGCATGGGCGAGGAGCAAATGGTGAGTGACAGCGTACGGCTCCGTCGACGAGTCACCGCCCGTACAGTTTCCAATCTCCGGGGAGCATCTTCCGGGAGCAAGCAGACCGACACCATAGCCATAGAAAGCGAAAGCGTGGGGCTCGTTGAGTGTGATCCAGTCCTTGACTCGGTCGCCAAATGCTTTGAAACATGCCTCCGCGTAAACTCCAAAGTCAACCCTGTTAATTCCACGGCGTTGCTGTACATGGCTCATAGAACTTACACAATTTGGGGGCTCAAGAATCCTCCATAAGATTTTTCCAGCGCGTAGGGAACGTCCCAGTGGAAGAGTGTCACATATGGTTTCAAGCCTACAGTCTCATGAATCCAATCAAAAGGTGCCTGCCTTCTAAAACACGAGTAACCTTTGTTAAGGAGTGCATCGATAACGTTGTTGTAGTGCGCGATTGCCTTTGGATTGACGTGCTGAGTGCCATCTATGAAGCAAGATTAATTCAAAGCTTACATGTATATCAGTTTTTGGCATCGGTGTGAACACAAATTACCAGGAAACATGCGAGACCAAGCAATGGAGAGCCTGTATGCATCTGCATTCAAGCTATGAAGCAAGGAAATGTCTTCCTGCAAGGTTGAACTGATTACTCGCACTAGGCTTTGGAAATTGAATTTAAAGCAATCACACCTTGTAGCGATGGTACTGATCGCTGGCAACATCTGCTGTGCTTTTATCCACTATCTTGCCTGCATAAATCACACAGACTTGAGTGCTATGGCTATGGGATCATCGAGATTTTACCAGGGATATGCGCGTAAACATCCCAAATGCTGGGTTGTCTTCCATCTTCTCTAGCTGCACCTTCATACTGCCAGAGCAATACAATGCAATAGCTTTGAAATAATCGCACTCGCTGGGATAGTTTCTTTATCACCTGATAAGCAGAGGATGCAGCGCCAAACACAAATCCTTTTGGGAAGCTGTCCCTGCTCAGAACATCCTGCATGTTATGAGATGCATTGCTGCAAATGCAAAGAAGCAACAAGATCACAGATGGGAGCTGTAGACCCATCATGGATGAATTCCAAGCAACCAAGACGATGAAGATCGTATGTGGTTGTTTTTTAACCAAGAACATGTAATAATAAAATAACGCTGCACATGGCCTCAAAAATCATGGACAGTAGGTGGTTGACATAGGTCTATCACATTTACTTCTCCTTCTCTTTCACTGTAAAAGTAGGGACATCAGGATGACGTTATTACACGCTCACTTTCTCGCTGAAATGAGACGTGGGGGATGAAAAACGTGGGATGAAGGGAATAGAAATTGGCATCGACAGTATAATACTAATGTAAAGTTTTTCAGCGTTGGCATATACGATTTGATGAGCAAAGGTATGTTGCAAGACTACTATCCAAAATGGTAAGTTACAAATTTTCTAATAGTATAAAAGTAAACTCATTAGTAGCAGTTAGAGGTTCTCTTCCTGAGCTTTGAATCCTAGCAGCTATTTCTCCAGAGAAGTGTTCACTTACACATTACACCGTAGCGCTGGCTGATAAATTAATGGTGGTTGGAAGGTCTTCCTCCATTGGATATGTTTGAAATCCACTTCGGATTATAAAAGTACTCTTAGAGACTTTTTGGCTATGGTAGAGTATGTGAATTGGAGTCTCGTGCTGCTAGTGGGCACTACATGATCTCAGTAGAATACATCCACACACAAACAGGAATCAGGCTTTTTTCTTCTTTTCATTTTTGCTTCTTTCGCAAGACGCATCAATAACACCCCTTGTAGTGTATAATGTCCACTTGTGGAGAAGGGGTCCTCAATCTTGGACTTTTTTTATTTTTATTCTCCAGCCTACACAATGTCACGTCCTGTAGCGGTTCTAAAATGGGCGTAAGCCTGGGCGATCCACACTAGGTCAAAGCCTTTACTGTGATTGCCCTTGCTCGTCATGCTGTTCCCAAGCAGCTCCTGCCATGTCCTTTATCACTGCCCTGCTGCATCCCAAGAAGTCCCCTACTGATCCGCCGCCCGATCCTCTGTAACAAACCCCTCCCCGCCACGTCAGATCTCCTTGCCGAGTCATCCCTCCACGTGTTCTGCCTCGGGCTCGTTATACTACAACGTCCTCCAATCCAGTACATGCCACATAGTCAACTAGGGCTGACTTACCGTCAACGTGGTCAACAGCGGTGAAGATCTGCGTGTTTGGGAGCCAGTGGCACGAGTAGAGCTGGAAGGGAAGCATAATTGAATGGCACGGGACGTTGGGCTCCTCGTCGCCAGCTGGCGTTGTTTTGCTGATCTTGTCGACTTGACCGCTGGTGGCGTTGAAGATGAAGGCGAGTCCTTGTGGGAGGATGGTCTGGATCACTTTCATGGAGCTCGTCCCCAGCTTGGAGACGATGAATTCGTGCATGGACTTGATCGAGGAGACGCAGGTGTGGTGCGGGGCGAGGTTGATGGACATGTTGGAGCCGTCTCGGACTCTGAACATCTTATTGAGCTCGTTTGCGCGTAGGACTTCTCACTACTGGGCCAACAAGATCAAGGACGGGAGCTTTGAATCTAGCGACGCCGCTAGCTTCTGCTCGAAGGACGACGCTTCGATAGCCGACCTCACCTTCGACAACTACGAGCTCTCGACATCTCCGCGTAAACAGAAAACAAAGAAAACTTGAAGGAATATCAAAGAGAAACAACGAATTTTGCCCGTCCAAGGACGAAGAATGTGCACATGGAGCATTTGGTATATATGCGAGCATTTTCCTTCCAATGGTTGGATCTAGCTAAGTTGATAGTTTAAAAAACTTAAGCACACAGTGTAATACTTGTTACCAACGATACCTTTGTATCTGTTCGAGCTGACTTCATACGCAGTAAGATGCGGAGGATGATAAATCAGCAAGAACCTGAGGACAAGCTTTGAATGTAAGATAAATTAGGCAAAGAAAATCCCATGTCCATCTATCTATCTATCTATCTATCAACATGTTGTTGTAATTGTAACAGGGAGGGAATGCTTTTTAAGAGCTGACAGCACCGTGCCACACGATCAGCGCAACGACAACACAGAGCTTGGGGGCCTCTGCAGAACCTCCATTACGTTAGTATTGGAGAAAGAATTGCCATGTGTGCAACACCAACTCTCCTACATCCGCTGCTGGCCACAGCTGTGACAGCAATCGTGCTCGTGGAGTTCTGGAGAGATGAGAGTTTGGCCTGAGAGTTGAGAGCTTCGCCTATGTTTCAGTCCCTAAGGGACATTGTTTGTGAATATATGCCCCCATTAAGCTATTCCACACCTTCTGAGAATACTAATTATCTTGTGGGATCTTATAATACATACATTATATGAATACTTATTCTTTTCAAGGGTCAAAAAGAAAAGAAGAAAAAGTATTAATCCATTTATTCTCTAACCCAAGCGATGTCCAGCCCTCCAATCCAGTGACAAACCGCGCCCTTGCCCGGCTGCATGCCCAACTCCTTGAACGCCGGAAAGTCTGCATTCCAGGTGCTGGTATCGACATGGCACGCCGCCACATAGTCAACGAGGATTGACTTCCCGTCAGTGTGGTCAACAGTATCAAACCCGACAGTGAAGATCTGCGTGTTCGGGAGCGAGTGGCACGAGTAGAGCTGGAAGGGAAACATGGTGGAATGGCACGAGACGTTGGGCTCCTCGTCGCCGGTTTCGGGCCTTGTTTTGCTGATCTTGTCGACTCGAGCGATGGTGGCGTTGAAGGTGGACGCGAGTCCTTGCGGGAGGATGGTCTGGAGCATTCTCACGGAGCTCGTCCCCAGCTTGGAGACGATCAATTCGTGCATGGATTTGATCGAGGAGACGCAGGTGTGGTCGGGGGCGGAGCACGTTGTCGCGGCTTTTTGGAGGTTGATTGCCATGTTGGAGCCGTCTCGGATTCCAAACATCTTCTTGAGCTCGGGCAGGCTTTGCGTGTTGATCTTGAGCTGCTGAGACACCGAGTATGGGAGGAATGGCCTCGCCGGAGCGGGGGCGTAGCTGGGGTTGGCCATGGCGAGCGTGGTGCCTTCGACGAGGAGAGTGGCGGGGAAGAAGCGCCCCCTGCTGGAGATGTCGAGAACGTATGGAGGCTCGTAGAAGTCGAAGGAGGAGTCGGCTATCGGGACGTCGTCCTTGCACAAGAGTCGCAGATCCGAGCAGAAGCTAGCGGCATCGGTAGATTCAAAGCTCCCGTCTTTGATCTTGTTGGCCCAGTAGTGAGAACTCATCACAGCGGCCTGCATAAATAGAAAAGAAAGAAAACTTCGTTATTTCTCTTTGATATCCTTTCAGGATTTAACCCGTCCAAGGACGAAGAATGTGCACAGGGACAGAAGCACCAGCTGTAAGACTCCCATCGCTTCCTTACAATGTCTTGATTACAGACAAATATATACGAACCGAGGAGCACTTGGATATGCGAAGCATTTCACTGCTTCCAAAGCTGTAAAGTGGCGTCTAGCTCGTCGGTGGAATTCACCAAGTTGATAGTTAAAAGACAAAAGACTTATGTACACATAGTGTTTGTTATCAACCGTCTGTCGGAGCATTTTTTCATGCGAAGTAAGATGCGGAGGATGATAAATCGGCAAGAACCTGAGGACAAGCTTTGAGTGTGAGATAAATTAAGACGCAGCAAAAAATTTCAAGTACCTCTAGTTGCTCTTCTGAAAAATAGTTCTTCTGATACGCCCAGGTGTCAGCGTGAGTCCGTCGAAACTCCGCAATTGTCTTTCTGACAGTGTTTGATATAGGCGATGGCTCATGCGTGAATTTGGCTAGAGCAAAAATGATATCCGGAAGCCACCTGTAATGTAGAAAATTCGAAACACGGACTTTTAAAATAAGTCAGTTTTTCAAGTACCGGGGAATGTCGTATGGTGCTGATAGTACGCATGCTCTCAAGCCCATCACTATTCCGTGCTTGACAATCTTGTCATCACTTGCTTTGCCCCTGGAAGAGGACGCATGAACATAAGAGAACATTTGGCATAGCTCCACAGTACCTGTTGCTTTTCAACTTCATATTCTTTTGAGAGGAACTCAAAATGCCCTCACGAAAGGCCACAGGAAGATCACTAACGGGCCCCTTCAACATGCCTGAAAGGGTGGTCGATGC
This sequence comes from Selaginella moellendorffii, assembly GCF_000143415.4. Taxonomy (NCBI): domain Eukaryota; kingdom Viridiplantae; phylum Streptophyta; class Lycopodiopsida; order Selaginellales; family Selaginellaceae; genus Selaginella; species Selaginella moellendorffii. The sequence continues at coordinate 2,896,569 of NW_003314270.1, forward strand.
CGTTTCCCTCACCTTTATCAGAACGTAAGTTAAAAAAAACAGATCCGGCAGGTCATGCATACCTCTAGTTGTGAATCCGACAAAAGGTTCTGCACGCAGTTCCACAACCGAGTGACCTCTTCTTTTTCCAGAGTAAAGGCATGTCTAGAGAAAAAAATTGTGAGGACAAGTGATACAAGAAAGGAGTTCAACCTGTATGCAAAGGACTGAGAGAACGTTAATGCTGACAGGCGTGTGCGCCAATTGCTATCGTTTGCAGCCGAGGCGATAGCTCCAACGGCTTTGGTTCTGTATTCGTTGCCAAATGGCTGCCATTTATACAGGAACACCGCGAGTTTTGCAAGGAAAGACATGTCTTTGTGCGACGTTTCCTGTGATAAGAAACATTAGAACATGAAGTTAAAGCTCAAGTCACTTACTTGTAAAGCCAAAACAGATGGCAAAGCTCCAACGAGTACAGGCATAAGGTAAGAAGCTCGTCCCGATGCCATGGCCGCTATCAAAAATTGGAAAACCTGGAAAAGAAGAACACACCGACTTTTTATCCGAGAATGACCGGCACAAGAAGCACCTACCGTTTCCATGTATTTTACAGCTTCCTGGACGTCGGTGTTGCTGCTCAAATCACCTGCGGCTTCTGTATTCTCTAATGACTTCTGTATCTTCGCAGTGGCTGTTACCGTGCCATTCAACAAGCTTGTTTTCCAATCTGGCACATCTTTTTCATTCAGCAACGGCGAGCTGCGAGCGTCTTGGAGATTTGTGCACAGCACGCACATAATCTTTCCAACGTTTTGCCGTACCTGGTAAGAAAAAGCAGCTGGGAAAGATAGAAGAAAGAAGATATCGTATTACCTGCGACGAAGGATTCGCCATGTACTCCATAACCTCTACGAGAAGGTTCAGTTGCACGTTAATTTCCTGCTCCGTTGCTGCTTCCGGTCTCAGCTCCATCACTACGGAAAGTAGATACTGCAGGCGCTTTGAAACAAGGTTCGATGATGCAGTGGATGGCAACTGTCTCGTCATCAGAGCTTCAAACATAGCTTGACGCAAAAGAGGTGCCCTCAGACCTTTCCTCCCTTTGCCAGTGGACGAAAAGCGTACACAAGCAGCCCATTCTGCAAGAGATTCCGGATTTGCTTGCATGAGGGCCTTGTGAAGTAGATCCGAGAGCCATATTCCCCATGCTTCCACAACAGCTCTGACGTCTGAATGTAGAAGCCCGGCCAGTATCTCAGCCGCCATGCACTGCATAGTCTTCTCTTCGCTAGCATTTACTGCATCTTCCAAGGGACCACGAAGAGCTTCCAGAGCACCAGAACCACACTCCTGAACCAGTCGTTTAAAAAGCTTGGCAAGTCTTGGAGAAAATGCTTCGCCTTTGCTGATGACTACCCAGTTTCGAGTGGTTGGCCATTGACGGACAAAAGCTGGCATCATGCCAATGACGCTCAAATCTGCGGCCTGAACTCTAGCACCACGAGAGCGCCCCTGGCCTTCACTGTAGTGATGGTCCAGAGATAAGTTCTTCACCATCCGAGAGGCAAATGATGGCTGTTGGAAAACTGGAGTTAAAGCGTCTTCCAGAGAAAAGTTGGTAGCATTTCTGTCTATCTTGTAGTGGCCCGAACGCAATAAGAGCAAGAGAGCAATAACGGACAAAGGCCTGAGTGATGGTAAATCACTTCCAAGGGCATTGATGAACTCTCCTGTAGTAGAAAGAATGAGTATCGCTCGTTGCTTTGTAGCTACTACTTACCAGCTAAAAACTTCCTGGTTTCCAGGATTTCTGCCGCATGATCGGTGTCATCCAGCGGCAGCACCAAGCATAGCATCCCCACATGAGCCATAAGCTTGTAGCTGTAGAAATAAGATGATATTAACTCGATGATAGAGTATATTATAACTTCCTGAAATTACCGCCAATGAACGGCTCCAGTGTCCCCATCTGACGAATCCTTAACGAGTGACAAAAGCTGGCTATAATTTGGTAAGGCGTCATTAGCCTCCGTATCAAGCCCGCTCAATGGAACTCCACCGAAACGAACACTAAAAGCAATAGCAAGCTGAAAAGGGGTCTCAGTATGATATGGCAGATGGATCGAAGCAGCTCTACCTCACTAATAGCTGTCTGAGCTTTGACGGAACTGTGACGAGAACTGGAAATGTCAAATAACGTCAGAAACAAATACTGAAAGTAATTGGAACGTCACCTTCCAAGGACAGCTTGTATGAACATCGCCAAGGATTTCCAGTCCTAAACATCAAATAGTTAAATATACCAGATCTTTAATCACAAACCTGTGCAATATGTCTCAATACTGGTCTAGAAGCAAGAATGGAGCAAGAACCCAGCGCAGAGTGCTCCATGGCATCGGCATCTTGCAAACTTGAGGCCAAGGTTGGCATGCAGGACTTCACAAGCGGTGGATACCGTTTTAGCATCTTCTTCAGCGACGCGCCCGCAAAACTAAACAAATCACACAAGTAAATATGGTCGTACGAAAGTGTAGTTCTCTTACTCGCGAACTTCATCGTAGCTGTGAAGAGAGAGCTTCAAGAGTTCGGTTGCAACCTTTACCACGTAAGGACACACCTCATTGCGCTCAAAGTGACGATAGCCAGCCTGTGATGCACGCCAAGTATTGTGAAGATAGACCATCTCAGTCATCATCCAGTATGGCCTGAACAGAAAAAAGGAATTAGTGATGGCAAATAGTTGCCAATGGAGATCAACCTGCGCTTTCCCGCAGAATGAATTCCAGTGATAAAATTGACTCTCGGCTCAACCAGGTTTTTAGAGTCAAGCTTCCAAGTATGCTTCCCGTGAGACCATTCGTTATATTCTGGTGAGCCTGTACAAAATTATACATGAGTAAATAAGAAGAAAAACGGGAAAAACTACAGTACCGTAGTTTCCAACGAGATCTAATGATTGAACTAGCAAAATAAGCAGTGCTGTGTCGTCAGCTTTCGCTTTCAGCAAGTACCTAAAGAAGACTCGTGCATAAGTATACCTTTAGACAAAAGTTTGAATCTTACTCGCAAGCCTTGATTAAGGTGTCGGCAGCTTCTTCCCTTAACTTCGAGTTGCCAACAGATGCTCCAGTTTTTCCAGCAATGCGGAGTGGACCCTTGGAGCTTTCATTTGTAAAATCGGGCAAGGCCGATCTGGCACCCTTTAGACTCCCATTAATTTGCAACAATAGTATCCGTAGCTTTTCCTTGTTTGGAACTGTCAACATAAAATCAGTAAAACTTATAAAAAAAACGTAAAACAACGTACCGGAGTTCATTTCACAGAGACTTCGAAGATCCAATAATGCATTTCGAAGGTGCAATTGGATTACTTCTTCAGCAAAAGCTACTTCTTCTTCACTGGGAAGATGCCACATAGGTGATACAAGTGATAAAGAGGGTTCTTTAGTGCTTATCCATGACTCTATGCCATCGTGACCAGGATATTCCGAGCAAGATCTGCAAAAGAAAACGAGGCGTCCAATTCAATTTGTCGATCCAAGCCAAGTCACCTGTATTGTTGAAGTGGATAATAGAGCAGCAAGCTTTCCACTACAGAACTAAGAAATCGTTCTCCAGCCTCATTGACCTGTATACACCATCAATAAATGTGCAAACTCTCAAAACTTTTACCTTAGCGGATGTAAGATTAAAGCAAGAAGCAATAATGCGCTTCAGAACGTCCTGGCATTGAAGAAGAGCAGGTCCGGCATTCATCATGCCAAAACACAGCAGCGTTAGCTGAGCTGAAACGGAAGTTTCCGTCGCCGGAGAAAGATTCACCTGCAAAAAATACAACAGTCACAATAAAATTAGTGAGATAGTGAAATCCATTAAGTTTCTTACTTTTGTATCCGCTTGTGTTGAGCTGCTTGAAGCAGAGCCCGTGGCTTCAACGTCGGTTAAAGTGTTCAACACGTTTTTCATGATAGGTAAAAGAACCTGTGATACTGTTTCCACAGGATTTGCGTACACAAGTGCTGAGCAAAGCAAGCCCATTTCCGTGACTGCACCTGGTAAAATGTTGCTGTATGCGAATTTCGCAACTTTTTTCATAGCCTGAGGAATCCGAAAAGAAGTTATTAAAAAAAAAAAAAACAACCAAAAGAAAAGAGGCACCTGTTGAAACAAAGGCCTTGTCAGCCTTCCAAAGAGAAGCTCAATCAACGTTGAGTATAAAGAATGTTCTTGCATGAGAAATGTACTGGAAGATTTATGTGAACCTTCACCCAGATTTATATCTCCGCTAATATGAAATTAAAATACGTCAGACAAATTGTTTTCATTTTCAACGAGACTACTTACGTGTGCGTGCCAGACTCAACATGCCGCAAAAGGACGAACAGGCGGGACAAAAACTCGTCCAGCCATTGAGACCAATCCATAGACAAAACAGAAGAGCCACCGTCTGTGATCTCTCCAATACTTCCAACCTGAGAGCACAACCACATTAGCAGATTTTCACCTATCTTTCAGAGGTACTCACATTCGCCACAACGGATGCGTAGAACTGCACGGTTGCAAGTGTTTTAGGGGGATCGTTAGCATCAATGCCCAATAAAGTGGTGAACATTGCCTCAACCAGCGTGGTTTTGCAGTCCACAAAAGATAAGTTAAAAGAAAAGTCCAGTCGATTGGATGTGTCTGCTTCCATCTGAAGGTCAGTATCAATATTCTCCGAAAGTAATACTGCACGAGATGCAAGGGCCAATGTGGTCAATGCAGACTCAAGCTGATGCGTAGCAGTGACCTGAAACATTGCATATTAGCGTTTGTCGGAGCAAAATGAGCAACTCACAGTGATCATAGCCGCTTCAAAACGAGACACAATGAAAGGCAGAATAACCGAAGGGGCGACGAAGGCAAGTCCTGAAGCCACATTAGAAGACGTTACAGCCAATCGCCCACTCTTGCTGTATTGTCCTCTTTCTATCAGCCTTACAATTGTCTTGACGAACGCCTCTCTTTCGTCGGGCCCCAGGAAGTTCTTTTGACAATTGTGCCTACAAAAGTAAAAATGTATGAAAACCATTAGAAAACTACAGTACGAAGCTTACTGTTGCTCGTAAGAGAGTCGTTTAATAAAGAAATAAGATAGATGGCGCAGAAATTGTTCAAGTGATGATGTCCAAGAACCTCCATTTGAAGGATGATAGTATCTGTGCAAACATTTTGTTACTTAGCAGTCATAAAGCTTAACTTCACTCAACTGTTCGAGAAGATCCACAAGTTGCTCAAAGAGATCTTGTGCACTACCCTCAGGCTGAATCAAGTAAACCTGTAAAGCAAACGAGTATAGGCGTAAGCGGCTGTGCGGTAGCAAAGTCTCTTACAATTGCTTTAGCCACATTCTTTGGTGCCGGCTTCCAGTTGCCATTAAACGCAAGCCTCAAATCGTAAGGAACTTCTCTTTCAATCGGAGGTGTTGCATCTGATTTTGCAACAGGAACCTGAGGATATTGTAGAACAGACACACATAAGTTTATCAGAGAATTTGATCCCACCTCAAACATGTTCAAGAAGTGTCCAAATAGACTCGGGAGGAACGGAGCCCAGTCAATCGGTGAGGCATAGGCTCTATGTTTGATGAAGCGCCCGAGCAAACAAGCCCATTGACGGTCCCAGTACGGACAATCGCTGATTCCATCCCAAAGTCTTAAGCATTCGCCAAACCAATCACTGCCACAAGTAAGGTGATCAGCACGTAACTAGGACATACCAAGCTATATTACCATGTAAATACGTTGGTGTCCGGTTCAACAGGCTTTGTTGGAAGAAAAAGTGAGAGAAAACCCACAGCTTCCAGGGACGAATTGTGAATGCCAGTGTCCAAGTACGGTCTGATGAAACGTTGCCTCTAAATACTCGAAACAACACAATTGAGACACACCTGAATTCTGCCCATATTTCTGACGCAGACCCCGGACGGAAGAAGCGGCGAGAGTTGGATATAAGAAGAACTAGTGATTCCAGATGAATTTGCCGTAGAGCTATCCCTTCAAAGAAAAATCTCCTACAACAATGAATGGAAGGGATGATGAAAAAGAGGACTTCTGATTCGGGATGAAAAAGAATAGAACGAACAAACCGTTTGAAGTGAATCAATAGCATCATCTCGTAGAATTTTCTCCAGTCGAGCTCCAAAGTTATATCCTTGTGGTACTTGCTAAGAAGTTTAGACAAGCACGAGGCCCATCGAACCTGTGACAAAATATATAAGAATAAGAATATCGAGGCGATCTCCACGTAATTTTCTTCATACCTGGACAAATAAATTGTCTGAAGAATGGAAGAAGACGTCGAATCCAAGCCTCGCTACAGCATCTAGAGCAGGCTTTGCCGGCCTGATTTTCGCCCTGACCAAGCTGAGGCCACATTTTCCAAAAATTTTAGACAGGAAAGAGGACAAAGAAAATCCTACTTGTTGATGAGAGAAATCCACTTGAGCGTCGCGAATTTGCTCTTGGGATCGTTCGGCTTCCATGCCCGCTGGACCTTATCAGCAATCTCCCCCATCACCTCCTCCTCGCCGCGGATGGCCTCCACGACGGGCGGCGGCAGCCACGCATTGTAGAGATGCATCGCCGCTCGCGCTACCTGGATGAATCTAGAATCCTACGAGAAATTCAGCTCCTCTAGAGATAGATCATAGCACCGCCTCCGGTGCCTTGAGCGCCAAGAGATCGCCGCGCCATCGCAGCTTCTTCCCAAAAAACCCTACAATAAAACTACGTGTTGAAAATATTTGCTAGGCTTCCAACAATCCAAACCTTTTGACAAAATCATCATCATGAACCTGGATTCGAACCAGGGTTCTCCACTTGGCGACCAACGTGATGATGGTTCTTCGATTCAATTTTAACTTCTGCCTCACTCCTGGGGTTCTTCTGATATCATTGTGAGGGCAATGCCACTCAAATGTGGGTAACATCCATTGTGGTGTTTCTATAGAAAATGAAAGATTTGTTCAGGTGGGTAATCACTCACCTGAACAAATCAAGTAAATCTGAAATAATTTTAGAATAATGCTAGCATTTTTTTAAAAAAGTCTGTTGAAAGAAAAGTATTTTAAAAAATAATTAACCGGAAATATTTAATTTTTAATATCACAAAGTTATCTGTTGCACAATATTTGTAATTTTAATATTAAGCACATATAGAGAAACTATTATACAAACAATATATTAAACAAGTAATTCAAACTATCATAGAAACTATTATGTAAACCACGTACCAAACTACTTAATAAACTATAAAGTAAAGCTGTTATATAAAACATATATTAGTTTCACTTTTTTTTAACCAAAATTTATATTAGTTTTAAATATGAGGCAAAAAATAAAAATTATGTAAAAACTATATTATATACCTTCTAGTGATATAGACAGCAATGTGTAGCAATAAGTTGAGCAATAAAAAATAAATTCAAACTCATATCGACTAACATAAAAAGGATAATATAAGACTTTTTACTATAAATTGAGTTTGAAAAGTATAAACTAGTGCTAAATGAACTTTTTGATGATATTCCTAAACCAAAGATTGAGAGGTTATTAATTTATTCATATAAAATCCTTTCACTACTTGTATGACCCTATTTCCTAGAAAAAATTTTAATGTCAAGACCTTTTACTATAAATTAAGTTTGGAAAGTATGAACTAGTGCTAAATAAACCTTTTAATGATATTCCTCAAACAAGGATTGAGAGGTCATTGATTTATTCACTTAAGATCCTTTCACTATTTGCGTGACTCCCTATTTCCTAAAAAAACTTTTAATGTCAAGACCTTTTACTATAAATTGAGTTTGGAAAATATGAACTAGTGCTAAATGAACATTTTGATGATATTCCTAAAATAAGGATTGAGAGGTCATTGACTTATTCACTTAAGATCCCTTCACTACTTGTGTGATTCTTTATTTCCTAGAAAAAAATTTAATGTCAAAACCTTCCATTACAATAGCACTAATATAGCATTATTAATGCCAAGGCCTCCACCTAAAAAATTAAGGATGTTAATCTAGGAAACATCAACAATGTTGATATGTGTGGCAAACCTTATCATATGCAACAAGAAACATTATATTCACAACCACATCCTTGTTTTTATCCTTTAACACAAACAGTAATAGCCTCAACCTCCATTGGAACAAAATCATCTCCTATAAAAAGTGGAATTGAAGTATGTGCAATTACAAGTAGAAGAAATGATATTTTATAATATTATGCTAGTCAAAGATCTTTATCAAATGTATGAATAACTCTCACAAGATGTTGATGAAATGCTAGCCATAGCATATCTAACTTGATCCACTCGGACATATTTAACTCTACATGAAGCAAGAGACTCCGAAAATGAACACTAATTTGTATAACTAACTTAGATGGCCCATAACATAAATAATAAAATTGCTGAAAGGCATTATTATAGTTGTCAACATGTTCAAATATGTACTTGAAGATACTCGGGAGAAAATTACAATCTATATAAGTGGCTATACTTAAACCATTCAATGTTGTTTCTTGGAAATATGTGGGAAACTTGTGTAAATGCTAGGCATCATCTTAAAAATGATAAGTGGCAATTATTGTAAAGTGATAAAACCAATTATATATATCATCCCTAAAATTCCTATAGAAGACTTTGGCTAAACATGAGGATTGGTAGCAAGAATATAAGAAGTTGTATCACATGTTATGAATGTTATTATCAACTGAGTTTGATTAGTGAGTTGCAATTGCATAGTATTAAACAACTGCTCTAGCATAAGAGGAGGAGGAGGTTGTTGCAAAGAAGTATGCTACTTTGCCATGAAAATGAACAAAAAGAAAAAAACTTAAAAAGCTATAAAAACAAAAGAGATATAGACAATGCAAGAGTAAACAAAAAACTCTTCAGAAACAATTAAAATTACCTTTCACCTCCACTAATGTTAAAGTATGAAATATAGAAATAGAATATAGAAATATGCATATTCAATTAGCCTAAAAACTTTAGCTTATATAAGAATAAAAGGTCTAGATTGAAACCAATCTAATGGATATCAAAATCCCACTACATCAATAATAGTATATAGCATCATAGCTATACACTTGGACTTCACACCTATATAATATTTATACATATAAATATATATACATACATACATACATATACACACACACACACAGATATATATATATATATATATATATATATATATATATATATATATATATATATATATATATATATATATATATATATATATATATATGTCTCTGTGTGTATATATA
>NW_003314270.1:2905967-3149477 GCF_000143415.4 Selaginella moellendorffii
ATTGTAGCTTTTTGCCAATATTATAGTTATCAAATCTACTCTTCTTTGTTTATATATATCTTTATTGTATTCCTTATTTCTGTTATGTTTACACTTTTTTCAATTGTGGAGTGTATTGTTCAAGGTTACCAATATTACTCTATTGTCCTTATTCAATAATTTTGTTTATGTGATTGTGTCATATGTAGATCAAATTTTTAGTGTTGTGACTTGAGTCTTTGATGTATTATCTCCAACTTTCATTACATGATTTTTCTTTTCTTGGTGTCCAACTATCTCCTGCTAATGTGGAGTGTGATTATATACAAGGAATGATATAATTTAATTCCTAGAAGATGTTAAGAGGATTGAGTTTATGAAAAGATGATATTTATGAATTTGAGTAAATTTTTAATTGTGATGAGGATTTTAAATTTTTTGAGGCTAGCTTTCAAGATAAGTTGAAAATTTTATAAGATAGGTGTCAATTCCTAAATCTATCATATAAGCTTTTCTTTTTATCTTCTATTATTTCTCAGCTTGAGCCACTTTCTTGAGAATTGAGAATAAAAACTATAAAAGTCAAAAGTGAATAATGTTTTAAGAGAAATAGGTGAGGAATAAACATTAAAATATGATTTATTCTCAATTTAATTCTCAATAAATTCTCAATTTATTCTTAATTTATTCTCCTTATATTCCTTATACTGATTTAAATGTTGAGAATATATATGTAATTGAGAGTCTTACTTTTGTCTTGTAAACAAAACTTTTGATTTATTTCAGTATTGAGTATTCTTCTTTTAAAGTTCTTTTTGTAAAAGTTTTAAATTAAGTGTGTTTCCTCTACTGTAAGTACTACTAAAAGTCTTTGTTAATAGTGTGAGTTTAACTCCTAATGTGCAGTATTGGACAAGGATAAAAGTAGTAAATCTAGATTAACAATGATTTTAGAGATTGGTTAAATGAAATATGTAGAAATTTGTCATTTGCTACAATAATGTTTTATATGTTATAGTCACCCTCAAAATCCCTTGCTTCAGTTTATAATTATTTCTCTGAGGTTGGTCTAAGCATAATTTGGCACATGGGATTATAACTAGTTCATTGGGCTTCTATAACTAGCTAATGTTTTTTGGAATTAACAATTACCTTCGTGGTTGTGTTTGGCAGTCAATAATTATCAATAATATATTCCACTTAACTTATCATCATCATCTAAGATCATCTTGAAAGGCAAATTTTTATGGCAACCAAATGATCACTCAACAAAAACTCCAAATGTTCCAAATGTTATTTATTGCATAATAATTATTATATCTCAAGTTTATCAGTTCTAGCTTTTAGTTTTTCAATTACTACACAATAGATAATGATGATGATGATGTTTGTATTTGCACACAAAAACTCTATTAAGACCATCAACTTGCCTTTAGTCACCATGTTTTATCACCATTCACTTTGTTGGTTTGTCATGATAACAACTAGACAACAAATGAGGAACAAAATGACAAAGGAATCACAAACTAAAGGAACAAAGAATAATCAAATCTATAAATAGCTAGAGGAGTAATTGTAAATACATCATGTCTAGTTAGTATCATCCCTACCTTTTATGCCTTCATATCTACCACGATCTGTGTGTAGTGGCCACAGTCGTCATTGAAGAGGCACGAGTTGGAGTAGTAGTCATACTAGTGGCGCTCGTAAGGAGAAGTTGTAGATATGAATCAACTACAATTACTCCTCTAGCTACTTATAGATTTGATTCTTCTTTGTTCCTTCAATTTGTAGTTGCTTGGTCATTCTCTGCTACTAGTGATTGTCCAGTTGTTATTGTGATAAACCAGCAAAGCTTATGGTGGTAGAACATGATGACTAAAGGCAACCACAGAGCTTGTGCTGTGCAAATATAAATAGCTAAGGAAGCTCTGTTCTTGAAGGAGGCATTGATTGTCTGTGAAAATCAATCAACAAGTACTTGATTAGCTGCACTGATATAGCTCTCTCTGATTTCAAAGAGATCAAGGTTCTTATTGAAGACGGGAGTAACAAGAGGAAAGGAGAAAATTGAGCATACTGGGATGCAATATGGGGACAAGGTGGCAATAGGATCCAAGCATAACATTGAGTCCTGAGGGTTCACCAATGCATGTCACATGCATTGACACATTTTGTGAGCGATCATCTTGAAAGGATTAGAGAAATTAGAGTAAAGGATCAATCAAGTAATCCTTCCAAGCATCACTTAATCTCCCGCCATGGCTACAACCGCTAAGAAGCCTGAGTAGGACAAACACATCAGGCAGGAATCCTTCAAGAATCATCTTACTCATTATCTCAAACGCATGAACAAAGCAGCCATTGAGAGCATAAGCTGTGAGAAAGACGATATAGGCTGTGGCGTTGTGAAAGGCATCATATAGAAAAGCTCGCGGGCTCTAGTTACATCCCCAATTTGAGCATTTGCGAGACGTCCAGGATACCTCATGTTATGCAAATCAATATAGCGCAGCATCCACGTCACCAGGACGCGGCCAGTTTGGGCCATGGCGGCAATCGTGGACGTAAAGCACCAAACCTCCCATTCAGGCATCCGTACAAAGAAGTCGTCGGTTTCATTGATATGCCCCATTTGGGCAAGCACTGTGACTGCCAGAATCCACGACATTGTGTCTCTCGCTGGCATGGAAAGAATCAAGGAGTAGGCTTCCTGCCCTAGGCAAGAGCCTATCATCGTGTTCCACGTTGCCGTGGATCTCAACAGCATACTGTCGAAGAGTTCCTTTGCCAACTCCAAATGCCAGTTCCCACGACATCCCGGCCGCTCATTTTCTCGAACATGTCGCACAAACGGTCGAGATCGCCGGCGCGGGCGTGGTGGTGTCTGACTGATGCTCCGCTAAGGTCATAGTGCCAACATGTACACAAATTACAAGAAACTCTGTTCATTTGGAGTCTAGCAAAAAGACTTTCGTGAGATACCATATGATCCCTGGACGTACACGTTTCCAGCATTGACTGGATTCCAATCTCCGCGAGGCCATGTTGGTCGGGATCCATTAACCGCCCAGTTTGTAGCAATGCTCCAATATGCGATTGATCAAGTAGTCCAAATGCCCATTAAGGGAATGTGCTAGAGCATAACGTTCCAACACACCTCGTGCAATCTGGTCAACATTTTTAGCGCAGTACGTGGCCAGTCCGAGCCATAGCGGCAACCATTACCAAACCTCCCATTGAGGCATCAGTATCAAGAAGTCCACAGTTTCCGTTATATGCCCCATTTGGGCACGATTTCCAGAATCCACGACACTGACCTCGCGCTGGCCTTTGTGGTATTATCTTAAAGAGTTCTTTTGCCAACTCAAAATACCCCTTCTGGGCATTCACCGTAATCATCCAGTTCCAGCACACGACATCCCGGCCGCCCATTCTCTCAAAACATGTCGCACGAACGGTCGAGATCGCCGGCGCGGGCGTAGTGGTCTATCATTGTCGTCCACGACATGGCATCTGGGGCCTTGAGTCGATCAAACAGGTTTCTCGCATCCTCGAGGCGCCCATTCTCGGCAAGCGCTGCGACGGTCACATTCCACGCGCAACTCCTGGGCTTGGCGAGGTCGTGGAAGATCTCCAGGGTGTGCTCCGGGGCCTGCCGCATTTCCCATACATGCGAATGAGCTGCGAGACGAGGCGATCGTTGCCTCGATGCCTTGTTCTAGCGCTGTGGGCGTGTTCTAGGATCGTAGTGGCCAGATTCTTGGAATCGCTGGACCAATCGCAGCAGGAAATCCAGATCATCGGCATCTGGAGTGGAAGCGGCCGTGGCATGGAAGAAGAATTAATGTATAGAAATTTCAAGAATATGCGCGAATTGTCTTCCTAATTTAAAGTACGGATCCTAGGAATATGCTCGAATAATCTTCCTTTTAAGAATATGCCCAAATAATCTTCCTACTCTAAGACCAGTCCCATGATGGACTCTCTGTATGGGTGATCCAGCACCACTAGAGGCAAGATTTGCATCCCATCGCAACATCAAACCACGGAGTGGAAGATGGAAAGAGGCCATTTTTAACAAGAGTGTCAAGGATGCGGTGGAAGAGGAGCAGCAAGAGAAAAGCCCGGCAAATGTGGGCAAGTACGCAAGCCTCATTAGAAGCTGCACGGCCACGCAAAATCTAAGCGACGGGCGACGCCTCCACCATCACATAGCATCGCACCCCAACTCCAAGTACAGAAAGGACCGATTCCTGGGGAATTTGCTCGTGAACATGTACGGCAAGAGTGGCTGCGTCGACGAGGCTCGCGCGGTGTTTGACGCTATTGCCCATTCGAATGTGTTCTCGTGGAACATGATTCTTGCAGCATACGCCTTGAACGGGCATTTGGACAAAGAAAAATCCACGTTTGAAGAAATGCCTGCGAAAGATGCAGCCTCGTGGACGTGCATGATAGCTGCATATGGTCAGGTGCGCCAACTTTTTGAGGCTAGAGAATTGTTTGATTCTATGCAAAATCCCAGCGTGGTTCCTTGGAACGCTATCATCTCTGCATATGCCCATGCAGGGCATGCGTGGAATATGGAGCCTGGGAATGCCGCTCCCTACGTGCTGCTCAACACTACGTAATCTAAGCAAAAGGTGGCGTAGTCCCACTTTATGAGCAAAAGGTGGCGTACGTTTTAGAAGATGCCGTGTTGGAATGCTACAATTTTGTCGTGTTGTTCCTCATGCCACAAAATGCCAGCAGAAAAGAGGGTCTTCTGTAGAAAATACTAGAGAGGAAGAAAAAAAGAGACAGAGATCATGGGGGTCGCTGCAAATCTAGACGCAATTCTTGGGGAGTCTCTCACGATTGAGGACTACTACGTCACTGATCCAAGCGATCGTCCCACCGTTCCGCACAACGCATACGATGACGCCTCCGACACAATCCCTTGCCTCCACCTCGCGAGAATTCGTGCCTCATCGGGCAAAGATCGCAAGCGGATGCTCGAGGAGGTGAGAGATGCCGTTTGCGAGTGGGGTTTTTTTTGAGTGGTGGCTCACGGCGTGGATGAGAAGCTCGTCGATGATACGGTTGCATGGGCTCGCGGTATCTTCGACATGGATCTCGAGACCAAGCTTAAATCCCTGGTGGATGACTCGTCCGGAAGTCTTGCCGGATACCATTGCGGCGTCGTCAAACAGAACAAATCCTGGCAGGAATCATTCCACTCCGGGCCGACCCCAGCGATTTCAAGATCGCTGCCGAGAAGTTGTGGCCTTCCAGCGAGGAAATCAAGTATGTTCTTTGTTTCTAAGTTGATCTAAAACTTTGTGCAGGGAGATGCATTACAAGTTCTCGATGGCTATGGAGGAGCTCGCTCTGGAGATCCTCCAGCTGCTGGAGGAGACTCTGGGAGTCACTAGCGGGGATTTCACACGCCACTGGGAGCGACTGAAGAGAACTCTCGTTCGCTTCAATTGGTATCCTCCTTGCGAAGAGCCTGGCCTTGTTCTTGGCGCTGGCTCCCACACAGACCCCGATATCATCACCATCCTCCTTCAGGACGAAGTTGGAGGGCTCCAGATCCTCAAAGACTCCAAATGGATCGCTTGTAAGCCACTGCATGGGTCTTTTGTCGTCAACGTTGGGGATTGCTTGCAGGTATAGTCTTGTTTCTTTATAAATTATTAGAGACTATTGTTTTGTTATTTCTTCCAGGTATTAAGCAACGATTTTCTTCCTAGCCTCCAGCATCGAGCCGTGCTAAACAAGGAGAAAGCTCGATTGTCCGTTGTTACTTTTGTGCTTCCAAAGGTCGATGCAACAATTGAGCCATCATCGGATCTGGTCGATGAAGATCACCCTGCAGCATTCAGACGTTTAATGTTTGAGGAAATTATCAATGCTGCGAAAGAAATGAAGTTCAAAGGAAAAGAGGTTCTATCTCTTTTCCGTGTTTGAGAAAAAAGTGTGCCTAGAATATGCTTTATTCCTTAAAATAATTTATTGCCTGGAATATGCTTTATTCCGCGACCAAACACATTTATTTGTTCAGTTGTTTAGGGCTTGTAATCTTTGTCAAACAAGAAGGAAAGTTGGGTTTGGACTTTGTAGTGTTTTTTTCTTTGTTATACTGCCGTCTCTCCGATGTTGATGCCCCAACCATATCCCTCTAGATCTTTGGTCGACCAAGAGCCTGATGGATTCATCCCACATTTTATCAAACAAGTTTGGGGAGCATAATAAAAACTAGATCTCCCCGACACGCTTGACAGCTCCACAAGCAAACTCTGGAGGGAGAGAGACTTTAAAAATCACACACAGTTGCTTTAGGCGTTGATTTTGGATTCAGTCCACTGGATTCTGATGGATCCACGCCAACAGATGTTTGGAGGAAGAAAAAAGAAACATTTGAGCTTGGATTTGGATCGCGATGCTGATACCGAGGGTCACGAGATTTCTGCACCGCAAAGTCCATGATATCACCCAGATCTATTGAACTTTTCTACGTGCCTGGCCGACCTAAACTTGCATCGATTTTGCGGCACAATGTGGAAGAGAAACTGTTGCGCCCTCTTACCTTTGTCTCAAAGGAGGATCCATCCGAATCTCTGCTTGTTTCTTGCGTTTGTCCCAATGTTGGACCTCTGTCACCTTTTGCCAACTTCTAACAAATAAACACTCAAAATGCATCATGTTCTCAACCTCCATCCATACCATCTTTAAATCTTTTTTCATTCCTCATCCACACATATACAGAATTGTTCCGAATTATAATTGCGCTGGTAATAATACAATGGTGATTATTATTCCGCATTTGCCTGCAAGTATTGACTGACCGGGATTGATCAATATCACAGGAAATTTGATGAGAAATATATATAAAAATAAGTAGAAAAGCTGCAAAGGTTCCTCCACGCCAGAAGATCAGAATATTAGTCGACTCTGGGGTCACACACAGAACTTATTCTTTTTCATCTTCTTCTTCTTCTTCCTCATTTGCGCTCTAGCCAAGGAGCAGTGATGGACTGACCTGACCCTTGAAATTGAGAGGTCCTTGCTTCTTCAGCAGAGGACACGACCACTGCATCTACAACACACACTACCTTGTCTTGTCATTCTGCTGAAAGATTTCAGGATATGTGGATTAAAAAACTATATGGAATTTATGCTTTTCTAGATAAGAATCACATTTACATGGCCCATTTATTCGACCGTCCACAAAATTCCTCCTCGGGGAAGAACAATAGTTATATAACTATATCCGCTCCTGGAAAAGTAAGAAAATCACCCATTTTGAGAAATTTCTCTACCCAAGCATAAAGAAAATCATTGATTTTATTCTCATTCCTGCGCGAAAAGAATGGAAAAATCATTCCACAATTCCTTTGGAGTAGCTTCCAAGTGTGAAAATCAATGATTCTGCACGTCCGTACACTGGGTGTTTGCATCAAGCTATCAACCTTTGCAAAACGGAGTCCCTTATTATAGTAAGAAAAAAGATTCCATGTTCGAAGAGTTTGTACCGCAGGGAGTACAAAGGAACAGGCCAAAGACACCTATATCACCGATTTAAAAACAATGGTCCTCTTGCTTCTCCTTCCTCCCACCTCTGATTTATTGGAGCATATATCGTCTCCCCACTTGGGATTGAAAGCTAGCAGGTGAGCAAATGCAAGGCGCAAGCACATCTCCACCACCAAAAATCTCAAATCCCAAATCCCAAATCTAAGCTTGGCTTTTGTTGTTGCTCCACATCTCATCTCACGTACGGAACATGAGGTTTAAAGTCCCACTTGTGAGCACAAAGAGGCAAACCAACATAAACATTGTGGTCCTTTGCGCTGCTGGTTGCTGTTTGCAATAGTGTTGGGTGATAGTGGTCATTGCAACCAAGGAAAAAAAAGGGCTATAAGGATAGTGAGTAAGTTGAGTATGACCAACTAACTTGAAGCATAGTTTAGCTTCTATTTGGGTGTTTGTCTTTGTTTTATGTTTGGTTTAGGTCTAAGCCCAAGTTTCACACCATGCTAGTTAATGGAGTATCTATATCTGTACGTTAGGCCACTGGTATGCTGAAATAGCGCCAAAGTTCATTTAGCTTTGTTTTGCATGTTAATTCTGGCATTGGGATGTTGGATGCTCTAAGATTGTTCCAAGTTACTCCATTCTCTTGTCCCTTAGTTACTCCTTAGGCTATATGCTCAAGAGTTGTTCTATGATTTATTGCTATCATTCCTTAACTCCATGCTTGGGAGTTTGGCTTTATTCCTTCATTCAGTGGCCCAAGGCCCCGAAATTTGGCTTCTGCACCACTATTCTTTAGACATATGGCACATAAAGGGTTTAGATTTTTCTTCATGATTATCTTATGGTAAATCACCATAGGACAAAGGTGTAAGCCACAAATTTTTCCTTTCCAATTTGCAATTTTACCTCATCTATCTGACCAACACTTCCTTGGATTTAGCTAAGTTTCCTCGCCAAGGTTTTTGCCTATGGTACTAGCTCCTACTTAGTTTCAGCTATTCACTACACAAGTAATGGAGCGATAACTATTCATCCACAGATTCCCAAATCTCTCCCAATCCCCCTCCCTAGGTTAAACTGGACTTAAGGTTCGGCTACACTCCCCACAAGCACAAGCAGCTAAGCACACCAAGCCTCCAGAAGGGAAGGCCCAAGCCCCTAGGCAGGGTGAGGATCAATGAGCCACATGGTACTCAAGTGGGGCACCACTCCACATAAGCTAGGAGCACTGCAGTTGGTTTTCCTTCTGGGAGTGGGAGTTGCTCTTGAGCACTTTCTGCGGTGGCCCCTTCGGCACCACTCAAGTCCATGCTCACTCCCACCCAAGGCCCCTTGACCCCAATCTTAACCTTAAGGCAGTTTGGAAGCACTACTAGAGAGTTCCTTCAAGATTAGTTCTTAAACCTCACTATCCCTACTAAATTTTGGGAACCTTGGGAGGGGGGCCCCCCCCCCCCCCCCCCCCCCTACAACAACTTGGGGAGTTGGTTCCTTACAACTCCACCAACCATAGAAGAAGTTTGATATCAACGTCAAATGTCTCTTTTTAATCTTACGACTTGTTGACCATGTCTCCGGGGGCATCCTCCCACTTAGTGGTGTGCCTAAATTAGCTTCCTCGACCAAGAGCCCATGACAACAAAATATAGGTGTCCTTATACCCCTCACCTCACCACGCCCTAGTATGGGGTTGGGACTTAAACCCAGCCTTGCTTTACTAGGGGGTTGGGACTTGAACCCAACCTTCGTAGAATCCATCTACAGATTTGACATCCCCATGGGGAGTTAGGGGTAGTTCCCTACACCTAGTTGACCTAGCTAACACATGCTAATTAGCTTACCTTCGGCGGGCCTTCAGGTCTCAACATATGCTATTGCTCAACTTCACAAATTGATATTTTTAATTGAACTTTAAGTACATAGAGTTCTGCCTTGCAAAAATTCCTCCACTAGATCTTGCGCGTTCGCGAGGTTCTTCTTCGGTTCCCATGTTGTTTCGCAGTGTGGAAATCCTTTCCACTTCATATAGAACTCCCTCACCTCGTGTCCTTGTCGTTTGCTCTTGTGTGCATTGAGGATGGCCTCGACTTCGTATTCCTCTTCCCCTTGGATAACCTTAGATAAAAGTCTCACTTGGTCCTTGCGAAGTGGATCCTCAAAGTATAGTTTGAGTAAATTCACATGGAATATTGGGTGCATCTTCCCTATCTCTTGAGGAAGTCGGAGGTAGTAAACCACTTTACCAATTCGTGCCTCAATCTTGTAAGGCCCCGTGAACTTGCTTAAAGAACTCAAAATCAATTCATTTCCAGGAATACATGCATTTTTACCTTTGGGTCAACATCTGGTTAATCCCACTTGGTAGCCATAGGTTCTTGATGTTCAACCACACCTTCTCCCCAGATTGGAACTCTACATCTCGGCGCTTTTGGTTAGCGTACTTAGTTTGCCTTTGTTGAGCTCATTCCAAGGAATCCCCCACTAAATTCCAAATGTTGAGTCTTTTGGCCGTAAATGCTTCCACTACGGATAACTCTCCATGATACTTGGCCATGCCGAGTTCCACAGGACCTTCAATAACTCACTAATTAATGACTTCCCATGGACTCACCCCGATACTCGAATGTGGTGAGTTGTTATAGCACATTTCCGTAAGTCCCAAATGATTTACCCAATTGGTCCGGTCTCCCAAGACATAGCATCACAAATAATCCTCCAGCTACATATTCACCCTTTCCATTTGTTTATTTGTCAAGAAGTGTTATTGCCATTAAATTTGACTTAATACCCAATATCTATTTGTGTGTGATAGACTGTGCTTGTAGCGCACGTGGTTTTGACCCTATAGTGATTTACCATAGGATAACACCACGAAACGGAACCTAAACCCTTCATGTGCCATGTGACAGATGCCACATGTCACATGCCATGTGTCCAAAGGAACGTGGTGTGGAACCCAAATTTCAGGGCCTTGGGCCACTAAACAAAGGAACGGTGCCAAAACTCCCAAGTTTAGAGCCAAGGAGTGACGGAACCGAACCACGGAGCAACTCTCAAGCATACAGCCCAAGGAGCGAAGGGACAGGAGCCCAGAGCAACTTGGAACAGTCCTAGAGCAACCAGCATCCCAATGCCAGGACCAGCATGCAAAACGGAGCCAAACGAAGTCTGGTGCTATTTCGGCATATCGGTGGCCTAACGCGAGGACATGGGTACTCCACCAGCTACCATGGTGTGGAACTTGGGCTTAGACCCAAGCCGGACGTACAACAAGGACAGGCACACAAGCAGCCAATCTCTACCAATTGGCCAATCGCGAAGTACCATGGCCAATCGCGAGGACAAGGACAGGCACACAGGATGAACACCATTGTGTTCAGGCCAATCTCTACATTCCGTAGATATGCCAAATAAGCAAATCTAGACACTTTCCATAAATAACATTTAGGACCAAAATAAGACTAACACAAAGGGCATGATAGCGAGGGTGTTTGGCATACACGGTAAGCCATCATCTAACGATATTGAGGGACCAAGCTCAATATCACGGGGGTTCTTGATACTAGCAAGTGCAAGCCAATGACAGGAGTTTCTCAAACCGGGCCGAGTATGCTCAGCAAAAAACACATAAGAGTTCCTACCTTATGTTTATTCGATTTAAGTGCATGGTCAATAACCAGTTTCTCAACTAGCTCAAGTGGGAACTGATAACGGGTCCAGCAATACCGACCTCCTGTCATTGTGGCAATAAGGAAAGAATATCCAAAAGGACTAGCCGACAGATAACTTTCGATACCCGAAGTCACATTTGCGACACTCTTCCCCTCTAGGGCAGATCGACGTCCTCATCGATGCATACTCGAGTCTAGAATACCGCTAAGGAAACAACTCCAAAAAAAGTTCATGGAATTCACACTATGTGAGAAATGCATCAACTTAAATGAGTGAGAGGGGCAACCTCTTTGTCTAACACGGATGCGCTACCAACTCAGACACCTTCCGGCTGTCGCCGATAAGGAAATGACCAATAGAGTCAACCACCCTTGCTGCTCTGGGTGTCACCCAGCTACAAAAGTGTGATACGCCTCTGCCTGCAAGGACATAGAGAGAGAAGCCAAAGGCCCCAACCCTCCTGAGCAAAGAAACCAAACCCGTCAGTAAGGTTTAGATAGACTACTGTAAATAGGTAGTTAAAGTTGTTTTACACAGTCACACCCTTTTAATAGAAGAAGGAACATCAACAGAGAGGTGGGTTATATGACCAGTTGACAATAGCTACCCTATGACTAAAGATTTCAACATGCACACGAAGTGCCGAAGCCAGTCTGCATATACTAACCTAAACTCAAAGATCAATATATGGACTATATCAAAGTCATAGACAATAATATCTTAGAGACATAATTATCAGTGAATATACCGTAGATAGAACACAAAAGTATTCTAAGTAAGTTATCATTTGATAAACCAATATTATAGGATAGGAACCACCAAGATCACTATAATTTGGAAAACATAGGATTCATCATCCAATAAAATTTAATAACAAGTATATCATTAAGTACACTCAATGAGAAAACTTAACTACCGAAGATTGTAGATAGTATGCTAAACAACATACTAAAGATAACTCAAAGAACACAAAGTATCCTTAACCGACAAGCACAATGCTCGCGAATGTATCACCCGAAGGAAATAACATCCTAATCTATCAGGACTAACTCGAGCAACAATCAACAAAATAGAATGAATGTGGTAAGACCAACAAACACTTAGTCATGCCAACCATCACACAAGTCAATCTGAATAGATCCCGGTCAACAATACCAAGGAACCAGAGTTGTTTAAGCAAGTGTCAACAATATCCTATTGATATCTCAAACCCAAAAGACCAATCTAGAGCAAACCACAAATAACATGTGGTATTGCGAAAAGCCATAAGTTATCAAAGAGAATAACTAACCATTATGAAAAATCATCAATCATCCTATCAATAAAGAGATGCAGAATCATTATGAAAGAAGAAATCTACCATTCCGAAGAATAGCAAATTAATCTAGATCAAAGATAATCAAACAAAACCTCTAACAAGGATAATCAATTATCCTAGATGATAGTCAATCATCACCAATGATTGCTAGATGCAAATACTAACTTGTACATCAAAGTTAGGACCCAAAATGCCTTCCCTAACAACTTATAACAAATGAAATAATGAGCACAAAACTCAAGGAACGAAAAGCTCGAAGAAGCCTATAATCAAGTCTTGCTTACTAATGATCACGAGTCTCGCATGAACTAACTTCAATACTAAAGAGAAATCATGGTACAACCCATAATATCCCCCTCAACATATCCATAATCTAAACTTCATAATGCCAAAGCTAAAGAAGAGCATTTCTACATCAATCCAAAAGCTAAGCACAATGGAGTTATGCTTAACAAGTGATCACTAAACAATCCTCCATGAATCCATCTACAATAAGACGTAACTCACCTTATAACAAGCACAAGAGAAATCATCAATGATTGATATATCCTAACTAAATCCAACAAGGATTCAATCACTTCAATATCAATCACTAACTCTTTCACTTGTAAGGCTAGTATAATCCAAGACTAATTATGTTTCAAGGAAAAACTAAAGCTCATCCCCTACTAAACAATCTTATCAAGAACACAACTGACCCAACTTGTCACTCAATTCATTTGACCGTCAATACAGTTGTTAACTAGCAAATGCACAAATGCTAATAACACAAAGCTATAATCAAATCATTAACACTACTTTTATTAAAACTAATGAAACTCAATATCAATCCTAAGGAAAGACATCTCATTTCGCTCAAATCTTAATATCAATATTGTTAATGACAAAGCATCGCTTTAATGCCATCAACACCATAACAAACTAAAAGAAAGTAAGAGTGAATCACCACTCAAAACTCCCTAGCAACCAAGCTAACCAAAGTCGAAGATACTTTAGTTAGTATCTGAGCCCAATCCTTCAACAAAACTTAGTTACAAATAACACTTCCTCAAGGAGTGAATCACCACATCCAAGACTCAATGAAATCCAACACTACGAACTAAACGCAACCAAAAGATATCGATAGAGGTAGATTCGACATGAGAACATGGAAAACCATGTAAGTCTAACGACACGATCTTTTGCAACACCATCCGGTAAAATAAGTCTATCACTGCTAAATCTTCATTGGGTGAAGCAAGTCTCAACAGCCCTTGACAAAGTCTACAAGTAATCATTAATTGCAAAGAAACTAACAATCACTCCTCAACTTGCCTTCACAAGACCAAAACACCAACTCTTGTCATCAAGTTATATAGTTATCCAACATAAACATAATACCCCAGATTGAGATAAAAGTTCATACTCCCAAACATGGAGCCAAGGAGTGATAGAACCAGACCACAAAGCAACTCTTGAGCATACAGCCCAAGGAGCGAAGGGACAAGAGCCCGGAGCAACTTGGAACAGTTCAGGAGTAACCAGCATCCTAATGCCAAGACCAGCATGTAAAACAGAGCCAAACGGAGTCTGGCGCTATTTCAGCATATCGGTAGCCTAATGCAAGGATATGAGTACTCCACCAGCTAGTATGGAATGAAACTTGAGCTTAGACCCAAGCCGAATGCAAAACAAGGATAGGCACGCAAGTGGGAGCTAGACTATGCCTCAAGTTGGTCAGCCATGCCCGACCTACCCACTATCCCTACTATACATTTGGAACCCCCCCTTTTGAGGGACACACGCTTTGGGATTTCAGGAGTTAGTCTCTAGGACAAGTCCGAAACTTACTAAATATGGAATGGTGCTAGATTGCGAATTTGGACACGGGACGAACACCATTGTGTTCAGGCCAATCTCTACATTCTCTAGATATGCCAAATGAGCAAATCTAGACAATTCCATAAATAGCATTTAGGACCAGAATGAGACTAACACAAAAGGCATGATAGCGAGGGTGTTTGGCATACACGGTAAGCCATCATCTAGCGATATTGAGGGACCAAGCTCAATATCACGGGGGTTCTTGATACTAGCAAGTGCAAGCCAATGACAGGAGTTTCTCAAACCGGGCTGAGTATGCTCAGCAAGAAACACATAAGAGTTCCTACCTTA
The DNA here is from genome assembly GCF_000143415.4 of Selaginella moellendorffii. Lineage (NCBI taxonomy): Eukaryota > Viridiplantae > Streptophyta > Lycopodiopsida > Selaginellales > Selaginellaceae > Selaginella > Selaginella moellendorffii. Next base: position 2,920,615 of record NW_003314270.1, read on the forward strand.
TGTTTATTCGATTTAAGTGCACGGTTAATGACCAATTTCTCAACTAGCTCAAATGGGAACTGATAATTGGTCCAACAATGCCAACCTCCTGCCGTCGTGGCAGTAAGGAAAGAATATCCGAAAGGACTTGCTGAAAGGTAACTTTTGATACCCGAAGTCACATTCGCGACAATGCTGAATTTCAACTTGGTGCAATACTGTTTTAAGAGAGTTCTCCAGAACCTACTAATGAAGATTTTATCTTGATCTGAGATAATTTCTTCTAGCCTTCCCTACACTCGAACCACTTGTTTGAAGAACTGCTTCACCACGCTTTCCGCATTCACTTCTATTGTGGTGGGTATGAAATATGCCATTTTCGAAAATTGGTCCACCACCACGAATATTGCATCAAACCCCTCACTTTGGAGGAGTTCCGTGATGAAGTCCATCATAAGACATTTCCATGGTTGATCTAGAATTGGAATGCTTTGTAACAAGCCTCCACTAGCCTTAGTCACGGCTTTGACCCACTGACATGTTAGACATGTCTTTACATAGTCTTGGATGTTCTTAACTATGTCTGGCCAGTGATACTTCCTCTTAAGTAAACCCATCATCTTGGGCACTCTACCATGTCCTACAAGAGGTCCATCATGACACTCTGCTAAGGCTACCTTCCTTAGTTCCCCTTCTAGAACATACATCTTCATTTGTTTATAATAAATGAGTCCATTGCATTCTATATAACCTTTTTCTCTTCTATTGGTGGCTCACCTCTTTGGTGAGCATCCCACGCCTCTTGATTCCTTACCAACACTTCTTGTGCTAGACCATCATTCTTATATGATGTCCGCATATCATCCCAAAATGTTGCTGTTGTGCTAAATATTGCCAACTTCAAGCTTGCCTTTTGACTTAGAGCATCTGCCACGATATTGCTTTATACAGAATCTCACAATCAAACTCGACCAAAGCATTGGCCCACCGACCTTCTTTCCCTCTTAGGTCGGGCTGCGATAAAAAGTGTTTTGTTGCCACATTATCCATGTAAACTTTGAAGTGCATTCCAAGGTAGTGTCGCCACTCCTTGAGCACCTTGACCACCGCAAATAATTCCTTCTCGTTGGTAGGCCATTTTTGTTGAGCCTTGTCTAACTTCTTTGAGAAGAACGCCACTAGATGGTTGTTTTAATTCAAAATTACACCCAACGCAAAGTCTGAAGCATCTGTTTCTACCTCAAAGTCCTTACCAAAATTTAATAATATTAACACGGGAGTCTTTCTCAACTTCCCTTTGAAGTGAACAAATGCCGCCTCGCATACAATCTTCCCTTTACCCATTTGGTCTGTTAAGGGTAGGGCTACTCTTGAATAGTGTTTGATAAACTTTTGGTAATAGTTGTATAGCCTTAAGAACGCCCTCAACTCATGTACATTCAATGGTCACTACCATTTCTGGATCGCTTGGACCTTCTCAGGGTCCATCTTGAGCCCATCCTTGCCCACCACATGCCCAAAAAACTTTAGCTCTTGTTGAGCAAAGTCACATTTGCTCTTTTTAGCATACAGTTTGTATTCCCTTAGTTTCTCAAACACCTTCGTCAAGTGTTCGACATGCTCCTCTAATGTCTCACTATAGATCAGGATGTCGTCAATATAGATGACTATAAAATGATCTAGATAGGGTACAAAGATATGGTTCATCAGCACTAAAAATGTTACCGGCGCATTGCACAGCCCAAAGGGCATCACCAGAAACTCAAAGCTCCCATACCTTGTTTGATAGGTTGTCTTCTCGACATCTTCCTCTGCTACCCTGATTTGATAGTATACTGACATTAGGTCAATCCTCAAGAAGTATTTTTCTTTTCCCCACCTATCAAATAAGTCCTCAATCCTTGGCAAAGGGTATTTGTTCTTCTTTGTATACTTGTTAAGCAACCGATAGTCTATACATATGTGCATAGATCCATCTTTCCTTTTCACAAATAATACCAACGCCCCATACGGCGACTTGCTCAACCTAACATACCCTTTGTCCACCAACTCTTTTAGTTGGCGCTTGAGCTCCTCAAATTCCTTTTCGTTCAAACGATAGGGTGGATGAACCATTGCCTTAGCACCCTTGATTAACTCAATCTTATCTTCTATCGGTCGTATGGGGGGCAACCCCATCGGCATGGTATTTTGGAATTAGTCTAGCACTCGTTAGATTACTAAAGGTACTTCTTCCATTCCCGTCTTTATGTCACTCTTCACTGAGAGTAAGCACAAAAATGCTACCTTGGTTCCTTTAGTGAGTTGTCCTCTCGTGAACACCAAGTTTAAACAGGAGTCTTTGGCCTTACATTGCTCTACCTTTAGATCTTACGCCTCCACCCTAAATCATTCTCCCTTCCATAGCCTCTTGTTCAACCAAAGGTTCCAGCTTCGGAGGAGGTTCCATCTCCACCTTGGTTCGTTTATGCCTTGCCTTTGCCATCTCTTAGCAATCCGCCTCTATCCTTTGCTAGAACTAAAGAAAAAGCTCCAATACCAAATTGTAAGTTATAAATTTTTCCTTTCCAATTTGCTAGTTTACCTTGTCCATTCGACCAACACTTCCTTAGACTTAGCTAAGTTCCTTTGCTAAGGTTCCTGCCTATAGTACCAGCTCTTACTTGGTTTTAACTACTCACTACACGACTAATTGAGTGTTACCCATCCATCTACGGATTCCCAAATCTCTCCCAATCCCCTTCCCCAAGTTAGACTAGACTTAAGGTTCAGTTACACTCCCTGCAAGCACAAACAACCAAGCACACCAAGCCTCTAAATTCCTAACATCCTTTGGTACCACAAGACTTGATCATGGGACCCTCTAAATCCCAAGCCTTGAGTGCAACACTTGCTCCGGGATGCTGTGGGGAAACACTGTGGCTTAATAGCCTAGTATGGGTACCTCTACTCCCCCACTTCCATCCCGAAGGGAAGGCCTAAGCCCCTAGACAGGGTGAGGACCAATGAGCCGCATGGTACTTAAGTAAGGCACCACTCCATATGAGCTGAAAGCACTACTATTAGTTTCCCTTCCGAGAGTGAGAGTTGCTCTTGAGCACTTCCTGGGGTAGCCCCTCCATCACCACCCAAATCCATACTCACTCCCACCCAAGGCCTCTGGGCCCTAGTCTCAACCTCAAGTCAATTTGGAAGTACCACTAGAGAGTTCCTTCAAAACTGGTTCCTGGACCTCACTATCCCTACTATACTTTTGGAACCCCTTGCAGCCCCCCTTTTTGGGAGACACATACTTTGGGCTTTCACCCCTCGACCTGTATTAGTACTTGGACTCGGTCTCGGACTCAATCTCAGACTCAATCTTGGACTCAACCTTGGACTCAGTCTCGGACTCACTCTCGGACCCAATTTTGGACTCGACCTCGGACTCGGTCTTAGACCCGATCTCAGACTCGACCTCAGACTCGATCTCGGACCCGATCTCGAACTCGACCTTGGACTCGGTCTCAGACCCAATCTCGAATCTCGGACTTTATCTTGAACTCGGTCTCGAACTTAGTCTTGGAGTCAGCTTTGGATTCAATCTTGGACTCTATCTCGAAATCGGTCTCAAATCGGTCTTGGACTCGATCTCAGACTCAGTCCCATTCGATGAACTCTTTATCATTTCGACCATGCTTTCAGGGATCCTTTAGCCTACGACACCTTGGGGAGTTGATTCTTTACAAAAGGTAAAAACCACGTGCGCTATATGATGTCAAGCCTATCTTGACTCACAACCACTCACATGAGCCTTCTTGGGGATCAAAGGTCTTAGGTTCACTTCTAATTGATTCATGTGTTTGGTAGCATATCCTAGGGCAAGAAATATAGTGCTAACTCAAGAAAAATAACATCAAAAGCCCTCTGGCTCTTTGTAACTATAGCAGTAAACTATTGCAATTAATTCTTCACTAAATTCTCTCTCGCACCTATAATAAAATTGCAACCTCACTTCACCAAAAATTATCTAGTTTTTACATGCTTAGCATGAAACATCATAACCACAACTATGTCCTTGTCTTTATCCTTTAACACAAGCAGCAACAACATCAACCTCTATTGGAACAAAATCATCTCTTACAGAAAGTGGAGTTCAAGCACATACAAATACAAGTAGGAGAGGTGATATCTTATAGTGTTGTGTTAGTTAAAGAACTTTATCAAAGGTGGTTAGGGCAAATATATCAATAACTCTCACAAGGTGTTGATGAAATACTAGCCATAGCATATCCAACTTCACCCACTCTAACATATTTGGCTTTGTATGAAGTAAGAGACTCCAAAAGTGAACACTAATTTGTATAATTAACTTAGATGGCCCTTGATATAAACAACACAATTACTGGAAGGCATCATAATCATTAGCATGTCCAAATATATGCTTGAAGACACTTAGGAGAAATCTACAATCCGCATAAGTGGCTACACTCAAATTGTTCAATATTGTTTCTTGGAGACATGTGGGAAACTTCTGTAAATGCCAAACATCATACTAAGAATGATAAATGGCAATTATTGTAAAGTGATAAAACCAATCATATATATTGTCCCTAGAATTTCTATGAAAGAATTTGGCTAGACGTGAGGATTGGCAGCAAGAATAAAAGAAGCTACATCACATGCTATGAATGTTGTCATCAACTGAGTTTGATTAGTTAGCTATAACTTCATAATATCAAGCAACTACTCTAGCATTAGAGGAGGAGGAGGCTGTTATAAAGAAGGATGCTACTTTGCCATGAAGATGAATGAAAAGAAGAAAACAAACAAAAAAGAACATAAAAAGCTACAGAAATAAAAGAGATATAGACAATGCAAGTGTTAGATTTAAACTAAAAGCTCTTTAGGAATAATTAAAATTGCCTCTCATCTTCATTAATGTAAATGTATGGAATATAGAAATAGAATATAGAAATATACATATTTGATTAGCCCAAAAACTTTAGCTTATATATAAAAATGAGAGGTCTAGATTGAAACCAATCCAATGGATATCAAAATCCCACTACATTAATAATAATATATGGCATCATAGCCATACACTTGAACCTCACACCTATATAATATTTATAAATATATATACATATAATATTACAAAGTAAATATCTTAATTATAATAGTGTAACATATGCACTGTCAAATTGACATTGAATCTAGGCCATTTATTTTTATATATAAAAAAAGTGGTGGATATGAAAGACACTATAAATTATTCTTGAAGAGTGAGGCTTTTTAGTAATGTTTTTCTTTAGTGTTCAAAATTGTGCTTTTGTTTTATAATTCCCTCATTTTTGAATCTAGATTTATTATAGCTTTTTGCTAAATATTGTAGTTATCAAATCTACTCCTTTTTTTTAATATTTATTATATTCCTTATTTCTTTTATAGTACACTATTGTCAATTAAGGAGTGTATTGTTCAAGGTTACCAATATTACTCTATTGTCCTTATTCAACAACTTTGTTCATATGATTATATCATATGTAGATTAAATTTTTGGTGTTGTGACTTTGAGTCCTTGGCATATTATCTCCAACTTTCATGGGATGTGATTACATGACTTTTCTTGTTCTCAGTGTCCAACCATCTCCTGCTAATGCAAAATGTGATTATATACAATGAATGATATAGTCTAATTCTTAGAGAATGTTAAAAGGATTGAGTTTATGAAAAGATTATATTTATGAATTTGGGTGAATTTCTAATTGCGATGAGGATTTTAATTGTTTTGAGGCTAGCTTTCAAGATAAGTTGAAAATTTTATAAGATAGGTACCAATTCTTAAATCTATCACATAAGTTTTTCTTTTATCTTCTGTCATTTCTCAGTTTGAGCCACTTTCTCATATGTTAATTTTTATTTGTTTCATATATTCCTTATACTTATTTTAAATATTGAGAATATATTTGTAATTGAGAGTCTTACTGTGGTCTTGTAAACAAAACTTTTGATTTATTTTGGTATTCTTCTTTTAAAGTTATTTTTGTAAAAGTTTTAAATTGAGTGTGTTTCCTCTATTGTATGTGCTACTAAAAGTCTTTGTTATTCTAACTTCTAATGTGCAGTGTTGGACAAGGATAAAAGTAGTAAGTCCAAATTAACAATGATTTTAGAGATTGGTTGAATGGAATATATAAAAATTTGTCATTTGCTACAATAACTTTTTATATGTTATAATCACCCTCAAAATCCCTTGCTTCAGTTCACAATTATTTCTTTGAGGTTGATCTGAGCATAATTTGGCATATTGGATTGTAACTTCATTGGGATTCTGTAATTAGCTAATGTTTTTTGGGATAAACAATTACTTTCTCTTGAAGATGATGATGTTTGTATTTGCACAGAAAAAACTCTATTAAGATCATCAACTTGCCTTTAGTCACGATATTTTATCACCATGCACTTTGTTGGTTTGTCACAATAACAACTAGTCAATCATTAATAATAGCTAAGAGGAAAATGGGGAACAAAATGATGAAGGAATCACAAACTAAAGGAACAAAGTCTATAAGTAGCTAGAGGAGTAATTGTAAATACATCATGTCTGAAGTTCATTAGTTGATATCATCCCTACCTCTTATGTCTTCATATCTACAACTCCTCCTAAAGTTGAATATTCTTTACTCCTTCAATTTGTAGTTGCTTGGTCATTCTTTTCTTCATTTGCCTCCTACAGCTGCTACTTGTGATTGTCCAGTTGTTATTGTGATAAACCAACAAAGCGTATGGTGATAGAACATGATGACTAAAGGCAACCACAGAGCTTGTGCTGTGCAAATATAAATAGCTAAGGAAGCTCTGTTGAAAGTGTTCTTGAAGGAGGCATTGATTGTCTCTGAAAATCAATCAGCAAGTACTTGATTAGCTGCACTGATATAGCTCTCTCTGATTTCAAAGAGATCAAGGTTCTTTATTGAAGACGGGAGTAACAAGAGGAAAGGAGAAAATTGAGCATACTGGGATGCAATATGGGGACAAGGTGGCAATAGGATCCAAGCATAACATTGAGTCCTGAGGGTTCACCAATGCATGTCACATGCATTGACATATTTTGTGAGCGATCATCTTGAAAGGATTAGAGAAAATAGAGTAAAGGATCAATCAAGTAATCCTTCCAAGCATCACTTAATCTCCCGCCATGGCTACAACCGCTAAGAAGCCTGAGTAGGACAAACGCATCAGGCAGGAATCCTTCAAGAATCATCTTACTCATTATCTCAAACGCATGAACAAAGCAGCCATTGAGAGCATAAGCTGTGAGAAAGACGATATAGGCAGTGGCGTTGTGAAAGGGCATCGTATAGAAAAGCTCGCGGGCTCTAGTTGCATCCCCAATTTGAGCATTTGGAAGACGTCCAGGATACCACGTTGTGCGCAGCCATCTCTTCAAAACTTGTGCAAGCATCTTCCATGTTATGCAAATCAATATAGCGCAGCATCCACGTCACCAGGACGCGGTCAGTTTGGGCCATGGCGGCGATCATGGACTTACAACACCAAACCTCCCATTCAGGCATCCGTACAAAGAAGTCGTCGGTTTCACTGATATGCCCCATTTGGGCAAGCACTGTACTGCCAGAATCCACGACATTGTGTCTCCCGCTGGCATGGAAAGAATCTGCCCTAGGCGACATGAAAGATGTTCCACGTCGCGGTGGTTCTCAGCGGCATACTGTCGAAGAGTTCTTTTGCCAACTCCAAATGCCAGTTCCCACGACATCCCGGCCGCTCATTTTCTCGAACATGTCGCACACACGGTCGAGATCGGCTGCGCGGGCGTAGTGGTGTCTGACTCAGCTAGTGCCAAAGGTCTTCCACTCTTTTAACATGTACACAAATTACAAGAAACTCTGTTCATGTGGAGTCTAGCGAAAAGACTTTCGTGAGATACCATATGATCCCTGGACGTACACGTTTCCAGCATTGAGACTGGATTCCAATCTCCGCGATGCATGAACTTCAGGCCATGTTGGTCGGGATCCATTAACCGCCCAATTTGCAGCAATGCTCCAATATGCGATTGATCAAGTAGTCCAGATGCCCTTTAAGGGAGTGTGCTAGAGCATAACGTTCCAACACACTTCGTCGTGCACTGCAATCTGGTCAAACTGACCATTCTTAGCGCAGTACGTGGCCAGTCCGAGCCATAGCGGCAACCATGGGTGTACTTTACCAAACCTCCCATTGAGGCATCAGTATCAAGAAGTCCTCAGTTTCCGTTATATGCCCCATTTGAGCAGGCACTGCGATTTCCAGAATCCACGCACACTGCACCTCGCGCTGGCCTTTGTGGTATTATCTTAAGGAGTTCTTTTTCCAACTCCAAATACCCGTTCTGGGCATTCACCGTAATCATCCAGTTCCAGCACACGACATCCCGGCCGCCCATTTTCTCAAACATGTCACACAAACGGTCGAGATCGCCGGGGCGGGCGTAGTGGTCTATCATTGTCGTCCACGACATGGCATCTGGGGCCTTGAGTCGATAAAACAGGTTTCTCGCATCCTCGAGGTGCCCATTCTCGGCAAGCGCTGCGACGGTCACATTCCACGGGCAACGCCTGGGCTTGGCGAGGTCGTGGAAGATCTCCAGGGCGTGCTCCGGGGGCTGCCTCATTTCCCATACATGCGAATGAGCTGCGAGACGAGGCGATCGTTGTCTCGATGCCTTGTTCTAGCGATGTGGGCGTGTTCTAGGATCGTAGTGGCCAGATTCTTGGAATCGCTGCAAGACCGGACCAGGAAATCCAGATCATCGGCATCTGGAGTGGAAGCATAAAAATTTCAAGAATATGCGCGAGTGATCTTCCAATTTCAAGGATATGCACGTATAAAATATGCTCGAAAAATCTTCTTAATGCAGGAAGATTATTCGAGCATATTCCTAGAATTCGGTAAGGATATGCCCGAATAATCTAAGACCAGTTTCATGATGGAGTCTCCGTATGGGTGATCCAGCATCACTAGAGGCAAGATTTGCATCCCATCGAAACATCAAACCACGGAGTGGAAGATGGAAAGAGGCCATTTTTAACAAGAGTGTCAAGGATGCGGTGGAAGAGGAGCAGCAAGAGAAAAGCCCGGCAAATGTGGGCAAGTACGCAAGCCTCATTAGAAGCTGCACGGCCACGCAAAATCTAAGCGACGGGCGACGCCTCCACCATCACATAGCATCGCACCCCAACTCCAAGTACAGAAAGGACCGATTCCTGGGGAATTTGCTCGTGAACATGTACGGCAAGTGTGGCTGCGTTGACGAGGCTCGCGCGGTGTTTGACGCTATTGCCCATCCGAATGTGTTCTCGTGGAACATGATTCTTGCAGCATACGCCTTGAACGGGCAATTGGACAAAGCAAAATCCACGTTTGAAGAAATGCCTGAGAAAGATGCAGCCTCGTGGACGTGCATGATAGCTGCATATGGTCAGGTGCGCCAACTTTTTGAGGCTAGAGAATTGTTTGATTCTATGCAAAATCCCAGCGTGGTTCCTTGGAACGCTATCATCTCTGCATATGCCCATGCAGGGCATCAACACGAGGCAGTGGCACTCTTCAGAAAAATGGACCTCGCTGGCACCGCGCCAAACGAGATCACCTTTGTCACGGTTCTGGATGCCTGCGCGGGATGCAACGCTCTTTCGGCAGGCAAAACAATCCATACCCACATCGAATCCACGCTCGGGAGCGGCCAAGTGATGGACGTGGTGCTTGCGACGGCGCTGGTGAGCATGTATGGAAAGTGTGGCGGGCTGGCGGAAGCTCGGAAGGTGTTTGATCGCATGGAGCCCTCGCGACGAAACGTTGTGTGTTGGACGTCCATGCTTGCAGCACACGCAGCGAGCGGGGATCTGGACGAGGCGACGAGGCTCTTCGAAGCAATGCCGGTGAGGAACACCGTCTCCTGGAATGCGATGATCTCGGCGTGCGTCCAGAACAAGGAGCTTGCTTGTGGTTTGATTGTTTTCAATCGGATGGACATGGAAGGGATCCAGGCCGACGAGATCAGCTTTCTTTCGGCTCTCGATGCCTGCGCTGGATTGCCGGCTGTCTCGCAAGGCCAGATGCTCCACGCGGAGCTTCTCGGGATGGCGATCGATGGTCGCACCATGCTGGACGACGTCCGGATCTCCACTGCTTTGGTCCACTTCTACGCGAAGATTGGGCTTCTTGGCGAGGCAAGACGCGTCTTCGACAAGGGACCCAGGAATGCCGTGTCCTGGAACGCCATGGTTTCAGCGTACGCGGGTGGCGGCCATGGCGCTCGAGCTGTGGAAACGCTGCGAGGCATGGAGCTCGAGGGGTTCTCACCGGACCAGGCAACCTTTGTAGCGTTACTCTCGGCTTGTAGCCACGCGGGGCTGCTGGGCGATGGATTGAGCTACTTTGCTCGTGCCAGGCACGACTTTGGGCTGGTGGCAAATCGGGATCACTATGTTTGTCTGGTGGATCTCTTGGGACGAGCTTCGTGGGTGGAGGAGGCAGAAGAACTGCTCGGATCCATGCCTTTCGAGGCCCATTCCGTGGCCTGGATGACGCTGCTCGGCTGTAGCAAACTCCAGCGTGATTTTGGACGTGCCTCTCGAGCTGCTGCAAATGCGTGGAATATGGAGCCTGGGAATGCCGCTTCCTACGTGCTGCTCAACACTACGTAATCTAAGCAAAAGGTGGCGTAGTCCCACTTTGAATATGATATGAGCAGACCGTGGCGTTGCCGTGTTGGAATACAATTTTGTCGTGTTAGGGAGAAAAAAGGGGTCTTCTGTAGAAAATAGTAGAGAGGAAGAAAAAAAGAGAGAGAGATCATGGGGATCGCTGCAAATCTAGACGCAATCCTTGGGGAGTCTCTTACGATCGAGGACTACTACGTCACTGATCCAAGCGATCGTCCCACCGTTCCGCACAACGCATACGATGACGCCTCCGACACAATCCCTTGCCTCCACCTCGCGAGAATTCGTGCCTCATCGGGCGAAGATCGCAAGCGGATGCTCGAGGAGGTGAGAGATGCCGTTTGCGAGTGGGGTTTTTTTCGAGTGGTGGCTCACGGCGTGGATGAGAAGCTCGTCGATGATACGGTTGCATGGGCTCGCGGTATCTTCGACATGGATCTCGAGACCAAGCTTAAATCCCTGGTGGATGACTCGTCCGGAAGTCCTGCCGGATACCATTGCGGCGTCGTCAAACGGAACAAATCCTGGCAGGAATCGTTCCACTCCTGGGCCGACCCCAGCGATTTCAAGATCGCTGCCGAGAAGTTGTGGCCTTCCAGCGAGGAAATCAAGTATGTTCTTTGTTTCTAAGTTGATCTAAAACTTTGTGCAGGGAGATGCATTACAAGTTCTCGATGGCTATGGAGGAGCTCGCTCTGGAGATCCTCCAGCTGCTGGAGGAGGCTCTGGGAGTCACTAGCGGGGATTTCACACGCCACTGGGAGCGACTGAAGAGAACTTTCGTTCGCTTCAATTGGTATCCTCCTTGCGAAGAGCCTGGCCTTGTTCTTGGCGCTGGCTCCCACACAGACCCCGATATCATCACCATCCTCCTTCAGGACGAAGTTGGAGGGCTCCAGATCCTCAAAGACTCCAAATGGATCGCTTGTAAGCCACTGCATGGGTCTTTTGTCATCAACGTTGGGGATTGCTTGCAGGTATAGTCTTGTTTTTTTATAAATTATTAGAGGCTGTTTTGGTATTTCTTCCAGGTGTTAAGCAACGATTTTCTTCCTAGCCTCCAGCATCGAGCCGTGCTAAACAAGGAGAAAGCTCGATTGTCCGTTGCTACTTTTGTGTTTCCAAAGGTCGATGCAACAATTGAGCCATTATCGGATCTGGTCGATGAAGATCACCCTGCAGCATTCAGACGTTTAGTGTTTAAGGAAATTACCAATGCTGCGAAAGAAATGAAGTTCAAAGGAAAAGAGGTTCTATCTCTTTTCCGTGTTTGAGAAAAAAGTGTGCCTAGAATATGCTTTATTCCTTGCTTAACAGAAAATAATTTCTTGCCTGGAATATGCTTTATTCCGCGACCAAACACATTTATCTGTTCAGTTGTTTTCGTCTTGTCATCTTTGTCAAACAAGAAGGAAAGTTGGGTTTGGACTTTTTAGAGTTTTTTTCTTTGTTATACTGCCGTCTCTCCGATGTTGATGCCCCAACCATATCCCTCTAGATCTCTGGTCGACCAAGAGACCGATGGATTCATCGCACATTTTATCAAACAAGTTTGGGGAGCATAATAAAAACTAGATCTCCCCGACACGCTTGACAGCTCCACAAGCAAACTCTGGAGGGAGAGAGACTTTAAAAATCACACACAGTTGCTTTAGGCGTTGATTTTGGATTCAGTCCACTGGATTCCGATGGATCCACGCCAACAGATGTTTGGAGGAAGAAAAAAGAAACATTTGAGCTTGGATTTGGATCGCGATGCTGATACCGAGGGTCACGAGATTTCTGCACCGCAAAGTCCATGATATCACCCAGATCTTTGAACTTTTCTACGTGCCTGGCCGACCTAAACTTGCATCGACTTGTCTATTTTGCGGCACAATGTGGAAGAGAAACTGTTGCGCCCTCTCACGTTTGTCTCAAAGGAGGATCCATCCGAATCTCTGCTTGTTTCTTGCGTTTGTCCCAATGTTGGACCTCTGTCACCTTTTGCCAACTTCTAACAAATAAATACTCAAAATGCATCATGTTCTCAACCTCCATCCATACCATCTTTAAATCTTTCCTCTTTCATTCCTCATCCACACATATACAGAATTGTTCCTAATTATTATTGCGCTGGTAATAATACAACGGTGATTATTATTTCGCATTTGCCTGCAAGTATTGACTGACCGGGATCGACCAATATCACAGGAAATTTGATGAGAAATATATATAAAAATAAGTAGAAAAGCTGCAAAGGTTCCTCCACACCAGAAGATCAGAATATTAGTCGACTCTGGGGTCACACACAGAACTTATTCTTTTTCATCTTCTTCTTCTTCTTCCTCATTTGCGCGCTAGCCAAGGAGCAGCGATGGACTGACCTGACCCTTGAAATTGAGAGGTCCTTGCTTCTTCAGCAGAGGACACGACCACTGCATCTACAACACACACTACCTTGTCTTGTCATTCTGCTGAAAGATTTCAGGATATGTGGATTAAAAAACTATATGGAATTTATGCTCTTCTAGATAAGAATCACATTTACACGGCCCATTTATTCGACCGTCCACAAAATTCCTCCTCGAGGAAGAACAAGAGTTATATAACTATATCCGCTCCTGGAAAAGTAAGAAAATCACCCATTTTGAGAAATTTCTCTACCCAAGGATAAAGAAAATCATTGATTTTATTCTCATTCCCGCGCGAAAAGAATGGAAAAATCATTCCGCGATTCCTTTCCACCGCTTTGGAGTAGCTTCCAAGTGTGAAAATCAATGATTCTGCACGTCCGTACGCTGGGTGTTTGCATCAAGTTATCAACCTTTGCAAAACGGAGTCCCTTATTATAGTAAGAAAAAAGATTCCATGTTCGAAGAGTTTGTACCGCGGGGAGTACAAAGAAACAGGCCAAAGACGCCTATATCACCGATTTAAAAACAATGGTCCTCTTGCTTCTCCTTTCTCCCACCTCTGATTTATTGGAGCATATATCGTCTCCCCACTTGGGATTGAAAGCTAGCAGGCGAGCAAATGCAAAGCGCAAGCACCACCATCTCCACCACCAAAAATCTCAAATCCCAAATCCCAAATCCAAGCTTGGCTTTTGTTGTTGCTCCACATCTCATCTGACGTACGGAACACGAGGTTTAAGGTCCCACTTGTGAGCACAAAGAGGCAAACCAACATAAACATTGTGGTCCTTTGCGCTGCTGGTTGCTGTCTGCAGTATTGTTGGGTGATAGTGGTCCTACGATCGATTGCAACCAAGGAAAAAGAAAGAACGAAAGGAAAACGCCCACACTCGTTTGTAGCATAGTTGATTGAGCGCCTGTCTGGCTCGGTTGAATGCCCCCTTTTGGGACAACGCTGTGTCAAACGCATTCATGGGAAGTGGTCCACAGCTTTGCACCAATGTAAGTTATAATCCACACACACACGACTGTGCTAGGACAAACAAGGGAGCGAAGCTTAGGTAGCTTTCATCTTATATGACTCTTCTCACTCTTCTCAGTGTGTACACACTCACAGCTAGTTGCTACTAACACAGATCTTTCTCTCTCTTCTCTATCTCGCGAGTGCCGAGCGTTCTCTCGGCGGGACTTTCTCTTTTCTACTGGCTGGTTACATGTAGTTTTCTCAGAGTTTCTGGATGGTTCTCAATCGATCAAACCAATACAAATCTCCAGCGAATGTGTCGTGATCGCCATGGGAGAGGACAGATTTCTGGAAGATCTCTCCAAAGCTAGAGAAGCCCATAGCCAGCAAAGCTTGAGTTTGTACGGAAGGGGAGCCAACTCGGCGTCAGTGTGACGTGGGACGGGAAGCGCTACCGAATCAACGGCATCCATTGGCCCGCCATAGGCCCACCCGACAGTCCGTACTTGCACGCGCGACCTACGGCCGACAGCGCGCTGACGTGGCTGGCGGGTCGCATTCCGGTCGGCGGCTCACCGGCTAGCGCCGGTACCGTGTCGCCATCCTCGACCAAGAAACAAACCCCCGCGTAGATTTTTCCCGTGGTTTAAACCATGGGTTGGTTTGTCACCAAATCAAATCACACACACAAACACAAAAGCAAAAATCTCGCCCAGTGCCGTCTCCATTGAGGTCTCCAACTCATGATTGCCGGGGGGCATAAAAAAATATCTCTTGCTATAATCTCCACGACACTCCTTTTTTGTGTTGAGCAACAAACAAGAACAAACAAGGACTGAGATGGAGATTGGGGATTTGCAAGATTTCTGCGAGGGAAACGAGGTGTGTGTGGGAGATATTTCCAGCGTTAGGCAATGTATTTACCATAGCTATAGCCACAGGCAGCTTTGCAGCTCTTGCTTGTGTTTGATCTCACTGGCGATTGTCGTTAGGTGTTCGATCGGAACAGTGAGCTTTTAAAGGAAAAAAGGGCCTTTCTCTCCTTTTTTTTTTTAAAAAAAAGAAACCAATTCACTGCACTTATTCGAGTGTGGGGTAGGGACTTCCCCTGCTTTAAAATCCATGCGTCCCTAGTGGGATGCAAAACCCAATTGGCATCTTTTGTTCCTCCTGCTTGTAGGCATTTGCAGTTGTAGCGGCCGGGCCAAATTTATTAAGCAATCAGCCACTAACAACACCAAAGTAGCGCCAAAGCGGCCCTCCACCACCTTTTTGTTTTAGGGTTTAGGACAATGGACATGTTCAAGCAAGCCATCATCGAGCAACCGCGCACCACTTTGGCGGATAAAATATCTCTTCTCGAGAGCTTCCTCCGACACTACGGACCATCCACGGCACTCACTCACTTGCCCATCATGCTCGGAACCTGTTGCTATACGCCTGGTTGGTAGAAAGACCCAAACATTTCCCACTACACGCAAGATGCCCTCACTGGGCATTTTGCCCAGCAACTCCAGATTATCTATTTCTTTGCGGCTGGAATGTCAATATCAACTTGGCCTGTTAAGATTTTGCGGCTCAAGTACATGGTGGGAGCACATGGCCCTTGTTTTGCCTTTTGAATTAGATGGCATGGCAAGCTTTTGTTTTGGCACAATGCACCACCCACCACCACTATATACTTCCACCTCCGTACGCCTCTAGCCAAAACATTCCCGTACTAAGGGGCTGCCAGGTGTCCAGCATTGCCGGCCAGGTGTCAGAAATCTACCAAATGCCTGAATGAATCCGACGGCGCAGCTTTCGCGTGCGCAACTTACCACGCGTGGTGAATCTTTTTTCCTGCCGGCCCGGCCCGTCAACTTCTTTGGTGTGTAACGTGCACACACTTTAAACTTTTAACGGCGTGGTAAGTAAAGCTGTTACCTGTTTTTTTTTTCCACCGCGAGGGGGTAAAAGCAATAGCAGGACACGTGAGGCGCCAAGAATTTTTTGCTTTAAACGGAGGGGATGGAAATTGGAATTTACAATTACGAGGCCGTAAAAACCAGTTCTTCATTCGTTGTTCCCAGGAGGAAGCAAACATGCTTGACAAGCCCAAGCCACGCCACACAGGATGGGCCGCGAAAGGGAATTCTAGGTTTTGCAGCGCGGATCGAAGCTCCGGAGCGGCGGCAAGGGCCCCGCCGGCTGATCGCAGCGGGGGAGCACGCATTGGTTCTTGTGTCACATCGCAGCATCGCGGCCAATCCCGGCATTGTGCTGGTAATCTCCGCGCCTAGCAGCTAGCGCGCCTAGATGCTAGCGCGCTCGCGGCGGCCTGGGAATCGATCACTCCCCTAGGCTAGGGTTTTCTCGTCCGAGACTGGATTCCTAGCGCGCTCTAGTGCGCGCGTTGGCTCTTTGTGGAGCTCCAGCGCGAGGGATTGGCACAGGGATTTCCCGACCGAGGACAAAAGGGGCTAAAGCTAAAGGGAAGAGAGGAGGAAGAACAAGAACAAGGCAGGGAGAGAGAAAAGAAAAGATATTAGGCCAACACACAACACTGTCACAGAGGAGGTATTGGCGATTTTCTTTTGGGGATCGATTTGTCTCGGCAGTGGGGGTGGGGTCGTGAGAATTGGAAAAGCTGGGACGAGGGGAATCTTTTTTTTTCGTGAGTGGAATGCTAATACACACAGGAGGAATGATCCTAGCCACAGCAACGTTGGGTCGTCTTTTACAAGTACAAGCCACTTTTGTTGGAGTGTTATAGAAGAGGCAGCCAGCCCAGACGCAAAAAAAATCCATCCTCGAGCTATAGCAGCGGCATTCTCTTCCAGCGACAGCGACCTCCTCCTCCTCCTCCTCCTCCTCATCCTCTTCTCGCAGGACGAAAAGCTTTTTCAAAGCTTCTTCTTCTTGGCTCCAAAGTTCCAAGCTTTGTGAGCTCCAAGTTCCAACTTGGGAGGAGGATTGGGCTTCAAGGAAGTTTGTCCCCGCTACATCTCCAGTCAACTTTTACAGACAACTTCACAGATCTGACGGGGAAAGATGCCGCAAAGTTTGAGATTCTCGTGCTTCGCGGCGGCACTGTGTGGAACATAGTCGTGAGGGGGGGATTTAAGTCGCCATCTCTCGCCAGTATGCAGGGGACTTTGGTGAATTGGAGGGGTCACGCATATATATATCAAGTGGAGAGGAGGAGAGAGGGCAGCGTAAATAGCCGGCATTGCCCGTGAGCTCCTCCAACAACCGCTGCCTCGTCGGCACACACTCTTTTTCTTTCGCACCGAAAGAGATCCCGCTGCCTTGAATTTTTCTCCGGGAGTGGGAGCCCCGCTCTGTCACAAAGCACAAAGAGCGAGCAGCGGCCAGCAGCAGCAGCGATGAAGTACATGAAACTTGGATCAAAGCCGGACATTTTCCAAAGTCATGGCAGTGTCACGTAAGTCTTGCTCCGTTTTATCCTTCTTTTTTTTGCCTTTTTTTTGACGCTCAATCTCCTGGAAGAAACCAATCTCGTTCTTTTGTGTGAGCAGGATTGTTGTGTCAGACCTGACCAGCGATGTCTCGGTGGAAGTCAATGGAGCGAGGTTACTTCTCCATAAGGTATGCTCGGGCCGATTCTTCTCGTGGCTGCTAAAAGAATGGTTTTTTTCCGATCTTATGTTTTGTAGTTCCCTCTTCTATCAAAGAGCGGTCGCTTGCACAAGCTTGTGGCAGAGGCCCGTGACAGTTCGAGCGAGGAAATCCCGCTGCCGGATTTCCCTGGCGGAGCTGAAATCTTCGAGCTGTGTGCCAAGTTCTGCTACGGTATCACAATTACACTCAATGCCTACAATGTGGTGGCAGTCCGATGTGCGGCCGAGTACCTCGACATGTCCGAAAGCATCGAAAAGGGGAACATGATATTCAAGCTTGAAGTTTTCCTCAACTCCAGCATCTTTCGCAGCTGGAAAGACTCCATCATCGCACTCAAGAGCACGAAAGGATTGCTGCCGTGGTCCGAGGACTTGAAGATTGTCAGCAGATGCATCGACTCAATCTCCTCAAAGACGTCCGTGGATCCGTCCAAGGTGGATTGGTCTTACACCTACACGAGGATAACTCCAGCCGATCAAACGCCCGCATCCGGCTCGGCATGGAACTCATCGCACAGCCGGAGGCTCCAGCCGGTTCCGAAGGATTGGTGGGTCGAGGATGTGTGCGAGCTGGAGATCGACTTCTTCTGGAGAGTTATGCTGGCCATCAAGGCAAAGGGACGGATGTCACACGAGCTCATCGGAGAGGCTGTCCGGATTTATGCCTACCGCTGGTTGCCGGGGCTTTCCAAGGAGCAGAATCTCATCGAGAGCTCCAACAACTTAGGAGGCGGCGGCATTGCCAACACAAGCGATGACTTTGCGGAGACAACGGCAAAGCACAGGCTACTTTTGGAGACTATCGTCAGCCTGCTTCCACCCGAGAAGGCGTGCACGTCGTGCAGCTTTCTCCTCAAGCTTCTAAAGGCTGCGACTATGTATGGTGCTGCGAGTTCCGCGAAGAACGAGCTGGCCAGGAGAGTCGGGCTCCAACTCGAGGAGGCATCCGTCAGCGATCTGCTTATACCATCGGTCTCGTATTCGAGCGGATCGCTGTACGATGTGGATCTCGTGCAGCGGATTGTGGAGAACTTTCTCATGCAAGACCAGAGCCCGCCGATGAGCCCGAGCCGGGCTCGGATAGCTCACGAGCGGAGGAGGACGAGATCAGCAGAGAACCTGGACTTTGCGGAAAGTAGGAGGTCAACATCGGCAACTCACAGCGCAAAGTTGCGAGTTGCGAAACTCTTGGACGGTTACTTAGCGGAGGTTGCCCGCGACGCAAACTTGCCGCTGTCAAAGTTTATGGCGCTCGCGGAGGCCATTCCGGATTTTGCTCGGCCCGTGCACGACGGGATCTACAGAGCCATCGACATCTATCTCAAGGTATGGTGGTATTTTTTTTTCTACATTTTCTAAGCTCGTTCTCATTTTCTAAGCAAAGCACTCTTGTTTATACTACAGGAGCATCCAAGCACCGGCAAAAGCGAGAAGAAAAAGCTGTGCAGAATGATGGACTGCAAGAAGCTATCGATGGAGGCTTGCATGCACGCGGCACAAAACGACCGCTTGCCACTCCGCGTGGTCGTCCAGGTGCTCTTCTTCGAGCAAGTCCGCGCGGCCGTGTCCGGGGGCCTCATTCTCAACGACATCCCAAACAACATTAAGGCGCTGCTACCGGCACAGGACGACAGCATCGTGGAGGCGATGCAATCGTCGAGCACCACCGACGACAACTGGGACGCCGTCCACCACGACTTCAAGGCGCTCAAGGGAGATCTGGCCAACATGAAGCAGCGGATTGCCGAGGCCGAGAGGGAGCGGTCGCAGATCGAAGTGGACGTGATAAAGCAGGGGAGCAACAACAGCACCGCCAAGTCGTCGTCCAAGCGGCTCTTCTCGGGCTCCAGGAAGATGCTGACCAAGTTCTTTAGCACCAAGCTGGGCAACTCGGAGACCACGTCCAAGAGCTCGGACAGCTCGCGGAGCTCCGGTAGCCCCGTCTCGGGGACCGTTTCCAGCGGCAAAACGTCCGTGGCTCGCAGATAGCATTATGCAATTTAAATTACAAAAACCAGAAATAAATTATGTTCTACTAGATATATGTAAAATTACAATCTATGGCGTGCTATTTGTAAATCCCCCATATTGTACTTGTGCAGTAAAAATATCTCTTGAATATACCTTTGCCCAACTGAAATTTTCTCATGAATTTCTGGGATGGCCATTATGACCATCTGAATGGCCCCATCCCCTATATCCTATGTGTCATACATACATCCATCACATGCATTCAAGGCTTCTCTGTTATTGCTTCGGATGAGAAGACAATTGAATCTCCCAAATATCTAAATTGAAGTATTTATAGGTTAACCTCTTTTGAATAGATTATTTTGTGTTTGTAGTGTTATGTTTTGATAATGGGTAGAATTACCCTTTGTATTGTGTAGAAGAAGAATTAGCCTATTCAAAGATTAGTGGATTGTAGAAACTTTGGTAAGATTCATGTTTTGAATATATATTTACATAGTTAATTGTGTGTTTATGACTAAAGTTCATGATTTTCCTTTTGAACAACCAAAATAAAGAAGCTTTTGGAATGCTTATGAGGCTTAAATTTGGTTTAGGCACAGGTTTTAGAACTTCCAAAAGGCAAGCACTCATTTTTGCCCACATGCTACATACCATTAACAAGTTATAGTGATTGTAGATCAAGATAGGATAGTATGTCACCAAAGCCATTTCTCATAGTCCCTATAATTCCTCGTACAACAATAGAAACATAACAAGTGATATAAATAACGACAATGGGTACATCATAGTTGAAGAAGGGTACTAGACAATTAAAGAAGACTTTAGAGATGATATCTCTAATCAAGATAATCCCCACAATCTAGTTTGATCTTCAACTATGCATTCTATAACTTCATCTTTGGCAAACACAACTATTAATTCCAAGGTTAGGGAGCATGGTGATAAAAACTTGTAATGAGCATTTGTCAAATATTACAAATATTCTATAATTTTCATCTAGTTTATTTCTAATAGTGGAAGATATATCTACTTTTATTTTCATTTAAGTTCTGGGGATAACACAGTTGAAAAGTGTCTAATAAGGACAAAATCATATGCTCTCAAAAGTTCTTAAACATTCCCATAGCACAAAGGGTTTTAAATAGTAAATTTAAACTTCTTTTTAAACCACTTCTTCATTGGGTACCTTTATAGAAAAGTAATAGAGTGAGTGCATGTTAACAAAGTTGGGTAGGAGGTTGAATCTATATTGGAGGTGTCACAATTAATATAAATTGGTGATCTTAAACGGAATTTTAGTGAGTCTACCACAAAATTGTGGAGTAGTGACAACCATTTGAAACTCATCTCTGCTATTGCATATAATCAGAGTTGATGAACAAGACAAAACAAACATTGTACTTACCTTTAATTACCTCCTCAATCCATTACTTTTGGTTGTCACAAAAAATTTGGTCCAAAAACTAAGTAGTTGAGGAGTTTTTTTATGTTAATTACTATTTGCACTTGGAACACCAAGTAAAATGCCACTTATATATGGTTGTTGCATAGCTTCTATGACCATGGAGTGGTAGAATTCAACTCATAGCTAATCCCCCACTGCACTTGGGTCATCGAAAAAAACTTTCCAAACGATTATTGTCACATAAAACTCAATGACTTTCTTCATAGTCAATGCTAAAATTCACCAATCTTGCAAATATAAATGCATTTAAATATGCAATAACATTTTTATTCTCCAACGTGTAATCCATAGCTTTGCATTGGTCATCTAGGTTTGTGCAAGCTGCTATTTTATGTAGTATATCTAATATATTCCATATCTCTAGTGTATAAAACTTCAAGTCTTGCTTGTAAACTTTTTCTCAATTGAGTCTATGATCATCTAGATTTAAACCTCTCTAGTGGCAATTGCAAGGTGGCAATTGTAAAACCTTTTAATACTTAAGAATTGTTCTCAAATACTAAAAATAAAAGCTATCTAGGCCTAAGGAAAGAAAAACAACTTTAGTGAAGATGCAATCTAAAAACATATACAATACTTACTATGTTCTTCTTTCTTTAACGTAGGTTTCTTAGTTGTGCTGACTTCTATGGGTGCCAATATAAGCCCTCTCACCCTTTATAAATAATCCTTTGAACTAGAGAAAATAAATCATAAAAGAATTGTTAAAGATTGATACTATTAGAGTTTATATTTCAAGGAATCTGAAAAATGGCTTACTTGATTGCATTTTCATGTGGACCACCCCTATCAATTATAGTTGTCTCCCAGATCAAGGCTCCTTCAATTACCCTATTATAGACCATATTGAAATTTGGTGTTCGAAGCCCTGGGTTAAATAAAGCTTGGAAACAGGTTAATTTATTGTTCAAACTATTTGCTATACAAAACCACTATATTAAATATTTGTAAGATTGACGTAAATTGTGTAAACAAACATACCATCACTCGAAAATCTATCAACTATCTTCGGGCTTCACAATATGATGAAGCATTGCCTTATCAATGGATGTTCTAGAGTACTGGCAATACTTATTCAAAAAATGCCTTCAAATTGTCTACAAGATTCTTGTTGTGATGTAAAGTCCTAAAAGAAAGAAAAAACTTTATAAACTATAAATCAAATGTTTAGACATAACTTACCTTCTGTCATTAAATTAAACCACTACTTCTTGCAAGATCAAGATAGCCATATTTTGCAAACTCCCTTAAAGAAGCTCATATATGCTCCTATTACAAAATATTTTCTCTTACCCTATTTCAGTAATTGGAACTCTACTTAAGATAACTTCCAAATCTTGATAATAACGCATCATATGAAAATTCAAGATATGCCAAAGAAACACCTATCCACCCAGCCATTTGAACTCTTCATGCTCTTCAATAACCTCTAAATGATCCTTATTTGTCATGTCCCGAACTCCAAAACAACCAAGGATCTTGTATTTGAGCCATTCAATTTGTGGCATATAGTCATTATTGCACTTGAGCATTGTTGTTGCCTTTAATATAGTTTCTATCTCTTTATGTTGGAGTAGCTTGAATTATATGTTATTATCATTTGCCAAGTGGGTTGCTTTATTATATACATTAACAACATCTATCTAACAGGTTTGCTTCCCAACAAGACTAAAAATATAAATAGAAAAAACTAATACTTACTAAAATACTATAAAGCTAAATTTTCAGACTTACTCAAAAATAGTGTGATCATCCAATAACTTTATTAGAGGTAATGGGTTTTGGTTAGTTTCTAGATTGAAAGGTGGTGGTGGTGGGATTATGTGATTTTCTCACAATTAAGAAATTATCCTTCACAACTATGAGTCATTTTAAAAAGATATGTAAAAGAATTAGTGCCTCATGTAGTCTCAAAGTATATTATTTGCAATAATTCCAATAGGTATTTCAAATGATAGTGATAGCTTATGGTCCTACCCAAGCAGTTTCTTTTCTTTATCAAATTCCACTTCCTCATCCTCTTCATTTTCACTTTTATTGTCCTTTAGTTGAAATACATTACCCTTCAAAGCCAAGGACTACTGTGCCACAAGTGGGGAATGGTGTGCCATATATAGGGGCTATTGTGTTGGTGTAATAGCAAATGGATCAATAAGTAAAAACTCATTATGTGCACTACCACAAGCATTTATTAAAAAGAAAGCTATATTACAAATCTAATAGTGGAGATTACCATCTTGAAAGACTTTGTCCTTTTTATTATGCAATCTTTTGATACACTAACTAGTGCCTCTAAACAAAATGTTTTTACATATTATAAATATATATGATAGTCGCACGATGGGAATTCCCTTTGTTGCAAACTACAATTATGGTTGCTAAGCTCTTTCCAAATTTCTAAGCTTTTACAGATGGTTGAGTACTTGTAAACTATCTTGATTTGCACATAAAAGCCCACACATTAATTAATAGTATATCTCTAAAAGTATATCCTTCAACTATTGTTTTGATGGCTACTTAAGTTGTGTTTAAGTAGAAATTTGAACTAGTGTAGTGCTTTGGCAAATTGACTTACACTTCCACAAATTTTGTTATGTTGATCATTAGCTCCCTATACCAGTTAAAGTAATGCAGGTGTTAAGACATTAAAATGATAATGAACTTAGTGACCAGTATTGTTGTTAGAGCATATGAAACATTTACTATTAAGCTAGCAACATCAGCTAAAACTTTGAAGTGTCTTCTAGAATATTTACATCAAGAGGGCAAACTTTTCCAATTCACGCCATTATACACTATGTTGCATAGCTACTTTCCTATCAAATTACAAGTAATCTTGCTATGTTATAACCTCCCATATTTTTACTATATTTACATGGTATTTGGGAATGTAGAGCCTTTCTTTATTTGTTATAGCAGTGCAAACCTTTGCTAACAACACTGAAAATGCCAAGGATGCAATTAACACTACAATATTGATGTATATTACAAGATCTAGGCTTTGCACTTTAACCATTACACACTCTATAAATAGATTTAAATGAAGGAGATATTATTCATTTTGATTCAAGCCTTCTTTATGTATACAATGTTTGGTCTTTTACAAAATTGACATTTTATAAAAACAATGACTTAAAAAAAAATTTAAATTGAAGTAAACTAATATATCTCAAAGTTGTTCCATCAATACTAGAAATGAGTTCTCTTAGCAAATCTTCAATATCTTTTGTAAAGGAGGTTGGACTATTCTAGAAGAAAAAGAAAAAATTTAAGCAATGCTAGAATGCCTAACAAAACAAAGTCTTAATCTTACTTGAGTTTTTATTCCATCCATTAGAATAAATTAATAAGGATATGGGATGCTCTAAAGTATTTATCACATCTAAAGGGACAAACCTTGTATAGATTCCATATTGCAACCCAATCAACAATATCTTTTTACAAAATAAAGCGAAAATACACTTTACAAGCTTTATCTATGTGATGCATTACTTACATTAAGAATACCAATATCCTCAATATACTCAAAAAAATGCTTGTAAAACCACACCACTTGCTCGTACAATTCTCACCACAAATACTTAATGCATTTTAATAAAAAAACTCTTAGAAAGGTAAATTTCAAATAAACATAAACTACCTATCTATGTTTTATATATAAAGTTTTTATATCTACTCCTTAACACTATCATATCAGCCTTCATCCATTATATTTTAGAGCATTACCACTCCTTATTCATTTTGGCCTTAAAGTGACATACAGCCCATACATATGTGTTGAAAATAGTATAGACTTCTTTACTTATAAATATATTATAGGCCACAATAAAATGTGTTGCCCCACAAATCATGGCATAGATGTAAAACGTAAGTTACAAGTTTGTAATATGCTACAAAAACACAAAAATAATGGTTGGAAATGGAAAAAAAACACTTATAATTCATATTGCATAGTGCATAAGGTGTTTTATTAGTATAAATTCGCGACAAATGCATACTTTACAACCTTCTTGGATTATATAAAGCTAAAGCCTCACAAATTTAATGCCTACTAAAATGGTAATTAATTGCTCAGGGAGTTAATAATTCCCTAATCTGTCCACACAATTCATGGGAATATGGTTAAAAACTTCCTTTATTAATATCCTATGGTACACCCCCCTCCAATTTATATCCACCACTTGTATATATTCGTATAGTGTTAGCCACGTAATTCCCAAATAATTTGCAAGATAAGCCATGGTTTTTGTTTCAAGAATCTTTAAGTGCATCCATACAAGAAATGCCTCTACAGTAGCAAATCCCCTCAATCTCAAAAAGTTATTGAAGCCCTACAAGAAGTTTTTTAATGAAGACTTTCCAATTTAAAAATTCATTTACTCATCCATTTTCATCTTCACTGAAGAAGTGTTGGAATTAAAGCCTAATAGCAACCCCACACTTTGTTTGCAATAGATATATTTGCAACATTTGCATTTAAGTCCAATTTCATGAATATAAGTTATAGGCAAAACTTACTCCTTGTGGATATCTCTAATCACCACCAAAAAACCAAATCAATTTCACTACCACAACAACCACACTATTAAAATTGAATGACATAACTCCAAAAATCCTTTCCTCCTCAACAACCCTAAGTCATATTTACAATGACGATGAATGGGATGTTGTGCTATATATATGACCCACATGTATGACCCATCATTTTATAGTCATGTACCACATATATGCCCATTTCATTGACATCTAAATTGGACCTCAACTATGCCACACATGGGTTTCCTGTGCAAGTACAATATAGGGGATTTACAAATAGCACACTATACAATCAAAGATGTATATTGTTTATGTTAATGTTTATTATTCAAGTTCATGAAGTTCACAAGTCAACTACAACTTAAACACCAAAGCATGCTCCACCCATTAAACCAAGCATGAAGATTGCATGTAATAGTTGAGCAGGCTGAGGTGGCAATTAACTGGCATGAGTCTGTGGCGGTTGACCAACCTGAGATCAAGGATGATGGATAATGTGGAGCTATATGTAAATGGAGTTATATGTAAAGTACTATAACAACATTTTGTTTTAAATTTCAAATATGTAGCACAAGATGGCCTGCGTTGCTAAACCGGACTCCTCAGCAGCCATGGCTTGGTCCAGTACCCACTTTGCCAGCCCCCAAAACTCCTCAACATCCTTCAGGTTCTCGGGTCCATGCTGCTGAGACATAGAGAAGAAACGCCATGGGAAACAGGGAGCCGATGAACCATAGCGTGACCATGGTGACCAAATTGTTCAAAGGAATGTACTGAACGTTGATCAAAAAGTTAACTTGTTGCATTGAGAATCATACACTTCTCTATGCAAAATGTGGAAGCCTGGACTCGTACTCAACGAAAGGAAAAAGATTGTTGGAAACCAAACTAGAAAGGAAACATCTACTGATCAAAACGAAAATACTGTCCAGCCGCACCATGACAAGCTTTCCTCCCCAGACTACCAGATTAGAACGGTTAAGATGTGCAGCCGGATGAAATGAAAATACCAGATAGGCACCAGAAATGGCTCTTCCAGGAGCTCTTGAATCTGATTTAAGTCCGGGCCGCCACCCTCTAGTTTCTGCAGCAGAAGATAGATCCTGTCGTCATCGTCCAGTGTAAGTAGCCTTACGGAGTTATCTTCTGGAAGCTCCAAATAGTCCCAGGTTAAATCCCAAAATCCTAATTTAAACGTCAATGGCTGAAAGCAAGACGTAGATGTTCTTGTAGTTCTTGGGGGACGGGTCACTGATGCCGCATTTCTTGGCCTCCACTTCCAGCAATTCTCTCGTCTTCAGTCTCTTGTAGAGTGCCCATTTCCGAGGAGGCAAGCTCTTTAGAAGTTGGCGATAGCTGTGCTCTTGCATGGCTTTGGCCTTCTTCCTCCGTTCCATTTCCCTCTCCCTGACTTCCCCGAGCTTCCGGAGGAGCAACACTTCCTCCTGTCCCAGACTTTGGTCAAAGCACTGATCAAACTGGAGCTGTTCCCTCTGGTACTCCACCAACGACTCTTGTGACTGAACCAGCCTGCTGGACGTGGGCGATGAACCTCCTCTGGAAGAAGAAGCTGAACGTCCACTGGAAGAAGAAGCCTTCCGGGACTCCTCCAACGATTCTACCTTCACAGGGCAGAGGTAAACATAGTACCAGATGCAGGGTCCAGTGTACCAGCGTTCCACTTGTGCTCGTTGCATGAACTGATACTCCGTTTTGGTGTGTCCCTCCAGGCTGACAGTCACCTGAAGCGCTAAGAAATGCATCACCCCTTTCTCGTCAACCCACGCGATAACCCCGTCAATGTACTTGAAAGAGTACCTGCCTGGTTTCAGGTACACAGGCTTGAAAGGCTCCCACTGGCTTGGATCTAACCGCACGGGTTCACCGTTTAGACTCTTCAGCTCCACTGGACGACGCACACGCTGCTTGAATTTCAACCCCACCGCCATGATAGCCTCTGCTACAAACCCCTCGCAGGCCCATCCGATCTGGGGCCAGATGATGTCCGGGTCATCGGGTTTACCCTTCACAATGGCCGGGAATGTCGGTGAACGGAAAACCAGGCCCTTCAAACGCTCCAAAGCTGCCTCTAAATGGACTGCATAGATGAAGTCGGTGCAGAAACTACCATCTCCGCTGACAAAACTCTTGGACACCGATGCAGGATCACGTAAAGATTCCTCCGGGCCCTTGTAATCCTTGATGTACTTCCGTATGGATTTGAATGGTTCTCCCTGCTTAAACTTCAGCAGCACCGCCTGCCACGCCTGCTCATCATCTAGGAAACCCTCTAGTTCCATCTTCCCAGGATCTTCGTACACTCGCGTTTCCATGGCACCCGTTCGGACATCCAGCACCCCAAAATTTTTAAGCCTGGGCCTTTTCCTTGAAAAGGAGGTACCGGTGATGTCTCGTACATACTCGTCACACGCACTGCTGAGGTAGAACAAGGACATGGGGTGCTTTCCAGCAAACAAGAGAACATCCTCCTCACGGTCCGGATGGTTCTTGAGCATCCCTCCAAGGACGATGGTGGTTCCTCTTATGAACGAAGAATACTCCTCCTGTAGCGCGGATAATTCAATAAAAAAGCACCCGGAAAAAACAAAAGGGAAATGAGGCTTACCTCGCCAAAGTTATCTTTCAGCTCGTACTCTTCCATCTGGCTTGCGCCCACTCTCACGTCATGAGCTTCAGGAGACAAGGTCTTGATTACAACGTCGCACCCTCTTTCCAAAGCTTCCAGCCACTTTTTCGCCTCAGCTCGCGTGCGTGTTGCTTGAGTTGTGCGTGAAGTACCATCCTTGTGTTGATCATCGTAGTTCTCCTCACCATCACTCACAAAGAAAATAAAATCCCCAGCCGCCTTTCTGCCCTCGAGAAAGTCAGACAACGACTCCACAGAGCTGACGCGTTCAATCTCTGCAAGCGCTTCCTCACTGTCACTGTATGCAAACAGAAGAGAGTCCTGAACTTGGCGCAGCACGTCCTCACAAGCGTCCAGGTACCAAAAGCTTATTGCTCGTTGAGAGCGTCCAACAAGCTCCACTGCAACCGCTCGCAAAATGCAACTCTTTCCTTTCCCCCTGGCACCAGTAATGAGCACGCCCCGAGTCGGGGATTGTGGGTCTTCTTCTATAACCAGCCTCATGATGTCCAAGTACGCCGAACGACCCACAAACTCAAATTCCCGTGGTGGCCTCTTGCCTACGGCGGAGGTACTCAAACCTGGAAAGGGCAACGTCTGCAACCGGCCTGGAGTCTGAAGCCTGGCGAAATCCACATCGCGGAGCCGCGCCTTCACACGCTCCGCCTCCGCCTTCTTTCTTGCAAGCATGGCAGCTGCCAAGAACCCTAACCTGAATTCCAAATAAGTCTAACGGTTTAGGGTTTATGAAATCATGCAGACAGACACGAGCGCGGTAAGAGAGGTGAGTCAATCTGCCCTGCTTTCAGGGTTTTCTTTGGGCTGCCCAAATCGGTGATCAGCCGTGAATCTCCGATTCTCCGGAGGGCGAGCCCCATTGTTTGACAAGAAGCCCGAGAACAGAGCCGGGCTCGAGAGCGGACGATCTGTTCTCAGGTCGGGCTCTGTTCTTATTTGATAGAGATCTAACCAGCATGTAACGCAGGTCTGGATAATCATCGAGTCCCTTTAATAAGCTCTAGTGTTTCCAGCATTGGAGACCTAACAATGAACCCACACATCCTATAGCATAGCCTGTAATGTTGAAATCCAGCATATAGTCTAGATCTCCCTTTGCGGCCAGGAGTGTAATACAATCTATCTCACAAACCTGTAGCAATGGACAGTTCTTCCACCCTTGTTGAAGTGCCGAGTGTAGTAACTGGTTAACATCTGCAGGCCTAGAGGTCCATCGTGATGGAGCTCCAGAGAGTGTAAAGCCTCCCTACTGACGAGGAACATGGGATCTATAGCAAACCAGAATTTCAATCCAAGCCTTAAGCTGGGAAGCTGTTTGGATAACCTTGCCTGCTCGAATCCATCGTTAAATCTGCTCAGGATGAGAAGAAGCAAGTCGTCAGGGAGATCGGCATTGCTTCAGCTTCTTCACAGTCTTCTGCTTCTTCAGCTTCTTCACCACCTTACTTTACGGAAATAGTTTATTCCGGGAATCTTCTTGAAGAGTATATACAGGAATCTTCCTAAGAGTATCTTCATTAGAACATACCAGCTCCAATCTAAGATTGCCAAAAGTTCGGTGATCAAAGACACTCTTGGAGTTTGTTATGCTCTCCTTTTAATTTGTTAACTTGATTATGGCTTCTGCAAATATAAAAATTCCAAAATAACTTAGGCACAAAGAAAAGCTTGAATAAATTTCTTCCATTTTTCGAATAATAGTTTTTTTTGGTTATATCAAAAATTTTGATATATAAAAATATAATATTAATATCAAAGTAAAATACCATATTGATAGCCATGATGTATGCATGTGGAGTGACACCCCTCATCCTGCCACCACAGACGTTCTACTAGATACTTAATTTTTAATTTTAATAATTATTTTTATTAATTTATTTATGCATATAATTAAAATATCATTTAAATTGAATATTTTTACTAAGAAAATCCTAGTCTATCAGCAATCAACCAACTTAACAAGTCCATATTAACAAGCCTTTGTCTATTTGTTAATCTCAACATTATAATTTCTTGGTCATGAGGGAGAATTGTAATTATGCATATCACCTATTCAACTTATTACCTCTTTCTTTAAAATATTTCATTAGCAAATCTTTCATCACCCAAATCAAACTTGTTAACAAACCAACTACATTATTAGGTCACGAAACATTAATGTTAAATTAATTGCATTTAATAATTAAAAAGGTATAGTTCAGTAGCATTCAATCCTTATTGCATCTTTATTTTTACCTTGTGAAAATTGTCTTTATAGAAGATAATGTATTTCTCAAATATAACAGTAGCTTTGCTCAGTATGATCCTATTTGACTTCTTATATTATTTTATTGCCAACCATGAAGCCATTGAGCTTGAATTGATCATAGACAAGCACTAAATTTTTTTTCTAATACATATTTTTTTTAAATGGTTTAATAAGTGGCTTTAAATTTTAAATAAAACTATTTTTCTATGCACTTTATCATAATACAAAGGGTTTTCTTAGTTAAATTGAGTAACAAACATTCCTGGTGGCCTACAACTAATATATCAATACACTACCTTTCTTCTAAATATATTTTATCAGTATTCCAAAAAACATTCTCATGTACTTCCATTGTGCTCATGTCTTGCCAAATTTCAATTAATATCAAATCTGTTAGACAACCAGCCTTGAAGGTTCTCTCCTAAGTCATAGGTCATACAACAATTTTTATTAATTTTATTACATTTAATTACTAAGTAGGTATAGCTTAGTGGTAGAGCAATTGGTTGTAGTCAGATGTAGTCGATGGGTCATTAGTTTAATTCCAGTTGCCTCCTCATTTTTCTAAAATTCAAC
Source organism: Selaginella moellendorffii (assembly GCF_000143415.4). NCBI lineage: Eukaryota > Viridiplantae > Streptophyta > Lycopodiopsida > Selaginellales > Selaginellaceae > Selaginella > Selaginella moellendorffii. The sequence goes on from NW_003314270.1 coordinate 2,951,753, forward strand.
CTTTGGTCAAATCAAACATGTGAGCAGTTGACCAAGGAAGACCATAAAAAACAATGGGATTCTATAATCAAACATATCATCTTGTTACCAATAATAGAGTTTTTAAACTTAACCACCTTAGACTTATATGTTACAAACACTAGTAGTGCTATTTGTTGTTTGTGTGTTGATACTGTTTGGTTCTTTTTTAAAAAGCCTACCCTTCAAGTAGAGTGGACTAACTCCAACTCAGAGCTTGATTGTTTAAAAATCTTGATGAGCAAAAGAATTCAAATTGAGTTTTCATATGTTGTTGAGGTTTAGGCTTGAGGATTTTTGTTGTTATTGTTGTTAGTATTTGAGTTTGTGCCTAAGAAACAATGGAGTAATTATTGGGAAAATCAATAATTGACACAATAGTCAATTGATATCAACTTCAATTGTTTTACTTGCTATTTGTATGTGTGACAATGAGAAGTATAATAGTTGAGATTATCCCTAAAAATTTGAACCAATTAATTCATAAATACCTCATGATATATAAACTATAGTCACTTCTTTAACACACCCTTATTATTTGTGTCCTTAATTTGTCCATACATGCACCACTTGATTTGTAAATATGATATTTTGACAAAAAATAAACTTAATATAAGTGCAGCATTGACATTCTCTTTGAAAATATTTAGGTGCAAAATCTGCTCTCTTCACATGGCAAAGGAAATTTGCAATTATCTTGGTCAACTTGGAGATTTCACCTATGCATGGAAGCTCTAGATTTGTGCATGTACTACAAGTGTAATCATAATTCACCTCATGAACAAACCCACTCAAGTGTGAAACAACAATACAAAGCATATTCAGTTGTATACAGAGTAAGTAATAGTAACTATTGAACTCTCAAATCCTCTTAATGTAGAATGGCCTCCGTTTTTTATGAATAGTGACTGGGAATAACTTACACTTAAATTTCAAATATTATTCAGCCTATATTCAAACTTAATATTAGTTCAAAGAAATATATTAGAAAGTAAAAAATCACACTAACTATCTCACAACTATGATTATATCATGAATTTATATTGCATGCCTCATTTCATAATAACTAGCACTCTACACAATCCACTCATATGAAGTGTTCAAGCTAATAATTAAAGCGTTGTACAACAAATCTCAAGTTCTAGAACCACCTAACCAAAGTCAATAAACACTAATCACCTTATCAAAAAATATTCAAATAGTCATGACTAAATATGCTTGTCTCTAAAATTGACTTTTATATATTAAATAAAATTTTCAATCATGTAATCTCTTTACTTATTATTCTCATTAAGTTATATGCATGACTTACTTTTGTCCCAAAGTCAACTATGCATATTCATCTCCTAGATGCAGATTAGTACAAAATTACATAACATGAAATTTACATTCTACATTGACTTTTTAGTCTGGATATGCTCACAACTTAGCAACAAAAGAATAGAGTACTTGCCTATAAAAATTCCAAAAGTGAGGAATGTGAAATTTTAGAGCTTTATGCTTCACCATATCATTGTTATTGGAAATATTTGAGTTCTATATGCCCAAAACTATTAAATGAGAGACTCTTTTTTCACTTCAACTAAATTAAAAATATATAAAAATTATATGAGCACTAGTGTTTCAAATAACCCACCTATTGAAAACTATCATCTTAAGCCACAACTTATATCCTCTAGCCACCAAGTAATTATTTTAACCCCATAGCATGATATCCATCTCTTGCTATTGGTAGTTAAATGATTTTAGTTGCCCTAGAAGCTATTTTATCCCCATTTATCCCCCAAAGTTCCAAGGATCCATGATGATAGTATATCCAAATCTCATCCCATGATCATTAACCTACTAAGCCAAGGGGAATTAACACTTCCATTTCTGCATTGAATCTACCTCCAGTTATTCCATGTGAGGCAACTAATCATCCACCCGTACCCCAGTCTCACGGTTTCCGCATTAAATCTACTAATCTTTCCATTGCGTAGATCCACGATGATAGTATATCCAAATCTCATCCCATGAACCTACTAAGCTAAGGGGAATTAGCACTTCCATTTCCGCACTGAATCTACCTCCAGCTATTCTATGTAAGGCAACTAGTCATCCACCCGTACCCTAATCCCACGGTTTCCACATTAAATCTACCACATTAAATCTACTAATCCCACGGTGGAAACTGAATCTACCTCCAGCTATTCTATGTGAGGCAACTAGTCATCCACCCGTACCCTAATCCCACAGTTTCCACATTAAATCTACCACATTAAATCTACTAATCCCACGGTTTCCACATTAAATCTACCAATCCTTCTATTGTGTAGATTAGCGATTCTATGTGAGGCAACTTTCATTGTGAATTAGCACGTCCATTTCCGCACTAAATCTACCTCCAACTATTCCATGTGAGGTAACTAGTCATTCACTCGTACCCCAGTCCCATGGTTTCTGCATTAAATCTAATTGTGAACTAGCACTTCCATTTTCGCACTGAATCTACCTTCAGCTATTCCATGTGAGGCAACTAGTCATCCACCCATATACCAATCCTTCCATTAAATCTACTAATCCCACGATTTCCACATTAAATCTACCACATTAAATCTACTAATCCCACGGTGGAAACTGAATCTACCTCTAGTTATTCTATGTGAGGCAACTAGTCATCTACCCATACCCTAATCCCACGGTTTCCACATTAAATCTACCACATTAAATCTACTAATCCCACGGTTTCCACATTAAATCTACCAACCCTTCTATTGTGTAGATTAGCGATTCTATGTGAGGCAACTTCCATTGTGAACTAGCACGTCCATTTCCGCACTAAATCTACCTCTAACTATTCCATGTGAGGTAACTAGTCATCCACCCGTACCCCAGTCCCATGGTTTCCGCATTAAATCTAATTGTGAACTAGCACTTCCATTTTCGCACTGAATCTACCTTCAGCTATTCCATGTGAGGCAACTAGTCATCCACCCATATACCAATCCTTCCATTAAATCTACTAATCTCACGGTTTCCACATTAAATCTACCAATCTTTCTATTGTGTAGATTAGCGATTCTATGTGAGGCAACTTCTATTGTGAACTAGCACTTCCATTTCCGCATTAAATCTACCTTTAGCTATTCCATGTGAGGCAACTAGTCATCCACCCGGAAACCATGGGATAAATCTACCTCTAGCTATTCCATGTGAGGCAACTAGTCATCCACCCGTACCCCAGTCCCATGGTTTCCGCATTAAATCTAATTGTGAACTAGCACTTCCATTTTCACACTGAATCTACCTCCAGCTATTCCATGTGAGGCAATTAGTCATCCACCCATATACCAATCCTTCCATTATGTAGATTAGCGATTCCATGTGAGGCAACTTCCATTGTGAACTAGCACTTCCATTTCCACACTGAATCTACCTCTAGCTATTCCATATGAGGCAACTAGTCATCCACCCGTACCCCAGTCCCATGGTTTCCACATTAAATCTACCAATCCTTCCATTGGCAACTTCCATTGTGTAGATTAGCGATTCCATATGAGGCAACTAATTATCCACCTATACCATAGTCCCATGGTGGATACTTTCGTCCATAAATACTTCACACAAGAGGAAGGACATACGCATGAATGCTTAATATGTACGATTTTAAATTTAGGGGTAGGAATACACCTTACTCAAGGGTATATTATATTTTTAAGTAGCCATTAATCAATAGGAATTGAACCTATACCATTTATTCTGATACTAATTATAGCCCATCTTATCTCTTTCCCCTTAAACCAATTGGAAAAGGAGCAATTACTTGATGAGAGAGCCCTTAGTGGCTATTTTATCCTTATTTATCTCTCAAAGTTCCAAGGATCCACAGTGACAATATATTCAAATCTCATCCCATGATCACATGCGCTACAGAGGCTTTTGAAACCATTATAAATGATAAAATGTTTGTTGCAAATGCCTTTAGTGCTTAAGTAGCATCCTCTAAAACTAACAGTTGCCTATTTTCTTTAATATCTACTTACTTCAAGAATATCTTTAATACCTCCTCTTTGTCATTCTATCAAATGGCCAAAAATTTGTCTATATAAGTTACATAATTAAAAGCTCATCTATAACATCTTGTGCCTCCCCACCACAATATTAATATTAGCATCACCATTGTCATGCCTCCCCTTTATTATCTTTACACATGAATATAATGACATTGCAATTTTGCACAATTGTATAGCTTAAACCCTATAACCTTGAAATCCTTTGAACTTTCAATAACACACTTCATCACATATGCTATAAAGTTTAGATATCTAAACTAACAGCCAAGATTAATTTACAGGATTTTCTAAGTTTGCAAAAAGTTGAGTTTGAAGTTTCACCACTTTATGTGGCCCGAAAAAAATATGTAGTAGGTTCTAAAGAGAAGAAGTGTTATTCTCAAAAGTCTATGAAACTTAACACTATTTAGAGCTTCCAATAAATAATTGGAACCATAAGGCTAACAACAAGATCTATCTTCTATTACAAAAACTAGAGGGTGGCCACATAAGTGACTATTACCTCATATTCAAAATGAAGAAGAGCCCTTAGAATTTTGAGCTATTTCTGGTGTTGATATGGTATTTTTAGTTCATCAGGTTACCTCACTACATATATAAATCATTTGCAAGATAAGCTGTGGTTTTTGTTTCAAGAATCTTCAAGTGCATCCATATATGAAATGCCACTGCACTAGCAAATCCCCTCAACCTCACAAAATTATTGAAGCCCTATAAGAAATACCATAGTGAAGACCCTCCAATTCAGAAATTCATTTACTCATCATCGAAATGTAAAGATCTCCATCTTCATCTTCACTCTTGCTAACTGAAAAAGTGTTGGATTTGAATCCTAATAGCAATCCTGTAATTTATACACGTGTTTACAACATTTACATTTGAGTCCAATTTCACAAATTTGAGCTATAAGCAAGACTTACTCATTATGGATGTCTCTAGGCACCGCCAAAAAACTAAACCAATTTCACTGCCACAACAACCACACTAGTGAAATTGAAAACCTTTTCCTCCTCAAGAACCCTAAGTTACACTTACACAATGATAATGACAATGAATGGGATATCATATTCATGCTACATATATGACCCATCATTTTATAGTCTATATGTCCATCTCATTGGCATCTAGATTAGAGAATGCCACCTAGACTATGCCACACGTGGGTTTTCTGAGCAAGTGCAATATAGGGAATTTACAAATAGCACACCATATAATCAAAGATGTATAGTGCTTATGTTAATGTTTCTTATTCAAGTTCATGAAGTTCACAAGTCAACTACAACTTAAACACCAAAACATGCTATTAAACCAGGCATAAGATTGCATGTAGTAGTTGAGCAAGCTGAGGTTGTGGCAATTAACTGGCATGAGTCTGTGGTGGGCATGAGTATGTGGCGGTTGACCAACCTGAGACCAAGGAATGTGCAGCTATATGTAAATGGAGTTATATGAAAAGTACTATAACAACGTTTTGTTTTAGATTTCAAACATGTAGCACAAGATGGCCTGCGTTGCTAAACCGGACTCTTCAGCAGCCATGGCTTGGTGTACCCACTTTGCCAGCCCCCAAAACTCCTCAACAGCCTTCAGGTTCTATGCTGCTGTAGAGAAGAAACGCCACAACCGATCGCATTTCTCGGCTGGGAAACAGGGAGCCGATGAACCATACCGAGACCATGGTGACCAAATTGTTCAAAGGAATGTAGTTAACGTTGATCACTTGTTGCATTGAGAATCACCGTCAATGGCCAATGCATCATTGGAGTATGTTCTATGACCAATACAGAACTAAAATTTCAATTATAATCCTTTACACTTCTCTATGCAAAATGGACTCGCACTCAACGATTGCTGGAAAAAGGAAAACGATTGTTGGAAACCAAACTAGAAAGGAAAAGCACACAAACATCTAACGATCAAAACAAAAATACTGTCCGGCCGCACCATGACAAGCTTTCCTCCCCAGACTACCAGAGTAGAACGGTTAAGATGTGCAGCCGGATGAACTGAAAATACCAGATAGGCACCAGAAATGGCTCTTCCACCTCCGTTCTGAATCTGATTTAAGTCCGGGCCACCACCCTCTAGTTTCTGCAGCAGAAGATAGATCCTGTCGTCATCGTCCAGACAGGAGACTGGACGATGATGGACATCTTCTGGAAGCTCCAAATAGTCCCAGGTTAAATCCCAAAATCCTGAGAAACTAATTTAAACGTCCATGGCTGAAAGCAAGACGTAGATGTTCTTGTAGTTCTTGGGGGACGGGTCACTGATGCCGCATTTCTTGGCCTCCACTTCCAGCAATTCTCTCGTCTTCAGTCTCTTGTAGAGTGCCCATTTCCGAGGAGGCAAGCTCTTTAGAAGTTGGCGATAGCTGTGCTCTTGCATGGCTTTGGCCTTCTTCCTCCGTTCCATTTCCCTCTCCCTGACTTCCCCGAGCTTCCGGAGGAGCAACACTTCCTCCTGTCCCAGATTCTGGTCAAAGCACTGATCAAACTGGAGCTGTTCCCTCTGGTACTCCACCAACGACTCTTGTGACTGAACCAGCCTGCTGGACGTGGGCGATGAACCTCCTCTGGAAGAAGAAGCTGAACGTCCACTGGAAGAAGAAGCCTTCCGGGACTCCTCCAACGATTCTACCTTCACAGGGCAGAGGTAAACATAGTACCAGATGCAGGGTCCAGTGTACCAGCGTTCCACTTGTGCTCGTTGCATGAACTGATACTCCGTTTTGGTGTGTCCCTCCAGGCTGAAGCGCTAAGAAATGCATCACCCCTTTCTCGTCAACCCACGCGATAACCCCGTCAATGTACTTGAAAGAGTACCTGCCTGGTTTCAGGTACACAGGCTTGAAAGGCTCCCACTGGCTTGGATCTAACCGCACGGGTTCACCGTTTAGACACTTCAGCTCCACTGGACGACGCACACGCTGCTTGAATTTCAACCCCACCGCCATGATAGCCTCTGCTACAAACCCCTCGCAGGCCCATCCGATCTGGGGCCAGATGATGTCCGGGTCATCGAGTTTACCCTTCACAATGGCCTGGAATGTCGGTGAACGGAAAACCAGGCCCTTCAAACGCTCCAAAGCTGCCTCTAAATGGACTGCATAGATGAAGTCGGTGCAGAAACTACCATCTCCGCTGACAAAACTCTTGGACACCGATGCAGGATCACGTAAAGATTCCTCCGGGCCCTTGTAATCCTTGATGTACTTCCGTATGGATTTGAATGGTTCTCCCTGCTTAAACTTCAGCAGCACCGCCTGCCACGCCTGCTCATCATCTAGGAAACTTTCTGGTTGCTCTTCGTACACTCGCGTTTCCATGGCACCCGTTCGGACATCCAGCACCCCAAAATTTTTAAGCCTGGGCCTTTTCCTTGAAAAGGAGGTACCGGTGATGTCTCGTACATACTCGTCACACGCACTGCTGAGGTAGAACAAGGACATGGGGTGCTTTCCAGCAAACAAGAGAACATCCTCCTCACGGTCCGGATGGTTCTTGAGCATCCCTCCAAGGACGGTGGTGGTTCCTCTTATGAACGAAGAATACTCCTCCTGTAGCGCGGATAATTCAATAAAAAAGCACCCGGAAAAAAAAAAAGAAAAAAAATAAAAATTAAAGGGAATGAGGCTTACCTCGCCAAAGTTATCTTTCAGCTCGTACTCTTCCATCTGGCTTGCGCCTACTCGCACGTCATGAGCTTCAGGCGACAAGGTCTTGATTACAAAGTTGCACCCTCTTTCCAAAGCTTCCAGCCACTTCTTCGCCTCAGCTCGCCTGCGTGAAGTACCATCGTCGTGTTGATCACCGTAGTTCCCTTCACCATCACTCACAAAGAAAATAAAATCCCCAGCCGCCTTTCTGCCCTCGAGAAAGTCAGACAACGACTCCACAGAGCTGATGCGTCCAGTCTCTGCAAGCGCTTCCTCGCTGTCACTGTATGCAAACAGAAGAGAATCCTGAACTTGGCGCAGCGAGTCCTGACAAGCGTCCAAGTACCAAAAGCTTATTACTCTTTGAGAGCGTCCAACAAGCTCCACTGCAACCGCTCGCAAAATGCAACTCTTTCCTTTCCCCCTGGCACCAGTAATGAGCAGGCCCCGAGTCGGGGATTGTAGGTCTTCTTCTAGAACCAGCCTCACGATGTCCAAGTACGCCGAACGACCCACAAACTCAAATTCCCGTGGTGGCCTCTTGCCTACGGCGGTGGTACTCAAACCTGGAAAGGGCAACGCCTGCGAGCAGCCTGGATCCTGAAGCCCGACGAAATCCACATCGCGAAGCCGCGCCTTCACACGCTCCGCCTCCGCCTTCTTTCTTGCAAGCAGACGAGCGTGCGCCATGGCAGCCGGAATTTTAGAGCCTTCAGCTGAAAGGTTGTGCCGTAACTTTTGGAGCGTTAGTTAATTTAGATCTTCATCCGGACTCCATGGTTTGAGAAGAAAAAATCTGTTTTAGGTGTGTAAGAATATACCTAGAGTATCTAGGCATATTCTAAGATATTCTTGGTAAGAGAGAGGTTCTTCGTCAGAGAGGCCAAGCGGCTCTATCTCGTCATCGCCATCGTTCTCGGGTCTTTCTCTTGGATCTGGCCGCATCTCCAGCTTTCCAGGGATCAATCAGACAATCAATCACAGGAGATCGCATCGAGGGAAAGATGAAAAGAACGATTAAAGTTTGAGATGGAACAGGCAGAGTCGAGCTCGGCAAAATTGGCAACGTTTTAATAACAGCGTCATTCCAGCGTAATGGAGTGTACCAAGTTTAAAAGAATTTAAAAGGTGGAATATTCCTATAGGGCTTTGTGAATATTCATTCTGGGTTTAGGGTTCTTCGCATTTCATGGCAGGGGAGAAGGAGTGCGTAGCGCTGGCGCTCGGCAATGCTGCCGGTCTGGAGGAGGCGCCTGCCAGTGGCAATGATCCCACTGCCGCCGGTGATGATGAGGAGGAGGAGGTGAGGAATGATGGGGATCAGGAAGGGCGGAGCAAGGGATTGAGGAAGTGCGTCCAGAATTTGCCGTGGTCTATGGGCGGGGATGCTTTTAAAAGGCTCCTGGAAGAGCAAGTAAGCGTGTGACTGACTTTCTAGATAGCTGGGTAGAATGATGGATGAGCAGGCTTTTCGTTGTGTTTCCTAGGATATAAAATTCGCCTCGGCCAAGAAGAGAAAGGGAAAGACTGTTGGCTTCGTGGAATTCGATGCTGCCGAGCACGCTGAGCACGCCAAAGTGGTAAATCATTTTTTTTTTCTCTAACTTTGCACTGTAGATACTGATAGATAGCAATCTGTTTATGTTGTAGAAACTAGAAGCGATGACGGGTTCCAAAGGGAAGAAGCCAAAGGTGTCGGATGCTCTTCCACGAAGCTGGGAGGCTGACGAAACTGGGAATGGAGATGCGAAAGAAGAAAATGCCGAGCCGCCGAAAGATGTGAGTGAGGTTGTCACTCCTTTGGCTTCTCAGTCGTATGAGGAGCAACTACGAGAGAAGCGTGATGGCGTCGCAACAGTGCTTAGAAAGTTCGTAAGTATTTTTAAATTGCACTTGCTTCTTTTCTTTTCCTGAAGGTCGATAATACCGTCCAGGTTCGCCACACACGCAAGTGCTGCGTGCATGGTACTCCAGTTCCGGAATGGCTCACTCCGGGAAAAGAAAAAGGTAAATGTTGATAGAATAACTACTCGGATCTCTATTTCTGTTTTTTTCAACAGGGGGAATGGCTTGTGACTTTGAAGGCATTATTGCTTCTCCTGTGGTTGAAGGCTACCGTAACAAGTGTGAATTTAGCATCGGATCTTCTGCCGATGGGGAAAGTGTTGTTGGATTTCAAATGGGGATGTTCAGGTGAGATCATCGATTTGTCGTGGGTCATTTATTTGACTTACTTAAAGGCCTTGTTCAGGAAAGGCATTACCGCAATTGGAAATCCCAGGAACTGTCGTAACGTGTCGGACATTGCAAAGTTTTATGCTGGTGCACTGGAAAGTTTTATACGCACATCTGAGTTTCAAGTGTGGAACAAGGAAAATAACTCTGGCTTTTGGCGGATGTTGACGGTAAATCTTCCGTGCGTTTGTATCAGCAGCTCTAATTTTTCTCCCTATCAAATGTTTAGGTTCGAGAAGGTCGACATCCTAGAACTTGTGAAGAAAAGGTTCCAACGGTTGCCGAAGTTATGCTTGTAGTGCAGGTGCGTGTGATGTTTCTTTTTTTTTTTTCTTTTTTTTTTTTTGACGATTCTGACTAGTACTTATCCAGGTATCTCCATCAGGTATTGCAAATGACGCAAAGATGAAAGAATATGAGCGTATGGCCCGGGAACTTTCAAGCGCTGCTTTTAGTGCATCACCACCTGTTACACTCACTGCTTTACTTGTCCAGGTTGAAAGCGTCACTCTTTATTTTTCCTGCTCTCAGCTTGCATTTCTAGGAACATGTGGGAGTTTCGAACGCTGCTCCTGCCGATGCTCCTTTAATTTCCTTGGCGATTCCGGGCACAGAAGTCTCTGTACAACATATTCACGATTATATTGGCGATCTGCAATTTAGGATTTCTCCGACAGCATTCTTCCAGGTTGCCATATCTCCTTTTTCTACTTGCAACTTAAAATGTATTTAATACAGGTCAATAGCTTTGCGGCTGAGAAGCTGTATGCGCTCGCTGGGGAGTGGGCTGGTCTTGGCCCCAACACTTTGCTCTTTGATATATGCTGCGGGACGGGGACTATAGGACTGACGCTTGCACGCAAAGTTGGCATGGTACATAATAGATCTTAAAATCTCTAGACGTGCCGTCTAATAACATTCCCTGGACGCTAGGTGGTGGGAATAGAGATAAATGCAGACGCAGTCACAGATGCCTTGACAAATGCGAAGCTCAATGACATTTCAAACTGTAGATTCGTGTGTGCTAAGGTAACGCATTGTCATGTTCGACTGGTCTATTTATTTGTTCCTTGATTCAGGCCGAAGACGTAGTAAATAAGCTACTCAATGAATACGAGGTCCTTCCCGAAGAATCTTCGGAAGATAATGCTATGGACACTGATAAGAAACGCTTCTCCAATGTAGTGGTGATTGTGGATCCTCCACGGAGTGGTTTGCACCCAACAGTAAGTTTGAGTTCTTGCTCTCATTTTATTTGTTTAAACTCGATCTAAGTTTCTACCTGCGAACAGGTTACAAAGGCCCTTCGAGTACATTCACGGCTCAAGCGCCTTGTGTAAGCTCGATAGTATGCTTTTAGAGCGGTACGAAACTCACCACATTGTTTTTACAGGTATGTATCATGTAACCCCGACACGTTGATCGCAAACTCGATCGAGCTGTGTGCTCCCTCGAGCACGGCTGACAAGCAGAAAAACGGTCGAGGCATGAACATCAAAGGCATGAGCAGCATGGGCTATGCTAGGCAGCGAATGAAGAACATGCCAAACTCGGAGCCATTCAAGCCTGTGAAGGCCGTGGCCGTGGACCTGTTCCCTCACACCCATCACTGTGAGATGGTGATGCTCCTCCAGAGGTAAAAGATTGTGTTCTGCGTTTTTCCAGTCTCAAGTCTTTTTCCTTCAGGTAGCTTTGATTATTCCCTCAACTTCCATTTCACGATCGCATGGGTATAGCCCAACTTCAGAAAAGCAGCTCGAGTAGTGGACAGGGATCACTTGTCTGCCAAGCAGCATTCATTCGCGAAAATTTGCTGGAGGACGTGCCAAATATTCTTTTTGGCAAAGCAACCTGGGAAAAGAGAAGCTCCCACAAGCCGTAAGAATCTGAACTACCGTTAGAACAATGCGAAGATTCTTGTCCATGAGGAGGCAATCTTATCTAAGCTATAAAAACAGTGCTGAGATTTCTGTCCAAACGACTCTTCTTCTCTTGTTTTTTTCCTGTTTGGGTGTCGGTATAGTTGACAATTACACATTCCTGGTGCGTTGTTTGATCTGGTATCGAGGAGAAGTTTTTTTGACCCTTCAGGACAAGCATATGCTCTTTTCGTCCAAGGGTCAACAATTAAGGCTCCACCCAAGCGTAAGTGCTCGCGTGTTAAAACTCTGGAACGTTTTTTCTCTAGAAAATGAGAGAAAAAACGGCATCTTCGGTCTCCCATATTCGAAAAGCTGCTCGCCACCCATGGAATTATTGGATTCCACTGTCAAATCACTCGCAAAAAGCTTTAAGTAATTCCTGACCTGGCCACTCTCCATCCATCCTCGCCACCCGGCCACAATCTCATCACTCGCTTCACGATCAAGATCATCACCTACTTGAGCTATGGCGGGAGCTATGGAATTGGACATCTGGAAATCCCGCCTTCACTCCTCCGCAAGAACAGGCCTGGCTTGTCTCATCGCGGCTGTGCTCCTCGAATACGCTCATGGCTACGTCAAGTGGACCTCCTTCCCGGCATTCTCTTTCGTTCTCTCGTTTGTCCTCCTCAGCGAATGCCCGTCGCTGGAAATGGTGATCCGAGACTCGTGGTCGGTGATCCTGGGTGCCATCCAAGGCCTCGTTCTGGGAATGTTCGTGATCAATCTCTTGGGCCCAACCGTGTCGATCTGGACGAGCCTCTTGTGTATCTTTTGGAGCAGCATGGTGGTGGCGTATCCATCTTTCTCCAGTCTTCTCACCAAGAGGATTGCGCTCACCGCCGTCACACACCTCCATGTAGTCGCGTACGCGAGGCAGGAAAGCATGGACAGGATATTCTACCCCCTGAAGCTGGGGGCGACGATGATGCTCAGTGTCTCGTGCTGTCTTGTCGCTCTCACTTTTCCCGTGCCAAAGCTTGCGTCCACCAAGGTGGGAGAATCCACTGAAAAGTTGTATTGATAGTTTACTATGATCATGCCATTTCCAGGTGAAGCAGCAGATCGTCCAATCCACCCGAGTGATCTCTCGAGCTTTTGATGCTCTACTTGCAAGTTTCTGTACCATGGAAAGATGTGGATGCCATTCTTTGAGATTCCAGTCGAAGTCTCTTGTTGAGGCTGGATCCAAACTTGTGTCGGATATACCACGCCTGGTACGTATTACATATTTTATATTCAGCTTGAAACTTTTTCCTTGGTTTCCAGGAATGCGCGCTTTTCTTCAAAGCCAAAGCTTTTGGAATCTCTGGAAAGAGGCTTGATAAGCTCATGCTGCACTTGAAAGCAATGGAGATGGCCAAGGTTATCTCCATTGATCATGCAACCATAGTCTTGCTGGAGGATCCATTCACTCGGATAAGAGAATGGAGCAAATTGGTCTTAATGGCACCAGGGGGAACTGGAAACGATAAGCTCCTGGAGGATGGGACAGACATCATCGGCAGCTTGAATGAAGCTCTAGAGATTGCAGTTGGGTCTTTCGATACCAAAGATCCTTCGCAGCTCGAGGCTCATTTCTCGTGCCTTTTCTTCGTCCAAAATATGAGACTCTTCCTCGGCGCGCTAAAAGGTGGCACCTCAAAACCAGCACGGTCAATGCAAGATTTAAAGAGGGTCAACGGTAGTCAATGCCAGCCTTGCAAAGGAGAGATCGATCATATCACGAATGATAGCAACGATAAACGCACGATCTCAAGATGGCTCCTTGATCTCTACGACCGGGAGCAATTCATTCTCGCGCTCAAGATCTCACTCGCAATGGTCCTGGGAGCGTTTGCCGGATTCATGTACGATCGAAGCCACACCATCTGGACAACGCTGATAATCGGGATGGGATTTAACGCTCGCCGGGATGCCTCCCTGCGAATCTCAGACATACGCTTGCACGGAGTGGTGCTGGGAACGCTCTACGGTTACCTGGTCTCCTTCTACACGCTCAGATATCCAGCCATGATCTCCATCGTCGCCCTGGCAGCATGGATCGTCTTCACGAGCTTCATGAAACACAGTCGGCTCTACGGGCCGCTGGGGAACGTCTCCGCCTTGATTGGCGCAATCTTTCTCGTGGGTCATCGCAAGAGAGTTCCTCTCGACCGGCTCGCCATGCTTCGGATGGCCGAGACTTTCCTGGGCATCGCAGCCTTCGTCGCCGTTGACTATCTAATCCTTCCAAGGCGAAACTCATCGGCTATGGCGAGAGCCAAAGCTACCGCGAGCGCGGACAAAATCAAGCGGTGCACGAGAGCAGCGGTCAGCGCGTGCGCTGACTGCGAGGACGGGTCAACGATGGAGGGAGCTGAACGGGATGCGGGTCTGGCGGTGGCGGAATTGGAAGCGCTTGTGGAGGAGATGAAGATGGAGCCCTGTGGAATGCATGATCTGCTAGAGGAGCGAGCGTTTACCAAGATCGTGAGATCTCAAAAGAGGATCCTCGGCTTGCTACAAACGCTTGTGATTTTCGCCCTGGAGCTTCGGAGAATCTCGGGATGCGAGCACCTCCAGCTGTCCACGCTAGATTTGCTGACGCTCAAAGAGGGTGGCGGCGACGTGGAAGACCAGTCTAAAGATGGCATTGACTTAGTTGACTCGTGTAGAACAAAGTTTCTGCTGGGCAGAAGGACAGGGAGCTGGGAAGAAATCCTTGTCTCTGGGGCACTGGCATTCAATGTCCAGGAACTTCTGCTAGAGGTTTCAAAGATGGAGAGAAACATTCTCAAGTTGGTGAAGACAGGAAATGTTAAATTTATTTAAAGTTCTTTTTGGATAGTACTTGCTGAGATAAATAAATGAGCAATTTTAAAAGTGTGATGCTGGATTGATAAGTTAGTCTAAAACAACTGTTGGTGTAATACTTTACATTTTAAGATTGATAATGCTTTACAACTTGCCCAATGAGAGTAATTGCGCCACATTGAAACTAGACTATAGTTCAGAATCTACCGCACTTAGTGACGTCACTAGTTCTGGATGTAATAATAACAGAAAGTTAGAAATGAAATCTAAGAGCGTGATAAGTATTCACCCTCATCGTCCTTATCTCATTAGATCGTTGCTTGCTCATCGGTGAAATTGACACAATCCCAAATTGATATATATTCAATTTGATTCTTGGCCTGCAAGGTGATTCCAAGGATGTGAAGCTGGCTGAAAAGTAAAAATGAAAAGCTTGGGCTTTGGATTAGAATGTGATTTTCGTGAGTTAATAGTAGCTGTGAACTCCGGTAAAATGTTGAAAACGGCAGGTCCCCTGTAATCACAAAGTGGATGCTCGCCACTCACGCACTGGATTCCCGTGTCAAATCAAATCACACTTGAAAGCGTATAAAAGTTCATCCTGGAACCGAAACCCCTGTGCCACCTTGAAAGGAAAGCCTCATTTTTCACGGGTCTCCCTGAAAAGACTAAAGATTTAACGGTTGTGGGAACCTGATGTGGAAGTCCCGTCTCCTCTCCTCGGCAAGAACAGGGGTGGCATGTCTCATCGCCGCTTTGCTGCTGCAGTACGCGCACGGCTATGTCAAATGGACGTCATTCCCGGCATTCTCCTTCATCCTCTCCTTCGTCATCGTGAGCGAATGCCCCTCGCTCGCAAAGGTGATGAGAGATTCATGGTCTGTGCTCTTCGGCGGGATCCAGGGGCTCAGCCTGGGAATGCTCGCGATCAATCTCTTGGGGCCGAGCGTGTCCATCTGGACGAGCCTCATGTTCATCTTCTGGAGCAGTATGGTGATCGCCTACCCGTCTTTCTCCAATCTTCTCACCAAGAGGGTTGCGCTCACCGTCGCGACCCACCTCCATGTCATTGCGTACGCGAGGCAGCAAGACATGGACAGGATATTCTACCCCTTGAAGCTGGGCGCGACGATGGTGCTGGGCCTGGCGTGCTCCATCCTCGCTCTCACTTTTCCCTTCCCAAAGTTCGCGTCCGTTAAGGTAGTGTGATGTCATTGATGTGATCTTCTCGGTTGCGTGATATACAATGGCTTGTCCAGGCGAGGCAGCAGCTGATTCAATCCATCGAGATCATTTCGCAAGCGTTCGACGCACTGCTGACGATGTTCTGTACTCGGGAGAGATTTCAAAGGCAGTCCTTGAGATTCCAGGCGAAATCTCTCATGGAGGCAGGATCCAAAGTCATCCTCGAAGTCCACAACACAGTATGTATCCATGTACGCTTTCTGCCTTTTTATTCATCCCTATTCCCTTGAATTTCAGGACTGCTTTCTTCCGTTTGCGGTCAAAGCCAAGTCCAACTACGAGAAACAGGTCAACAAGCTCATGCAACATGTCAAAGCAATGGAGCTGGCCATGAACTCGAGCTCTTGCTCCGACCAGGAGCTCTCGGACTCTGCCAAGGCCTCGCTCGAGGAGACCATGTCACAAGTAAGAGAGTGGAGCAAATCCTTCGCCGCAAAGATGAATCATCCATCTGGCAAGGAGAGCGTGGACTCGGACAAGCTCCTGAAAGACGGAAAGGAGATCATGAGCCAAGCTCTCGAGACCGCGCTCTCGCTCCAAGATCCCTCACAACTCCAAGCGCAGATTTGCGGCCTGTCCTTCGCACACAATGCGAGGCTTTTCCTCGCGGAAGCCACCACCATGCTACAGACCACACCGAATCTAAGCAAGGTCCGGTCAACGCTCGACACTCCCGAGTCAACACCGGTCAGCGCGAGTCCGTGCTGCAAGCTAATTAGTAGCGTGGATCCAATCGAGGAGAGCAAAAGTGAGAAAGAGACCGAGTTTCACTGGGGGTTTTTCAGCCAAATTCTCAAGCTCTACGACCGGGAGCGATTCATCGTGGCGCTCAAGATCTCGCTGGCTATGGTGCTCGGCTCCTACGCGGGCTCCACGTACAACCGCTACCACATCAACTGGACGACGCTGATAATCGGGATGGGCTTCAACGCCCACCGCGACGGCTCCTTCCGCGTCTCGGACCTCCGCTTGCACGGGATGGTGCTCGGCACCATCTTCGGCTACCTCGTCTCGTTCTACACGCAGAGCTCCAGTCCCATCTTCTCCATCGTCGCGCTCGCCGGATGGATCGTCTTCACCAGCTTCATGAAGCACAACCGCTTCTACGGTCCCCTTGGTAACGTCTCGGCGCTCATCGGCGCCATCTTCCTCGTCGGCCACCGCAAGAGAGTCCCGCTCGACAGCCTCGCCATGCTCCGGCTCACGCAGAGCTTCATCGGCATTGCTGCTTTCGTGGTCGTCGAGTACCTCGTCTTCCCGAGAAAGGTGTCGGTTCTCGCAAAGTCGACGCTGGCGGCGGGGCTGGCGGCGCTGGAGCGGTGCGCGAAGACGGTGGTCAGTGCTGGTGTTGACGTTGCGCGGTGCTGCTGCGAGAGGTGCCAGGGGTCCGCGCTGGAGGAGCTTGGGCAGGCGAGGCAGGAGGCGAGCTCCATCGCGCAGAAGCTGGGCGTGCTGGTGCAGGAGGCGGCGCTGGAGCCCTGCTGGACCGACCCGTTCCAGGAGAAGGCCTACGCCAAAATCTTGAGCTCCCATGCCAGGATCCTCGATCTGCTGCAAGCGCTCGTCATGTCCATCCTGGAGCTGAGGTCCAGAAGGCTGCCCTGGTGCTGCAAGACACTCCAGGACCTCCAGGCTCCTTGCTTTGGCCCCGTGTTGGTACGGTTAGATACTGCTGGAGGTGGCGGAGACGTTGAGAGCCAGTCCGCGAGCGTAGATCTCGTCGACGTCGACTGCTGGAGCTCGTCAGTGGTTGATGCGTGCCGGTCCAGGTTCCAGGAGGTGATGGCGACGGCGGGCGATGACCGGAACTGGGAAGATACTGTCGTGTTTGGCGCCTTCATCTTCAACGCTCAAGCGCTGGCGATGGAATTTGCCAAGATCGAGCGGAACGTTCTCAAGCTGGTAAATCTAGAGCGTGGGTCAAAGATCCACACAGTAGAGTTGTCAGAGAAGCTAAGTGCTCGTTACCTCTTTAAGGGATGAATCCACGTAGCATTTGAGTAGTCATTTTTGCTTGGATGTTGTAGATGTCACTGGACGAGAAATAGAAAGGTGGCGACTGCCCCCGGGTTAGATGCTCTGCGTAGGCGCAAATGAAGACACCACAGCTCGAGCCATCCGTCTAAAGACAAGCATCCAAGTTTTAGAACCAGTTCTTTACGTTTTTTGTGTCTTTGCCTGTTGCGGGATGTTGTCCACAACGCAAAGTTGCCAGTTCTGTACGCTGGTCATGCTATGTTTGTTTGCTCCCTCCTCACGAAGGTACTCATCGACCTGCCAAGCTTATTTAAAATCGAGGTAAAGGAAAGGTTGAACACACCGATTTCATGATACGAATGTATGCCTTTGTTTTCGATTTGCACAGCAAAGAGTCGTAGTACTCTATCCGGTGGTTTTTGAGATGCGCCGCAACTAAAGACCTGGAAACAAAGAAATCAGATGCTTTTGTCTCGAAAAAGCTTGGGCATAGTACCAGTGTACGTTGTTGTGGTTGACAGGAAACAAAAGAAGATCGTGGTCGAAAATGTTCTGTAAAGTAGCTACGTTCGGGAGATGCAAATCAAGATTGATTGGCTCAAAAAACTTCAAGCAAGGATTTGGGGAGTGAAACTCACAATGTTTTTCGTCCATCTACGCACGCCTTCGTATCCAGCGATTTGGAGCTTGGTGTAGAAAAAACTGCTGAAACAATGGGTTCGAAACCTGATTAGATCAAAGGAAAAACGAAGTTTTCAATCAACATGGAATGGAACGAATGATCGAAAGTCTTACTTTGAAGAAGAATTCTTGTAAAGCCTGTCGGAGCGAACCTAGAAGAAAATTCTCTATGAGGAAAAGAAGAATAACGAGCTGAGCTATGCTTTACCTTGATGAGCGAGAAGTAGCTGTTGATAATCTCACTGTTAAGCCACTTCCCATCCACAAGCAGCGCCAAATCCCGCCCAGCAATGCCCTCGCCATTTGGCAATTGCCAAATCGGCGCCGCATTCTCTGCCCTCGCGACTGATCCAAGAGAATCCGGCGCAGCGGCCGCATCCTTCTTCCTCTCCACGCGCTGCGCGGATCGAATTCGCGCCCTTCGCCCCGCTCGATCGATGCAAGCCAACCAGAAGAAGCGGAAGCGCCAGCGCCAAATTCTCCACAGCCTCGCGGGCGCCATAGCCAGAGAAAGATTTTAAAACCCTATCTTATACCCAAGCACTCAAATTCAACTTTTCTTTAAAGGTGACCGTGCTACAAAAATCTAGATGGAGATTTCTTCCTTTAGCTCTTCCATGGATCGCCTTCTCTCACCTCGGATGGCTCTACGACTACCTCGGCCTCGGTAGCTGGCGGCGGAGGTGGCGGAGCGGCGGAGGCCTCTGGCGGTGGTGGCGATACTCCATATCCTCCGGAGTATCCCTGAGAGTAATCCACTTGGGGAGCGCTGGGAGCGTTATATTCCTCCTCCTGTCCGCTGAGAACTTGTCTGCCACCCAAAGCGACGCCGATCATGTCGTAGATTCGAGCACCGAATTCCGAGGCATTGTCAGGCTGAAAAGAGAACGATCATCGAGCGAATTAGATGAGGAAATGAGAGGAAAAAACGATGAACTGACCGTGAATCCGCTGGAAACGTGAGCCGTCTCGTACAGAAGCTCCACAATCTCTTGGGCTCTGGTGTCGTGTGGACTGGACTTGCATGCCTCCTGCGAAAGAGAGATTATTTAAGGACGTTCTAAGTGAAACGAGAAAATGCTCACGTTTAGACTCGCGATGATGGGATGCTGGGGATTGATCTCCAGGATCCTCTTTCCACGCATGTAATCGAGCTGGCTCGTATCTCCCAACGCTTGGGCTTTCATAATCCTGAAAATATATGATGTGAAGAGACGAAAGATAACACACACAACCGAACCTTTCCATGTTGGCAGACCAGCCATGTTTGCCAGTGACAAGAACACAAGGAGACGTGCTGAGACGATTGGAGATACCAACGCTGGCCACCTTCTCGCCCAGAATTTGCTTGATCCAGTCACAGCAGTACGTGAATTCTCTTTCAATTTCCTGCTCCTTGGCTTCGTCCGCAGCACCTGGAAAAAAAGGTTATGAAGAAGCTTAAATCTAACCACGGCTTACCAAGATCGAGGTCTTCCTTGCTAATATCAACGAACTTCTTTTCCTTGTAAGATTGCAGGCTGGTAAGAGCAACCTCATCGATAGGATCCACAAGGAACAGAACCTACAAGTGAGGGAATTTAGTACCATGAAAAGTAGTGTATAAAACGTACCTCGTAGTCCCGCGCTAGCAATTGCTCAAGAAAAGGCGCACTCTTGCAGCTCTTCACAGTATCTGCCGCAATGAAGTAGATAGCATTTTGTTCAGGCTTCATGTTGCGAATGTAATCATCCAGGTTCGTCATTTCCTCCTCGTTTTTGGACGAGAAGAACCGCAAGAGCGGAGCAAGCCTCTTGTGGTTGTTTGCATCTTCTATGCATCCGAGCTTGATGTTCTTGCTGAAACATGTCCAAAAGATCTTGTAGTCCTGAACCAAGAAAAAAGTATCAGCACAAGTCCTAGCAAAAGTCAGCAAGTGGAGCTACCTCCTTCTTTTCCCTGTTGGCAATTTCGTCCAGCAGATCAAAAGACTTTCTGACAAGACGCTTCTTCATTATACGCACCTGTCAGTTTTTAAAGTTAGATCCTAGAATCAGATTTCAAGTCAATTATCTTACTATTCTGCTCTCTTGAAGAATTTCTCGTGATACGTTCAAAGGCAAGTCGTTGGAATCCACAATACCCTTGATAAAGCTGAGATAGCGCGGGAACTTCATCGAAAGACAATCCCAGTGTTAGACACAAACACAAAATTTGAATTTAGCTTACCAGGTCGCCCTCAAAAGAATCGGAAATGAACACCCGTTTTACGTAGAGCCTGATATTCTTCGTTTTCAGTCCTTGGTTTTCCTCGTGGGACAGTGGTGCCATACCAGGAACATACAGTAAACTTCTGAATTCGACTTCTCCCTGTAAACGCTGTTAAAGCAGAGAACGAACGGAACTGACCTTTACCTCAGTAGTAAAGTGACTGTAGCCTAGAGGAGGGAGAAACTCTTTGAACGTAGTCTTAAAGAACTCCTTGTACTCTTCCGGATCAATCTCCTTTTGACTTCTCATCTATTACATTCTCACATATAAGAAAGCCTGGGGCAAACAAGATCAACACGTTACCCAGATAGGCTTTGTCTCGTTGATCAGCTCCCAGTCATAGACTTTCTGAGTAATGGTTTTCATTTTCTGAAACAATAGTGTAAGTCGAGATCAACGAAATGTCTACAAAACAGCGAGAAGTTCACCTTTTGTGGCGCTGGTGCCTCTCCTCCTTCGATGGCAGCAGACGCTGGATCAGCAGGAGGCGCCTCGGAAGCTTCTGTGTCTTCCACCTGATGAACGATTAAGAATTGTATAGAAAACAAGACCAAACATCAAGTACCTCCTTCTCTACTGTCTTCTCTTGCCATGTGTAGATGGGAAAAGATATGAACTGAGAATAGTTTTTCACCAAGTTCAAAATCCTCACTGGATCCGTGTACTCAAATTTATCATCCGCCTGCAACAGAAACAATTAAGCTCAACTCATTCTCTTAGCCAATCGCGGTTACCTTCAGCGTCAAAGTAACGACTGTTCCTCGCGGAATAAGCTTGTCGGGGTCAGTTTCTTCATAGACCGAATAGTCGTTTTCATTGGCCTCTCCTTCCCAAACCCACTGTTTGTCCGACTTTGAATGTCTTGTTGAGACAGTAACCTTCATTAAAAAAAGGGGGGAGTTAATTCAGTTGATGTGTGAACCAGATAAAAGACCTTACCCTGTTAGCCACCAGAAAGGCAGAGTAAAATCCAACACCAAATTGACCAATCAGATTGTTATCCCCGAGTGCAGCCTTATTTTCCTGCACGCAAGTATAATTAGCTGGGTAAATTTCCAGTCTACACAAGCCACATACCTTGATTGCGCTGAAAAACTTTGCAGTGCCACTCTGGGCGATAGTTCCGAGACTGTCCACAAGCTCTTGGCGAGTCATACCAACTCCAGAATCGCTGCACAGAGAAACAGACGAACATTAAAACCTGGAAAGGAAAATGCAAACTCACATGATGGTCACGGTCCCCTTCTCCTGATCAGCCTTGATTCGAATCTCCAGGTTGGGATTAGGATCCAAAAGGCTAGGCTCAGTGACGCTCAAGAATCGCAGCTTGTCAAGCGCATCACTCGCATTGCTGTAAAGATTCAACAAAATGAGCCGGGAAGAGAATTGGCAAAACAGTACCTGACGAGCTCACGAAGAAAAACTTCCTTGTGACTGTATAGACTGTTGACGATGAGGTCCATCAAGCGACTAACCTGTAGAGCATCGTGTTAGAATTTGTTCTAGCATGAATAGCTCTTACCTCTGCTTGATACTGGAACTTTTCAGCCGCTGGCTCGGCCGGAGGAGCCTCGGCGACAGTAGCCTCGGCACGAACACTCATTCGATTCCAATCTGCCCGCCTCTCCTCCGATGTAAAACCAACATTCCCAGCGATGGCCCTGCCGGAGCTCAAGAACCTAGAGCCGTGTGCCAGCGGAAGAAACTGAGACCTCTTCTGGAGAGGAACACTTTTAGCGCCCTGCAAAATCCGAGCTAGAATCGTCAATCATCCGTCCATGGCAGGAGATTTCGCTCACCTTGTCGGCATTGCTTCGCAGAGGCAGCGCGGCGGTGGCAGTGCTGAGAGATCTCACCGACGTCGCGGCCGGAGAGACGGCCATGGTCCGCAGCAGCGTGACGGAAAGCGCCTTCCTCGAGCAGGAATTCATATCACCGCGAATAGCAGCTTCCAAGGAACAAGCGCCCAGCGCCTAGCGCCCGGCAGCGACGAACCAAACCAAACCACAATAACAATGGCTATGGCGGTCCTTCTTTTAGGGTTCGTCGGTCTTGTTATGGTCATGCATGCCCATATGGCAAGATCCAGCCGTTGGATTGATTCTCATCTAACGGGACCTAGAAGTGCGAATCCCTGTTTGTTAAAATCTCGACTAGAAGAAGGCCTTTAGCTAACAGGTAATTGGATAAATATCGGCTGTAATGCATGGTCATGCATGACCATGGAAAAATCTGGAAGCCTTGTCGTTGTCTTAAACCCTAAACCCTGGATATTCCTTTGGCGCGCTTCTTCTCATGTCAACTAGTCTCATCGTCCAGGCGCCGCAGTTAGGGTGTAGCTTTCTTAGGCATCAATGCCGCGCTCTAGTGGCGGCCACCGATCTCTCCGGCGGATTCCAGCGGCCAGAGACGATAAAATGGGATAGGGATCTCGCGAATAATGTGAGCTTGATTGGATTTCTAGGTAAAGATCCCGCTTGGGGCTACAGCGAGCAAGGAAGAATCGTGTATGGCTCGATAAAAACCCCCCATTCGTGGTATGTGAGCTTTTTTCTTTCTCAAATGGTTTGTTTCATAGCGATGTTGTTTGATTTCTCAGGTTTTTGCTTGATTTCTGCGACCCAGTCTCGGAAATTGCTGTTGAGCATGCTAAGAAGGGGGATTGGGTTCAAGTTCAAGGAGAATTGCTTGTACCAAAGCCTGGAGATAAGATCGTCACACCTAAGGTTCGTGGAAAAGCATTGACTTTCTCTTCTTTTTTTCTTTCTCTTTTTATACATTCTCCTTTGATTCCAGGTGCTTGTTAAAGATTTTAAGTTTG
The DNA here is from genome assembly GCF_000143415.4 of Selaginella moellendorffii. NCBI lineage: Eukaryota > Viridiplantae > Streptophyta > Lycopodiopsida > Selaginellales > Selaginellaceae > Selaginella > Selaginella moellendorffii. The sequence continues at coordinate 2,975,412 of NW_003314270.1, forward strand.
TCGAGAAATCAAACGGTGAGGCTGTAGCTTTTTTTTATAAAACTTTCGCTCGTAGCTCGCTGAGATATTTAGATTATCAGACTCCAAAATCGAGACTGCCAGGCTCTGGCTAGAGTTTTTTGCTGCTCCAAATGAATGGTGGGACAACAGAGCAATCAAGGTATTGAAAATGGATTGTAGCCGCAAGACTTCATACTTCCTCTTTCTTTTTCGTTTTTGTTCTTTTTTTTCAGAGAAATGCGAGAGCTCCAGACTTTAAACACAAAGAGACGCGAGAAGCACTGTGGCTCAACAGTCAGGACTTGCCTTCCTGGATTCCTTCGCAAATCCAAGCTCTAGAATCCAAAGGCATCCTGAAAAGGTTTGAGCAATAAACTGTAAGAACTTGTTATTGAAACTGCTTAATGGTTTATTAACGAACAGATAGTAGGGCTTGGTAATGCGATGGATTGGAAGGCAAACTGGCGCTTTGCGCTGCTTTCACAGCTTACTTGAAAGCACAAAGCTCCATTCTCGTCCCGCCACCATTGGCTTTGATCCATCGCTTGCCAATACTGCCACTCTAACTGGCAAAGTTATCGGCAATCCCGCTGTTTACAAGGTGTTCTCTGGGAAGATTGCGAAGGCCGTCCTCCTTGTGGAAGACAAGAGCTGGTATGTTTGTTCTCTATTCGATATGTCTGATCTAATGCTCAATGGCAGCTTTTTTGTGGATTTCCACAACGGTCTTGGAGAGTGCTTCATTCAACACGTCCGGAGAGGGGACTGGATTCAAGTCTCGGGGTCCGTCTCTGTGGAGATGCAGAGAAGTGCACCCATCGCAAAAGTAAGTATTTGTTCTTGAGAAGATCAGTGCTCTAGTTCATATACCTCAGATTCGAGTCAGGGACTTCCAGCTAGTGGAGGGAGATGTTCCCGGAAGATCCGGTGAGTCTTTTCCAATCTTTCGATTTGTTTATCAGTTTGTGCTTGTCGAAGAGCAAGACGAGCACTCAAGACTATGGCAGAATTTCTTCGCAGCGCCGCACGACTACTGGGATAATCGCCACGACAAGGTTGTGTTTATAAACTTGCGAAAGATCTTAAGATTCGAAGGCTTGTGTTGCAGGAAAACTCCAAGCGTCCAGATTTTCGCCATAAATCGACTAAAGAAGCACTGTGGCTTGACGATTCCAGAAATCCTCCCTGGGTCTACGCGCAAGTTGAGATGCTAGAGTCCCGCGGCCTCTTGAGAAAGCCAAAATTTACTATCGTGTAATTTTATCACTTACATCATGAAAGAGAATATATTTTCACCTTCTAAGTATCAAACTTTCGAATTTCTTGGAGGGATTTTCTTAGGGTAGCGATCGAGCTATGGCGGACATGGATGTGTGTCCGGCCGCTGGAGGCGCTGGAGCATTGGATCCAGTATTCGTCGATGCGACAGCGAAGCTCTCGAATGCATCGCTTTTCTCAAGCGACAGGATCGAGGTCTCAGGTAAAGTCTTCTCTTCCTCGGCATCGCGATTCGATGCTGGATTGTCTTGTTTTGTTTCGTCAGTCGAGGTGTGCCTGAAGCCGACGAGCTCGGCGCGTCACGAGGATGTCAAAGACGCGATTGAAAGGTAGTAAAATTCTTTTGCACTATGATGTTTGATCGAATTTTCTTTCTTCTTGTCGCAGGATGCTTCACAATCAAGGTCTATCCCTCGTCGATGGTCCTGTGAACTTTCACCAAACGGAAGAGGCATTTCTCATTGATAATGTCCAAAGCGTTCTATGCGACACAGGTATTTACGTTTTGCCAAGTTTTCGTCGACCATACATACCTTCTTTCTTTCAGGTCGTGGCACTGGGGACTGCGTTCTCCTCTTCTGGCAAGTGTACTTCAAAGTGAGCGTTTACCAGGTACTGTAAGCTTGCTTTGGATCGAGGAGTAGTACTGGCTGACGAAACTTCTTCGCTCACTTACTTGCCAGCTGAACGAGGAAGGCGCAGCAGATGACGAGGGGGATGGTGCGGAGGAGCTACCGAGTTTTCAAGAGTGGTCCCTGCCAGCGAAAGAATTCCATGGACTGTGGGAGAGGTAGCTCTTTGCTGGCCGATTGTGTTCAGGCTGCTAATCTTTGGACTTTCAGCTTGATATACGCCACCGGCTTGAAGCAGAGGCTTCTGCAATACTCGAAGACAGCCGTGCTGTTCGCCGACAAAGGAGTCGACCACAACCTTATTTCGTGGAATCGGTATGTAATCTCTTTTTCGTAATGTGTGATAGCGGCAACATCAATTCTTGTCCGTAGAGTTATATTGCTACATGGTCCACCAGGAACGGGGAAGACTTCCTTATGCAAAGCGCTTGCTCAAAAGCTTGCAATCCGCTTCAAGGACAGGTGCTAGCCATCGATCATCTCTTGACACAATCTTGCATAAATGTTGATATGTCACAGATATCACTCATCACAACTCGTCGAAGTTAATGCGCATTCTTTGTTTAGCAAGTGGTTTTCAGAAAGCGGCAAGCTGGTATGGTCTATAGATTCTGACGCAATCTCTGACTCTTTCTTTGGATCTCAGGTCACCAAGCTTTTCCAAAAAATCCAGGACCTAGTTGAAGACGCCGATTCCCTTGTGTTCGTCCTGATAGGTGTTCTGTCAGTGACGTTCTTATGTCATCTGCTTGCATTTTAACGTAACGATGCAGATGAAGTTGAGAGCTTGGCAGCCGCAAGACAGGCTGCACTTTCGGGATCCGAGCCTTCAGACTCTATCAGGGTTCGCTATTTCGAGATTCTCGTTTTCTTCTGATTCATTGATATCATGTACAGGTCGTCAATGCTCTGCTCACGCAGCTTGACAAACTGAGAAGCTGGCCTAATGTTGTTGTTTTGACCACATCAAACATCACTGGAGCAATTGGTACGAGCGACATTGTCCAAAAAATATATCCCTGACACCTGGTTCCAGACCTTGCATTTGTTGATCGAGCAGACATAAAAGCATACATTGGACCACCGACGCTGGAAGCTCGATACGAAATCCTACGAAGCTGTATGAAAGAGCTGGAAAGGACTGGACTAATTTCATCCTCCGCGGTCAGTGCTTTCTGTCTGCAAAAATCTACTATTTTACCAGCTTTGTCGACAGCAGAATGGATCCATCAGCGAGAACTTCGTAAGCTACGACACACTATTACAGTCTATGAACTGCAGCATGCCTGACATCCTTTCCAATTCATTGCTTCAGACTGCTGAAGCTGCCGAGGTGGATTTCTCTTTCGTTTCTCCTGCCCTGACGACTGGATTCGCAGGGACTCAGTGGACGGGTGCTACGAAAGCTACCGTTCCTCGCTTACGCTGGCATGGCCTTGGAAACTAAAGTCGACACTCACCACTTTCTGGTGGCACTGAAAGAGGCAGCGCAACGAGAACGAAGCGAGCGTGACACGAATGACAAGTAGGGGAGCAGGCCGAGCAGCGAGCGCTGGCCCTGGCTCTATCAAAAGGCCGTAATTCTCGAGTTCTTCTCCCCCAAGTGCACATAAATCCGCAATGACAATGCCTGGTTTTTCAGCTACACCACTACTTCGATAGCCAGAGGTACTTCCTTTGATCTTCATCCAAACTTGTTTCATCATTCGCATTTCTATCATTTCCAGGTGCTCTATCAAATACGTCCCATGCTTCGTTCAAGACGAAAGTTCCCTCCATAGTCTTCTCGATCGTCCGATATTCGCCATCGGACGGCTGTGTAAGATCTTGTCCTAAACTGGGTTGGCAGCCCTAAATTGTGGGACGTGCCCCTTTACTCAAGGAAATTGTTTGCGGCTTCGCTTCTCATGGTACGTGTCTCCATTTCTTTTTTGGCGCTTCATCACGTCTCATGTGTGGCTGAGTGTTGCGCGTCTAGATCAGTTGAAAAGACTTAAATGGTATACTTTTCACCCTTGGGATTCAAATGCAAGGTGATTTCCTTCTTTGTTTTTTACTTTTCTGGCCTCCAGGCGTCGCCGGGGAGGCAGATGAGTTCTGCCAGGGGTGGAATCGTCGACACAAAAGCTTGGCAAGAGCTCAAAGTGAGTTTTTCTTTTTTTTTTTCTTTCGTTGTTTGCTCAAACTTCTGTACAGAGCCATGTTGGGGAGATAAGCAAATTACATCTCAAAGACTTGCTTGGCGACAAGGCCCGGTGCGAATCGATGATGAAGTAAGTCTTGCCACAGCTACAGAAAACTATCTTATGACCTTGGAAACTGCTTTAGAGAGTATGACGGGATTGCTCTTGATTTCTCACGTCAAAGAGCAACACAGGACACTTTCCAGAAGCTGTTTCAGCTTGCAAAGGTACGGAGGTTCTTTCTTTCTCTTGGTTTTTGACGAGCTCTCTTGCAGGAGATGAAGCTCAAAGATAAGATTGACAGGATGTTTGGCGGTGATCACGTAAGTTGCGGAGAGTTCGTTTTGCTGATTGATCATGGTCTTTTGATCGGCAGATAAATAGCACAGAGGATCGTCCCGTGCTTCATGTGGCTTTGAGGGCACCAAGGGAGGCACTGATAGCCTGCGACGGCAAGAACGTAGTTCCCGAGGTCTGGGAAGTTCTTGACAAAATGAAAGATTTTTCAAACAGAGTTCGTGAGGGGCAATGGGTAAGCGATGAATTCTTTTGGTCGATTAACAGTGAGCTTACAGCTCGGGGCTACCGGGAAACCTTTAACTGACGTTGTGGCGATTGGAATTGGTGGAAGTTTTCTAGGACCATTGTTCGTTCATACTGCAATGCAAACTGGTTTGCTTGGACTGAAGATATTTCTCTTCTTTTGTTAAAATTCTTTTGTTCATTGCAGAGCCTGGGTGTGCACGACTTGCCAAGGGACGCAGATTGCTATTGTAAGTCTCAAAGTTCCTGGGTTTTTTATTTATAGCTTTTGTGCAGTTTATCTAATGTGGATCCTATCGATGCTGCATTTACCTTGAAGGGTTTAAGCCAGGAAACCACTCTAGGTGATTACTCACGCCTTAACAATTTATTCGAAGCTCATTTCAATCGCTGTAGTTGTCATTGTTTCGAAGACATTCACAACGGTGGAGACAATGCTAAATGCCCGAACGATGAGAACGTGGATCACATCTACACTTGGGCAAGTTTCTTATTATTTTTCTCCAGTCGTAGAATCTGAGCACGCCTGTACAAACCTTTCAGTCCAGCGGCTGTTGCAAAGCATATGGTGGCTGTCAGTACCAATTTGAAGGTAACCAACACGATTTCATGAGAAACTTACTTATGGAGTCTATGTTTTTGTAGCTCGTTAAAGAATTTGGCATTGATCCTGCTAATGCATTTGCTTTCTGGGACTGGGTTGGCGGTCGCTACAGTGGTACGTAGGCTTCTCTCTTTTCACTTCTTCCCCAAAGTTATGCTAGTTCTTTGAGCAGTTTGTAGTGCTGTTGGAGTTCTTCCTTTAGCGCTCCAGTACGGCTTCGCCAACGTTAACGAGTGAGCTACATTCGCTTTGTTTTGGCTTTTCAATCAGTACTGAACTTCTATCTTTGAAGGTTTTTAGAAGGCGCTTCCAGTATAGACAGCCACTTTCGAGTTGCGCCTTTTGAAAGAAACTTGCCAGTATGTGCTTGTGAGCCTACTAATCCACAGATAAAGCACACCCAAATTCATGTTATAGTTACCTTTTTACAGGTCCTATTGGGTCTCATAAGCGTATGGAACGTTTCTTTTCTCGGTTGTCCAGCCAGGGTAAGCTTTTCCAAGCTCCAATTTCTTGGTTCAATTCTATTTCGCAGGCCATTCTTCCTTATTCCCAAGCTTTGCAAAAATTTGCTCCGCACATTCAACAAGTACGTGATTCACTGAATTCAAATTTAAAGTATACTGGTTATATCTTATGCGCTCGTTTGCAGTTGAGTATGAATATAACATTTTTTTTTCATCTTATGCGCTTTTTTGCAGTTGAGTATGGAAAGCAATGGAAAGGGTGTTAGCATTGACGGGACTCCGCTACCTTATGAAACTGGCGAGATTGACTTTGGTGAGCCAGGAACAAATGGACAACACAGTTTCTATCAGTTGATTCACCAGGTACATTTTAAGTATGTGGTTCTTTCGTTGATGATCGAGGGAGACTTCATGTAGGGACGAATCATTCCCTGCGATTTCGTTGGAATAATCAAGAGTCAGCAGCCAATGTATTTGTCAGGTCCGTCTAATCATCTCAGCTCTTCATTTTTGCATTCTTAAAACGTTGTATTTGTGCAGGAGAACCAGTGAGTAATCACGATGAACTAATGTGCAACTTCTTCGCGCAGGCTGATGCTCTTGCTTACGGCAAGGTATTATCTCTTTCTTTCTCATTTTCTTTCCTTCCTGGTTTTGGATCTTTATGTTTTCAACAGATCACTTCTTTGTTGCCTATAGACTCCGGATGAGCTTCGAGCTGAGGGTGTTCCCGACAGTCTTGTACCACACAAGGTGAAAATTCTATCTTTCTTTCACTATATCCTCTGCTTGTTATGCGTTGTTATTGGTGCACAGACTTTTACAGGAAATCGTCCGTCTTTAAGCCTGCTGCTGCCGAATCTCACGCCATATACAATTGGCCAGGTACACAAAGCTTCTTGAAGATCTTCATCCATTTGTCACTCAAACAAACGTTTGCAGCTCCTTGCCATTTACGAGCACAGGATTGCGGTCCAAGGTTTTATCTGGGGCATCAACTCTTTTGATCAATGGGGCGTCGAGCTTGGAAAGGTGATTCTTTCTCCAAATAGTTCCATTACTTTGTCACTCACTTCTGCACCATCCAAAAACCAGTCTTTGGCGGGAAAAGTTCGTAACCAGATGCATCTGTGGCGGACCAAGGGAAAAGTTGTGGAAGGCTTCAACTACAGCACTACCACACTCCTCAATCGCTACTTGAAGGTCTAGAATTCCCCTCTTCTGCCAGTTTTGCTCTTAGCTATTCTGATCTTGCTCAGGGCAAGGCTCAAATATATTCAGCATCATATGGTGTTTTCCCCAGCGAGGTGATTCGGAAGAATTAAGGGAATTACAAAAGATCTAAAGTGAGCAATAAACATGAAAATTTGGAATCTGATTCTACAAGATTCCAAGATTCCAAGATTAGTTTCATTGGGAGACAAAGGTGGTGAAGGCGATTGTTCTTGTACACAATCCAAGCTTTCTAGGGCCCTCATCTTATCTCCTTAGATACTAAGTAGCTTCGCAGCTTTACTCCTGCAAAACAAATTACCCGAGTTTTGTGATAAGGTTGTGGGAGTTTATCTACAAGTAGATAGAGTCCTTAGCTCTGGAGCTTTGCATAGATTGTAGGATTTGTAAGTGAAGGGGCACTGCCCCGACTAGTCAGCTTGGAATGATCAGTTTGATGAGCTACTGATTTCAGCTCACAAGATTCCACCAACTTTAACAGCTCTGTGGACGGCAAAATTTCAGAGCCATCAGCGAGAACTTCGTCAGGCACCAGAGTTGCTCAAGCTGCTGCAGATTTCTCCTCGTCGTTTCGTTCCTGCGACTTGCAGAAAACGGGTGCTGACCATTCCTCTGAGGCACAACCAAAAGTCGCCGCTCACTGGTCAGTTTTTCTGGTGGCGCCGATGAGAATATTCCCCGTTCCATGCACTGTTCATTGAAACCTAAGTGATGTGAGGCATGAGCAGCCGGGAAGGCGTGCAGTGGCAAAGATGGCCAGTCTTGGACACCCAAGTCCCGGAGCGCTTGAGCCTGGATGCTTGCCGAGCGCTCAAGAACGTCGGTGAATTCTTCCAGAGGCTGCCCCCCCAGCTGATCGATCGTCTCGTCACTCAGGTACCAGCAGCAGCTAGAGCTAGAGCTAGATCTAGTAAAACTTCCAGGGCGAGGAATCCTCTAGCACCCCTCGTAGCTCACATCCAGGGACTGGGCCGAAAGGATGGTGGTGAAGCAGCGGAGTTATCCCAAGAAGAACAAGGGGAGGCCGAGCAGCGAGCTCTAGCTCTGGCTCTATCCAGCAGGAAAAGGGCCGTGATCCTCGAGTTCTACTCGCCCAAGTGCACGCTCTGCAAGTCGCTGCTGGATCTGGTGCTGGAAGTGGAGCGCAAGAACCAGGACTGGCTGGGCATCGTCATGGCGGATGTGGATAACAAGAAGTGGCTTCCAGAGGTACTATGATCTTGTGTTTGATCCTCCAAACTTAATGGCGTTTCGATCATCTCTCCAGGTGCTCTACTACGACATCAAATACGTCCCATGCTTCGTTCTCCTGGATTCGCGAGGAAGAGCTCTCGCAAAGACGGGAGTTCCATACTCTCGCCTCCATGTCGTCACGGGGCTATCGTATTTACTGGAGAGCGTGAGACCCATCAAAAGTGGATGATCGACCGATCGACCGATCGATCGATCGATGGGCTAGAATTTTTTTTCCTTGACTAGAAGCTAAGATCTTTTTTCTTGCTTGCTAGAAGTTAAGATCTCTGTTTCCTTTTCTTTTCTTTTCTTTTCTTATTAGACTAGAGGAAAATCTAGGATCGATCGATGGCTTGACTAGAAGCCAAATACTAAAGTTTTTTTTTCTCTCGCTAAGTTCTAGAAACTAAATCTTTTTTTTTCCCTCGCCGTCGAATTAGACGAGAATGCTAGGCACAATGTCACTATCTAATACCGGGTCACCACACGAACAAAAGCGATCATGACAGGTTAGGGTTTTAGTTAGCGCTGCGCCATCGTCGCGGCGCTGGGCTGGTATGGATGGAATCTCGCGCGTGCTGGTGGTAAGTACGTCGATTCCTTTCCAATGCCAGGCCCCGCGTTGAATCGGCGCGCCTGGAAATCCCTCGCTACCACTGGTGCCACTGGCGATTTTCTCTGATTTCCATTGACGAAATCCAGCAGTGGCATTTGACGATCAGTCCCCCAATTGTGGGAGAAATCGCGCGAAAAACTCTCCGCTATGCTTCTTCTTCCTTCCAATTCTGGCCTGGGCTTCTTCTCCTCTTTCTTTCGCGAAAGAAATTGTTTCCATAACCGACTGGGCTTAGTTTTTGGCTGATAACTGTCGTGCTGGGCGATTTCTTCCTCTCTGTTTTCTTCTCTTCTTCCTCTTTGCGTGAGTTCCAGCATGAGATGACCATCCTCTGGAACTGGCTCTTTGTCGAATTCTTGCTCGAGCTTGTCCAGGGAAGAGTTCTAGTCATGTTTTCGCGGAGGTGTGTCAAGAAGGTGGAGAATGTGGAGGATTCCAGGCAGCTGGGCTTCCTGGATCTGCCAGAGCTCGTCATGGAAGGCATCCTCACTCGCCTCCCCGCGGTGGCGCTGTGCCAAATGGCCGGAGTGTGCAGGGAATTGCGGAAGAAGTGCCGGAGCAACCATCTCTGGGAAGCTCTCGTCTACGAGAAATGGGGGAAAGTCACTGGCAGGCTGGCTTTCGCGGAGTGGCAACTCGGCCTGGCCGCGAGAGAAGAGTGTGGAAGCGAGCCTTGCTCTCGTTCCTCGGGGATTTGGTTGTGGCCGCTCTCGTGCATTCTACCGGTGTCGTGGATGAATCCACAGGCGCAGCGGCGGAGCAAAGCGGCAGTGGGCGAGAATTCGCTCATGGCGTGGTACTGGGATCTGGAAACCGGTCGATTTCGCTTCCCAGCTCAGGTCTACAACCGAGAGGTGAGAGCCAACTTCGCCAAAACTTTGGACGAGTTCCTCACGGAAGCGTTTGCTTGTTTGTTCTTCTTTTCCTCTTTGCTTGCACAGAACGGTCACGTCGGATTCATGCTTTCGTGCTACGATGCCGAGGTGAGCTACAACAGCGCCACTGACGTGTTCCTCGCAAGGTAAAAGAGCTTTTTTTCTGTGATACAAAGCTCGTCATCCAGGAAAGAGTGCTTGAATCGCGCTGGTGTTGTGAAGCTTCAGCTATCCTCCACACGGCCCGCGCACCAGTGTCTACGAGGAGGACGTTCCCTGGGAACGAGTCCGAGCTCCTCCAGTGGACACGGCCGCTCACGAGCTCCACGCCTCGGACTGCCTCCACGATCTGCGACCGGGGGATCACATCGAGGTCCAGTGGAGACGCAACAGAGACTTCCCATATGGTCAGTACGAGAAGCTCCGCCATCTCTTTTTTACCCGTGACTTCTTCCTGCCAGGATGGTGGTATGGAATCGTTGGCCACACGGACTTGTGCCCGAGAAACCACCAGTGCCAGTGTCACCTTCACGGTAAGTTGGTGGTCCGAGTTTCTCGCTTTTTCCGCAGCAGGATGATGAGATTCTTCGTTGATTTGTTTTCGTTGGTTGTAGAGATTGTCTGGTTGGAATTCAATCAATACACGCTCGGATCGAGATGGCGCAAGGCTCCTATCAACAGAGCCAATCACTGCGAAGAAGGCAACGAAGGTGAGGGCTTCTATGGTGGCGTACGAAAGCTGCGCACCAAGGAGGAGATTTCCATCTGGACCAAACTCTGGCCAAGCGAGAAACTCGAGTGAAAAAAAGGAAGAGTCAATCAAAACCATTCTACTCTGAAGGAATAACAGTGTACAGATTGGAGGGGGAGAGATGTATTCATACGTATGTGTAATGCGACAAAGGCCGCATTGGTGGACTTATTCTTTTTCTTGGCTCAAGCGATCGGTTTTGGTTGGCTGTGACTGCAAGGCAGCGAGCAAAGTTGATTGAGTTCACGTCAAGAGACAAAGAGAAAGTTAAAAAAAAAAAAGGGAGATTCTTTGCAAAGCGTACGCCGGGGACTTCTCTGCACGTTCATAATGCTTGAATGACGCTCCTCGTGATCCTCTCGTGAGCGTCCTCCTGTCAAGTGCACACGCAAGAACTCAACCTTTTGTGTTTCGTTCTAAAAATCGCAATTTCTTACCTCGGCTTTCTCCGGGACTATCATTTTCTCGCTAGTGATTGTCTCGTACAAATGGATGTATCTGGAAAAACCGGTCAGCTAAGTGCAAAGGAAAGAGAGTGTGTTTCGTAAATCACCTCCATGCGAGTTCAGTCACTAGTTCGACTGGAGCGTCCGGGAGAACCTACAAAGAAATCGGTGTTTGGAGAAAAAAATCGATAAAGAACGACCACGAGCCAGACCTTGTCTTCGTAAGGATTGCAATTGTCCTTGAACCAGAGTCGAAGGAACTCCTGCTTAAATAGTTCGAAAAGAGCCATTGGTAAAAGACACAACTAAATACCTTGTCAATGTTTTCAGGCTCCAGACCCTGTTTCATTCGCTCCTCATATGATCCAGCGATCCAATATCGGCTCGAGTCAGGCGTGTGCACCTAGAAAAGTAAAAGTTCAGACTTTTGATTGACATTGATTCCCATGGTTAGAAAGGTCGACCTCGTCAATCAAACATATTGATCCATCTGCCATCTTCCCAAACTCATATTTCGTATCTACAAGCAGCAAGCCGTGCTTCAAGGCAACTTCCTGCACAAAGCATGCAAGGAGTGTAAGGAAAAAAAAAAAACAAAACGTTTCTCTCCCACCTGGCCATAAGCAAAAAGCGCAAGAGCTTTACTGGAAACGCTTTTATAGTCAGCCTCGGACATCAGGCCTTGCTCCACAATCTAAAGATTCAATGTTAAAATGAGTACAGCATTTAATGCTGAACGTCACTAACTTTTCACCTCTTCGCCGGAAATTGGCCGATCATGATCGTCAGACTTTGTAGTCGGAGTGAGCATGAGATAATCGAGACGCTGGTTTTTTATCAGCCCTGGCAGCAAGAAAACTCAGGCAAACAGTTCCTTAACGAAGAACGAAAACAAGAAAGAACCTTCAGGGAGATCGTTCCCGCAATAATACCGGATGCCTTGGTTGTAAACTGTCCACAGCGACGTGCTCGTGCTTCCAGTGATATAACCTCGGACTACAAGAAAAAGAAGAAAAAACAAAGACAGGAGAAACTTTAATAGGCCCGAGCGTCGAGAAAAAAATCACTGTTACCAACGAACTCCACCGGAAACACTGCGCATTTCCTTGCAATGGTGACGTTGGGATCAGGAGCCGAAACAAAGGCATTTGGAGTGATGTGTCTTGTGTTATTAAACCACCAAACGCTTGTCTGGTTCAGGACCTAAGGAAACAACACAAAGACTTTTTTTCCACTGGAAAAGTAACGAAAAAAAGCATAAACAAACCTGTCCTTTGAAGGGAATCGAAGCCAAAACTCGATCAAACGCGCTCATCCGATCAGTGGTTACGATTACCAAATGATCCTTTGTTTCATACACATCTCTCACCTGTAGCCAGTGGAAGGAATCATCGATTTTAGTTAGTGGGGGCTAAAAGAATATTTCATACCTTTCCTCGCCGCTTAGGACCCAATCCAGGAACAGTCTCGTCCAGCCTCGTCTCTGTGAGACAATGTGGCACAGCCTCTCGAATCGCCTGCGAAATCTCGGGGCGAGAGACCGCGCTCTTCAAATCCACGCCCGCGGTCGCCGCGCAGCACAAATTCCTCGAGCGCAGAGCAAGAGAAGCGGCGCCCGTGCCACTGGCGAGCGCCGCTGGAGGCATCGAGAGAGAGATCGAGAAATCCGGAGAGCGCATTCCGCCAGGCGCTTGCCGCAAACCCCTAAACCCTAACCAGGCTACATTGACAAGTCAGCGGTAGGGCTTTCCGACAATAATTGAAAACCCTAAAAGACCCCATTGACAAGTCTGCATCCACGTGGCAGGTTGATATTTGATAAGAGTGTTGTATTCTATAGGCAGGGGCTTCCAAAAGTCTATGCTTCGTGGAAATATAAATGGGGGGATGCTTGCTCCATTTTGTGGCCGCCAAGAGCTATAGGGCTCTCACGTCTCTAACGTTAGCATTCTGTCATTAGAATTGGAACAATATGGTAGCCCAAGCACAGGAGCAAGAATTAGGGAAAATCGCTTTAAGCGATAGCGCCAGGGCACCGGCGCCAAAGAGCGCCATGGAGCAGGAGCTTCTGATCGAGGATGCCAGCCTCGATCCCGCCGAGCGCCGCCTCAATCAGCTGGGATACAAGCAGGAGCTCCGCCGCGAGATGGTAAATATTTCGCATTCCTCTCATTCTAGGCCTTGCGACGTCCTTAGTGTCGTGACTCGTGATCTTGAGAGGATGTATGCTGCCGCGTTGTCCGTGATTCATGATCTTGAGAGGATTTCGATCGGTATGCTGTCGTCTTTGTCCGTGATTCTTGATCAAGTCGGCATTTTGCCGGTTCCAAGCAATGCCGGGATGGGATTCGATGATTGCCTGTTTTTCCTTCCTGTCCTTTTTTTTCTTTCGATTGACTGGAGCAGTGTTCTTCGTCAATGATATTGGGCGAGCGACTCGCCCGATCTAATTCGAGTGTGGCAGTCGGTGCTGGCGTTTCTTTATTCACTGTGGCTTGACTTTCGTGCAGACGTTGCTGAAAATCATGGCAATCTCATTCTCCACAATGACGCTCTTCACAGGAATTACGCCGCTAATTGGTCCTAGCTATGCGTACTTGGGACCGGCCGCAACAATCTGGGGATGGGTCATCGTAACCTTCTTTACGTGGTTCATTGGTTTCGCTATGGCGGAAATTTGCTCCTCGTTCCCTGTGAGTAGAAGAAAAATATTCTCGTTTGGCTTTACTCATTGCGTGGCTTCTTTCGCAGACAACGGGGTCGCTGTATTTCTGGGCAGCTCACTTGGCTGGGCCAAGATGGGGTCCATTGTCTTCGTGGTACTGTGCTTGGCTTGAAGCGATTGGACTGATCGCAGCCATTGGAACTCAGGCAAGTTTTGGAGCTTCTTTAGCATGAAACTTTCAACTGGGCACTTAGATATTCTTCTTAATATCATCAGGCTTACGCAGGAGCTCAAGCCTTACAAAATATAATACTGCTTGCGTCTGGAACCGCGAAGGGCGGTGGGTACCTTGCTCCTCGTGGTGTTTTTCTAGCCATGTACGTTGGTTTCACTCTCGTCTGGGCCGTCTTGAACACATTTGCTCTGAACGTGATTGCGCTCATCGACATTGTCTCAATGTGGTGGCAGGTTCGCGACCTTTTGGTGCTTGAGCTTTGTCCGTCTTGCTCACTCCGTGCATTTTTCTGGACACAGGTTATTGGTGGCGGACTTATAGTGATTCTTCTGCCTCTGGTCGCCCCGAAAACTCAGTCAGCATCGTTTGTGTTTACGAAGTTTGAGACGTTTCCAAGCATTACCGGCATCGATAACAGGGCATACTGCTTCATCCTCTCTTTGTTGGTCAGCCAGTATTCCCTCTACGGCTACGACTCAGCTGCACACTTGACGGAAGAAACAAAAGGTGCGGACATCAATGGCCCCATTGCGATTCTTTCGTCCATAGGACTAGTCTCCGTTTTTGGGTGGGCATACATACTCGCCTTGACTTTTAGCATCCAGGTAAGGCAGCACTTTCCGCTTTCTTTTCTGTAGCGGACTCATTCTTGTCTTCTGTTGCTGGCGGTGACAGGATTTTACGTACTTATTCGATCCTAGCAACGAAACCGCTGGAAAATACGTCCCAGCACAGATACTCTACGATGCGTTCCACGGGCGCTACCACAGCAGCATTGGAGCAATCCTGCTGCTGATCATCATCTGGGGCTCCTTCTTCTTCGGGGGCCTCTCAATCACCACCAGCGCCGCTCGAGTTGTAAGTTTTCTCGTCAGTCCTACTTCACTGCTTTCGCTTTCACCGAGGAATGACCAAGTCGCCGCCGCGTTTACAGGTCTATGCTCTTTCACGCGATGGTGGAATCCCATACTCTCGAGTCTGGCGAGTGGTCCACCCCAAGCGAAAGGTCCCGGCCAACGCAGTCTGGCTGTGCTCGGCCCTTTGCATCCTGCTGGGCCTGCCAATTCTCAAAGTCGACGTCGTCTTCACGGCCATCACGTCCGTGTGTACCATCGGCTGGGTGGGAGGCTACGCGGTGCCGATCTTCGCCCGGATGGTGATACCGGAGGCCCAGTTCCACCGCGGGCGATTCCACCTCGGCCCCGCCAGTAGAGTCGTGTGCCTCGTCTCGTTCCTGTGGATCTGCTACACCGTCGCGGTGTTCCTCCTCCCGACCGTCTACCCCATCGAGCTCAAGACGTTTAACTACGCGCCCGTCGCGCTGGGAGCGGTGCTCGCGGCGATCACGCTGTGGTGGATTGTAGACGCGCGAAAGTGGTTCAAGGGGCCCGTCCGGAATATAGATGACTTCCAAAACCACAAAGTATGAACTGGATCTATGCTCGCGCCCAAATTTCAGATTCAAATTTGAAAACGGCATATTCGATCTTTAAAAAAGTGATGCTTCGAGACTTTTCATTTCTTCTAGAGTCAAACTCTCGCGCAGCGTGCCGTGTTGACTCATCATCAAAGAAACCACCGTGTGCCCAATGGGCGCTCTTGATTGATCGATCCAGCAAATAAACGGTAGCCACTAAAGGATCACATCACATCCCCTTTCTTTCGAGGATCCATGGCGCCCACTATCGGCATTGGCGTTCCCATTCTAATCCTTCTCCTCTTGGGGTCGATCGCCCCTATCCAGCTCCACGCCGCCTCCTTCAACGAGAGCTGCCGCGCCACCGTCGATCCCCCCTGCCAAGCGCTGCTCGCTTACAGATCCAGCTCGCAGTTCTCCCCCACCATCGCCAACATCTCCAGCCTCTTCTCCATCCCCGTCCAGGCCATCCTCGCTGCCAACGCCTTCTCGCCCTCGGACGATCCCTCCTCCCGGCTCTCAACTGGGGAGACCCTCCGGATTCCAGTCCCTTGCTCCTGCGCCGCCAATGGGCAGCGATCGGGCAACACCACCTACACCATCGCCCCGGGCGACTTCCTCTTCCAGATCGCTAACAACAGGTACGGAGGACTCGTCACCATACAAGAGATCGCCGCCGCCAACGGCGTCGTTGATCTGGACAAGATCTTGGCCGGGCAAAACCTCACCATTCCGTACCCCTGTTCTTGCCGCGGGAATTCGTTCGGCGGCCGCGATGCGCTCTTCATGGCGTACGTGATCCAGGATGGGGAATCCCGCGAGGGTTTCTACCGGAGCTACAATCTCTCGCAGGAAGAGTTTGATCGCTTGAATCCTTCGGTGAATGTGTCGCAGGCGGGCGCTGTGATCGAGCTTCCAGTTCCAGGTAACGTCTTGTACGTTACAAAGACTAGCTTGATGATCTTGTGGTGTGCATGTGTGTAGCTTGCAGGGCTAGATTCAATCGAAGCGCTCTGGATTCCAACCTGACTGTGGCGTCTGGAGGCTATGCGATCACTGCCAATGGTTGCGTCCAATGCAATTGCGACGGAACAGAGTATGGGAATCTTAGAACTTTCCAAGGGTGTCAAGGTTTGATTTCATGATCCAGGCTTCACTGCACGAGAGCTCCTACGGCTCCGCGGAATTGCTCGCTTGGCTGCCGAAACTCTCGTCTCCAAATCGGCAACTTTAGCACCGGGGCGAATTCTTCCGGAGGCTGCACGATCGAGTCGTGTCTCTACGATGGATACAACAATCGCCAAATCTTCACAAGGTGAGCGTCGTTTTATTTTGTCCTGCCGAGATCATCTTTTGGATGATTGATCGAAACCAGGATCGAAAGAAACGCAACAAGCGGTACTTGTGGAGACGTCCAAGCGCCGCCATCCTTCGCGTACGCACCCGAGGGAGATGGAATTCCCGAGGCATTTGCGCCATCATCTTTACCCGGGGCAGAGGGAATTCCACCTCCAGCACCAGGAGCAGGATCAAACTCTCCGGGGCAGACGGCACCACCTCCATCATCCAGCTCCATCAAAATCTCCATCGCTTACTTCCTTCCCGTCGTCCTATCTGGTTTGTCCAGCATTGTCCTCTACACAATCTAATCTGGACAACAGAATTTTGAAATCGAATATTGTCTCCCACTGTTTCTTTTGACAATTGCTACCACGAAGAACAGGAATGTTTTTATGAATTCCAGGTGTTGTGGTGAGCTTTGCACTCGCTGGAGCAGCGCATGCGTTCTGCTATGAAATATTGGACTTTGTAATATATTAATGAAAAACATAAGGGTGAAAAATTAATATAGGTTTGTTTCAGAAAAATAAATTTGTCAACATAAATTTTTATCTGAAAATTCTCTTTACCAGGATCGAAAGAAGACACGCTACTTGTGGAGAGCGAATTCCATCTCAAAAACTGGAGGAGAAGATCTCTTAGTCTCAGCGTTGTGTAAATCTCAGGAGCCCTAGTTTTGACCGCAAAATTTTGAAATAGAATATTCGCTCCCAATTAGGGTTTGGGGATTTTCCAATGGAGCGCCATGGCGACGAGGGCGGGGGCTTGCTGGATTCCAGTGGCGATGCCGGCCTCGTCAGGAAGCTCGGCATGGTCGATCTCATACTCCTCGGCATTGGCGCTTCCATCGGCGCCGGCATCTTCGTCATCACTGGGACGGTTGCTCACGACGCTGGCCCTGGTAAATCTCTCTCTCTCTTTCTTGGGAGGAATTCTTCGATGAATCGCAGGTGTTGCGGTGAGCTTTGCGCTCGCTGGAGCCGCGTGCGTTCTAAACGCGCTGTGCTATGCGGAGCTCTCCTCTCGATTCCCGGCGCTTGTCGGTGGAGCCTATCTCTACTCTCGCGAGACTTTCAACGAGCTCGTGGGGTTTTTGGTGTTCGTCCATCTCATGTTCGACTACCACGTCGGTGCTGCCAATATCGCCCGGAGTCTCGCCAGCTACCTCGCATCCTTGCTCCAAAACTTGTTCCCAGCGCTCAGGAAAACCATGCCGCTGTGGATCGGACCCGGGGGATTGGAGCTGCTCAATGGATGGCTTTCGATCAACGCTCTCGCTCCAGCTCTTTTAGCGATGCTCTCGGCTGTGCTGTGCATGGGTGTCCGCGAGTCTGCCACTCTCAACACTGTCATGACGATCAACAAGGTCCGAAGAACTTTGTGCTGTTCTTTTCATTTTTGTGATATTTGCTGCTCTTCTTCCCTTCAGGTGTGCATTGTTTTGCTGGTGGTTGCTGTGGGAATTTTCCAAATCGATGTATCAAACTGGACACCTTTTGCTCCGACTGGATTTTCCGGGATTGTCACCGGAGCAACTGTGGTCTTCTTCGCTTACGTCGGGTTTGATGCTGTTGCAAACTCTGCCGAGGAGAGCAAGAATCCCAAGGTAAACTCCTACCTTTTTTTTCTTGTGACAAACTCTGATGGTTTTTTCCTCCTCTCGTCTTACATCCAGCGTGATCTGCCTATCGGTATTATTGCAAGCTTGCTGGTTTGTGCGGTGCTATACATTGCAGTTTCTTTGGTTGTCACCGGCATGGTTCCTTATTATCTTCTCGACGGGGAAGCTCCTCTTGCCAATGCATTCTCCGGCAGAGGATTGAAATTCATCAGCGTGCTGATTGACATCGGTGCTGTTTTCGGCCTCACTACTACTTTGCTGGTTGGCCTCTACGTCCAGGTAATCTCAAGTTCTTCCTTTTCATCTTCTTTGTTCTATCACTGGCATCGTTGTTATTGCGAGGCAGTCCAGGCTTTACTTGGGACTTGGCCGAGACGGACTACTGCCTTCGATTTTTGCAAGGATCCATCCAACACACCACACTCCCGTCTATGGCCAGCTCTGGGTGGCCACAGTGGCTGGAGTTTTAGCACTGGTCTTGGACGTCAGTCACCTCTCACACATACTCTCGGTTGGCTGCTTGGTGAGAAGTCGAAACAGAGCTTCATTCTTATCAGTTTTCTTTCTTGATCTTCTCTTTCTTTGCAGGTTGGATATGCTACTGTCTGTGCCTGTGTTGTAATGCTGCGCCTGAGAAACGAGGAACAAAGAAACCAACGTGATGAGCAACCGCGATGGCGTGAAGCGGTGTTTTGTTTGCTCGGAGTCGCGGTGCTTGGCTTGATCGTCGGGATACTTGTTCGATTCAAAGTCCACTTCGCATTTTCAATCGCAGGCCTCGTTCTAGCTGCGCTGGTCGCAGTTCCTCTCTACACTAGACAGGTAAAAAACGCTCTTTTGTGTTCCTTCTGATGTTTTGTTCTTGGTTTTTTCTAGGAGTACAGGATTCCACAGGGATTTCCATGCCCATGGGTGCCTACAGTGCCTCTAGTGAGCATTTTCTTCAACATGGCATTGTTTTCTCAGGTAAAGAGGGAATGCTTTTCATGCTTGCTAAACTCTTGGTTCTTTTTCAGCTCCATTGGGAAGCTTTTGTAAGATTTGTGATCTTGAGCGTGGCCGCCGTGGCTTTCTTTTTCTTATATGGAAAGAAGCGCCCTCCATACCAGAAAGCCAGTGTAGAAGAACACTAAGCAAACTATACATACATAAAACTTTATATTTTTCTCTCAAAGGGTGTTAAATTTTAGGGCTTGTGGGGCTAGCTATTAGGGTTAGGGTTTAGTAGATCGAACGGCTAGGACGGCTTGGGCATTAGGGTTCTTGTGTGCGCAGCGATGGTGACGGCGGCGAAGGAGGATGCGGCCAAGCCCAAGTCTAAGTACTACCCAGCCGACGATGAGCCAGTGCGCCGCACTCTCAGACGCAAGCTCCGTCCCACGAAGCTGAGGTGAGCGCGAGAGATTTTCTCTCTTTTCGATTTGGGATTTGGGGAATTTGATCCCGAGCTCGCAATGCCAGATCGAGCATCACACCCGGCACGGTGCTCATCCTCCTCGCGGGTAAATACAAGGGGAAGCGCGTCGTCTTCCTCAAGCAGCTCACATCTGGGCTCCTCCTCGTCACGGGTACTCTAAAATCTTTCCATTATTTGTTTCTTCTCTTTGGGTTCTCAATGGATATTTTTCTTGCAGGGCCGCGAGCTCTCAACGGCGTCCGGCTCAAGAGGGTGAACCAGGCGTACGTGATTGCCACTTCCACCAAGATCGACATCTCTTCCTTGGATGTCGCCAAGTACGACGATGGCTTCTTCAAGAAATTGAAGCAAGGGGAGGAGGTGACCCCCGAGATGAAACAGGTACACAGGAAATCCATCCAAGGCTTTGTTACTCACGTTTGTTTTTGTGTTTCCAGGCGAGAAAGGAAGAACAAGAGGCCGTGGACAAGGTCGTGGTCGGCGTGATCAAGCAG
Organism: Selaginella moellendorffii; assembly: GCF_000143415.4. NCBI lineage: Eukaryota > Viridiplantae > Streptophyta > Lycopodiopsida > Selaginellales > Selaginellaceae > Selaginella > Selaginella moellendorffii. The sequence goes on from NW_003314270.1 coordinate 2,995,463, forward strand.
GGAGAGCCCGAGTTGGCTCAGTACATCTCGGCGAGGTTTAGCTTGAAGCGTGGAATGAAGCCTCACGAGCTTGTTTTCTAGAAAACTTGAGCGAGCTTCTTTCATTCAGTGATAACTCTAAAGATCAAGCATTTTGGAACTGTTTTCTCTTTGTCAAACTGCAAAAGTTTTCCTCTAAGGTTCACGAGTTTCCAGTTTAGTATCTCATAGATCTGGCTTCACGTCTTTGAGTTTCTCCTCGAGCTGGCCATTCTGCTTGAAACAAAAGTGAGAAACGATCACCCAAACTCTGCGAGAAGAACCAAGAGAAATATGGAATGCTGCTTACCCGATGCATATCTGTTACTATGTCACAGCCACCAACGAACTCTCCTCGAATATAAAGTTGTGGAACAGTCGGCCATTTGCTGGAAAAAAAAACTATAAGCAGAACGAAAAAACATGACTAGAATCAAAAGCACACACCTGAAAGACTTCACACCCTCCCTGAGCTCGGGATCTTCGAGCACATTTCTAGAACTGAAAGGAACCTCTGCAATGCAAAGGAACAAAACAACCAGGAGCATGATTGAAAGCTACGCTGCTTTTGTTCGATCACGTACCGTAATGCTTGAGAATTCTGACCACCATCGCACTGAATCCACACTGCGGAGCGTCGGGAATGCCCTTCATGTAAACCATCACGGGATTCTCCTTGATGTCCTGGATGGACCAACGATCCAATCCAAAGAGTTGAGTCTATTTCTCCACTCGATCACTCGATTACCTTCTCGATGGTATCGTGCACTGATCCACTCGGGGTCTTCACCACTGGCTTGAAGTCGTCGTGGGATTCCGCGTCGTCTCGCGCGGGCGCCTTGAGCGCCGCCGCCTTGGCGTCGTCCTGCGCATCCGTGTCCCGCCCCGCCGTCGACAGCTGCGAGAATCGGCTGCTCCAAGCCCCTGCGCGGCACAATCACAATGCTGCATCGACCGAAGCAAGGATCTACCAGCGCCCCGTGCTCCAGCAGCGCGCGTGAAGCCCATCGCCCCCATAGCCGCTCGCTTCATCATTGCTGCCAATTAGGGCTAAGTCACCATAAAGCCCTATCCGTACTAAAGAAAAACACTTATAGTTGTTGATGTTTAAGAACTTAAGGCGTGATTGCGATGCCTAGGTTGTTGATCTTGCCATTGACAGTGATGGTGTTCTTCCAGCCTCCTCACCATAGAGCTTGCAATTCTTGATGCCCGCCGGATGGAGAAGCACAGCACGGCACTTACTGGGTTATTCCATGATCTTTAGAAGCTCTTCATAGGGGGTCTTGAATGCATTGTCCTCTTTGGATGGATGATAGATGACGATGGCTTCATACTCAGTAACTCATGATGTGTGCGTGCCAGAAGAGAGTTCCCATATGTGAATCCGCAGTGAAGTTGTAGAGAAACGATTGGCCTCACTTGAGAGGACACTGCTGCGTGACCATGGAGTTCTTTAATTGCCGGGATTCCGTGCCTGTGACACAATAACAGAAAGCTCATCACTAGTGGACCGACATCTACGGACGGGAAGTCCCTCGCAGTGGGCTTGGGTGTTGCCATCTTCTTGGAAATTTTGGATAGATTTGGGAAGAACATTCTTAATTTTGGGGTCGGAAAATGATCCCTACCAGAACCCCTTTTTTATTAGCTTTTGAAAAAAGTATTTTTTGCAAAATTTAAAAATCATGTAAATATTTATGGCAATTATGGATGCAAAAACCATGTCATATTTTGGTGTAAAGGTTGTCCTATGCCGCAACTTTAAATAAGAACACGTAATACGACCTCACTGGGGATCGAACCCAGAATCTCTGGTTCCGTAGACCAGCGCCTTATCCATTGGGCCATGAGGTCAACTACGGATCAAATTAAACTAATCACGATGTAAGGCCAAGTGCTAAACAGAAGTAATATTCTTCTTAGATTCTAGCAGTGGAGCATCCAAAAGCGCTGGAATCGCCGTCCACTCGGCACAAGAGAGGCTTGTAGATCGTTGCCGATGATCGCGTGTTCTTCCGGGTGCTATGGAAACCCCTGGATGATCGCGACAAAGACCACCACCGGAATCTCACGGCTCTCTTGACCATATTGCAGCTCCTCCAAGCCTGGAAGGAAATCCAAGAAACCACGTTAGAACCCTAGAGGCGAGAGATCAATCTTTCTTACGATCTTTCCAAACGCCCAATTCGTGCCGCGGCTGTTCTTGCTTCGGATCGGCGATCGCTGGAACCAGGATGATCGCGGGAGCGGCGCCGGGCTCCAAGATGGGTATGGCACCGCACAATCGGCCACATTCTTGGCGAGGGCGTTCTTTTTCTTGGCTTGGCGAATCTCCGGCGCAAGATCTCCTCCCTCGTCCTCGCAACTCCTCGGCCTAGAGATCGCCCGGACGGTCTCCCAGATGTGCAGCGCCAGTAGCGCCCTGATCCATCGCGGGGCTTGATCACCATCGCCGGCGAAAGAGGAAGCACAAGAGCTCGTGGCGGATGAGAAAGACGCATCGATCCTTGGGGAGGATGCCGAGGAAGAGCCCTCCACGGCGGTGCGATCTAGCGTGCTCGTGGGCGAGCATCGCTGCAGAGAACGCTGCTTCTCCTGCTCGTGATCCTGGTGCTGGAGCCGCGGCGGGAGCTGCAATTTTCTCGCGGCGCCATGGCCGCCAGGATCAAGAAGAGCATTGCCAGTGCTCGCCGCCGCGCTGACGTTCTTGGGCTTGCCTGGAACCTCCTCCCATTTGAATGGCACGAAGCAGTGGCTTCCCATCGATCTCCTGCTCGAATCCGGATGCTCGCGACGATCCAAGAGCGAGGAAGACGAAGAAGGCGAAGAAATCTCCCATGGCATCACCTGGACGACGAACTTGGCGGCTGGCGACGCGCGCAAATCGATACTGAGGTGCCGCCGGTGGTGCTGGTGGTGATTTCTCGCTGGATTCCCTGGCGGCGGTGGTAGCGGCAGTGGTTGCGCCGCCGGCGATAGGCTTGGCGATGATTTCTTCGTGTTCTTGGCCGAATCATCGACGCTGGTGAGCTTCTTCCTCGCGTGGTGGTGGAGCTCGTGGAGATGATTCAAGCTCGTGTCATCCATGGACACGGCCCTCTGCTTCGTCTTCCTGGATGACTCCATGAGGAAGAGCTCCTGGTTGCTCTTGATCATCCGGCGCCGCCTCTCGGCCTGGATCACTCCCCTGCTCTTGAGCACGATCGGCGAGGCGGCCCCCGAGAGACCCTCGAGCAATCGCAGCTTGGTGGCGCTGTTCACGCCGGCGCCATCGTCATCGTTTCCACTTGGAGCAGCGGCAGCGCGCCTAGGATCCGCGGCGGCGAAAGAGAATGGCTCCACCGAATCCACGCAAATCCCCGACTTGCTCCTCAGTTCCACCAGCTGGGTCGATCCAAGCCCATCGCCGGAGAAGAGCGGCAGCCGCCAGCGCGCCTTGAATTCCGCGAGCTCCGAGCCGCCCGTCAGCGCAATTGACACAAACCCTCCGTTCTCCTCCTCGATTTGTTCTTGTTCTTCCTCGCGACTCCCCTGTTCCTCGTGCGCCGCCGCCGGGTATAGCTCCCACCTTGCGTGATCCATTTCGCTAATTTCTCGCGAACACCAATACGATTTAGCCGCCGCGAATCCGACAAGCCAGGGATCAAAGAAATGGAACCCCGAGACCACACACGTCTCTCTCCCTCTCACTCTCTCACTCGATCACTCTCGATCAAGTTAGTGGGCGCTCAAATCTCATCACTCACCAGTCTAGGCAAGCAAGAACAAGCACTAAACTACTACCACCACCGCGCAGTACCACCGAAAGCGAAGCCTAGGATGGATCGCGCCATAGCCTGCCAGTTCTGTGCTCCTGTCATCCCGGATCAAGAGAAAAAGACGAAGAACTCCCCCTCTCTTTCCTTCACTCCTTCTCACTCCCCAGGCTTTTTTCTCTTCGCTGCGATAGAAATGTAGCTTCTCCTACGGTCGGCCTACGCTAAGATTCGTACGCAAAACAAAAAGAAAACACGAAAAGGAAAGAAACACCCAGTGACTGTTCTCTCAATCGCTCTCTCTTTGTCTCGCGAAACAAGCTTTGCTTTCTTTGCTTTGCTGCTTTCGTTGGCTGAGCTCTTTACTTCTTAAGATAACCAAAAGGGCCAGCTTTCACATTCTATATATCCTTACTTTAATCAGGACTAATGCTTGATTTGGAAGCAAAAATGTGAATCCCCTGCTTTCATTAATCTGCTCTGTCGCTGCACGGGCAGCCAAAAGTCAAGCCTCGCGGGCAAAATTTTTTGTAAATCGCCCACTCGGCGACACGACTCCACCCTTGCGCGCCAAGTAACACTAGTTTTTGAAAATCAAATCTTAAGCACTAGGGCAGACGTGTCAGACGCGATCGCGGTCCATGTTGTCCTCGCTGTAGCAATCGTAGCCGTTGACCCTGAGGATAGCCACCCGTCTCCAAAGCCCAGAGGTCAGCATTACGGGGCTATGAACGATAAGCATAGCTTGATATCGATTTCAATCTGCTGATCAAGATCACGACACATATCAACTTCATGACCTAAAATTTCGCAAGCTTTTCCGATCGTCCGCCACCCAACCCAGCAGAAAATTAAGTTTTTTTTCTTTCTGGTGTGGGATGACCACCTGTGAACTGTCATCCACTTTGGAAGCCCTTCCTTTACTACGGATCTGATTCCCAGTGAGTGGGCTCCCTCTCTTTCACTCTCTCTTTTCTTCGAAGTTTTATAGCTCTTGCAGTTGCCATGATCGATCTCCACGGCCAAAGGAGCTCCCTTTTCTCCCTTTCGGTGGATCCCAATTTCCAAAGTGTCGAGCGGCACTGCTCGCGCTGGCCACCTCCTGAACGAGAGGAAAAACTTGTCTCGTGCCTGCCAAGATGGAAAGTTAAATCGGGATTTGGAGCTAGCGTTTGGACAGAAATATACCTCGCAATCACAATGTATGTGCTGTTTTAGATCTTGTGATTCTCAAGAAGACATATAATCCCAAACAGTGTTATCAATTTCGATGAGCCACAATTGTCTTCTTTTCTGGAGTGGAGCCGAAAAATCAGCCAAGGCGCGATTGAATCTCTGGAAAGTTATCGATGCCGTGTGAGGTTGGGGATCAACACCATATTTTCGTCACCCCGAAACTTCCATTCTCTTTGTAGAAGAATTTGATCCCCTGTGTTGTGGCCGAATCTATGTATCAGGCAAGCAAAAGCTATACTGGCTAGCGATCGAGACTGGCTGGTGGCAGCGCTATCTCACCAGAAAGATGGAAAAATAAAGAGACACGAAAAGAGAGGAAAAAATCAAGGCAAGGTGCGTGTCAAGGAACACATAACAAAAACGTCAAGCAAAGAAACTATGGTCGATCATTGTCGGCCACATCGAAAACCCCTGTCCTTTTTCTTTCGAGTTCTTTAGTTTGAAAAATCTCTTGCGATCCCAGCCGTTGGATTGCGAGCCGGGAGTTCTAGGCCGTCCGTTTGTCACCCACATTTTTTTCCATGGCGTCGTCCATTCTTCTCACTTCGAATGGCTTGCGCGCCAGTCGGGGTTTTGCGAGCCATGGCTGTCTCAAATCGCGATTTGGGGCTCCAATTCCATCTCTGGGCAGAGCGATTCCATCGCTGGCACGGAGACGAGGGGGAGGATTGACTGTCAAATGCGAGCAAGGGGCTTCTAGCAGCGCCGGGGGAGAATTGGGCATTTGGGTTGGAAGATTCGCGATGCTTGGATTTGTCGGAACGCTCGCGGTAGAAATTGGCACTGGCAAAGGCCTTCTCGAGGTACGTGAAATCATGAAAATCTTTCCAACAAGTTCCGATGCTTCTTTTTTCTAGACTGCCGGATTGACGACTCCAGCTCCAATTCCCGCATTGGCAGTGGCGGGTGTCCTCGGGGTGATCGCGGCGCTGGGAATTTTCAGGTCCGCGCCAAAAGAATGAGACTCTAGAAACCTTCTATCTCTTTTCCAACACGACATCCACGCAGAAGAAATCTTTGGATTGCTAAAGCTGTAGATCTGTGAGAACGCATTCTTTCCTTTGCTCGAATTCAAAGCGCGTCAACTTTTTACGTTGCAAAACTGGGAATGTTTTTTAATCGTTGGCTCACCGGAGGGAAATGCTGATAAGATGATCGTCTTTTACGCGCACCACCATAGAATTTGGGTATCTTATGCCCGGATGAGGCAGCAGCCCAGTGCCAATCTCAAACTTGTATCGCAGAAAGCACGCAACGAAAGTTCTTGTTGGGGAGGACTCTGAGTTGTATGTTTTTGATACCTACATGCAAACTTCAAAGAGTCGTTCTCTTGTGGACACTGATTTAACCACTGATAGTTGCGAATGTATGAAGCCTTCGGTTGATGGGATAGAAAACACCCTTTTGCTTTTGCTGAAACGTGAGACACAGAAACTGCATTATTGGCATCCCATGCAGAGTTGAGCAGCTATAGAATATTTGACAAGCATTGGGTGAAAGCCATTGTAAAACAGAAATTTGTTACTTGCCAAACTTGAATTTGGCTTTTGATGTTTCACGCAAGATGTAGTATGAATTAATTGTTGCATCCTCCTATGAAATATATTTAATGGGATCAAGTTCATCCCACCTTTTACTATTTGTGTATAATAGATTTTGAGTTCAAATCATATGACTAAAGGTTTTAAATTCAAATCTTATCATGGACAATGATAATGCAAATACACCCAAACATGATTAAATGGAGGCTTTAAATAAATATAAGTAAATGGAAATGTAAAAGTATTGGTGGATCCCATTTTTGGAACTAAGTAAAGCTTCAAATTGTTATACAATTTAATTTATATTTCACTTCAACTTTTTGTGTGAGATTGATTAAATTTCTTTTTATTGTAACACTTTTAGTTCTCTACCCTTTTTTAGAAGAAAGATTTTATTTTTAAGATTTTGATCTTTTATTCAACACTTCACTAGTATGTTTAACAATATTAATTGGGATCATATTGCTGTCAATATAATATAATAATTGCACTAAAATTCTAAAGCTGCATATTGATTCAAACCTAAATTAGGTTTTTAAATTTAAAATTACCTAAAAAAATTAATTATTTTTATATTGTAACCTAGGTTTTGATTAAAAAATTAAATAAAAGTATAAAAAATTATATTAAAATTATTTCTTAACTTTATTTACAAATATTTTGCAATGGAGAATTTTTTATTTTAAAGTTTTACACTTATTTTATTATTCACAAATATATCTAATTTCCTTTTCCAATTGAAGGAAGTTTTTTTGAAAAATTCCCATAGAAACTGCCACTGCATCCAAGCCCAGCCAACAAGAGCAAGACAGGCAGCACCAATATTTTAGATTTAAATGTTAGAATTGTTTCATACTTCAATTAGTTGTGCAGGAGGCTGAAAAGTTTTGGACATAATGCTTCATAGCGAGCACCAAATTCTTAAATCCAGACCACCCAGCATTCGCCTTACTGATTATCTTCCTCACAAACTCCATAACACCTTCCAAATCTTTCTTGTTAATGCAACCACCAGTGATCCCATCACCTTTGATTAAACTAACTGTCCGCATGTATCGCACAAGACTGTGGTACTCTATCACTTTGGAAAACACATCACCTCCATTGTTATTCCCATCAAACTGGCAGCCATCCACAGTGAAATCCTCCCCAACATGTACGTAATTGAGCGATGGAAGGTAAGGAACCACGTCCCTGATATCCGACACCCTCAAAACATCCAGAGCGCTGATCTCTTCTTCCACCAATTGCTTGAATGTCTCGTCCCCAACCATGGGCGACGCAAACGTATAGACCGAGAGCTTCTTTCCTTGGACACGATCCATGATATCACTGTTTGCGACGTCAAAGGCCGCGAGAGTGGCGAGCGCTCCGCCAAGGCTGTGACCAACGAAGCTGATGCTATAGCCTGGATTGGAAGAGGCCAGAGATCGCAATTCCTCCACGGTTTGCTGCCTCAGGTTGATCTTCCCATCGTCAGACTCGGTGTACAAGCTGAGAAACCCATCGTGGATTCCGGGAGAATTGGCGGTACTACCATTGAGATATGTGAAAGAAAGTCGCGAAACCAGCAAGTTTTTGGCCCATTCCCCGGGATTGGACGTCCCCCGAAAGACCACCACCACGTTTTGCCTGGAATCGGAGATGGCAACGCAGCCGATCCATACCAAGGGCTCCCCAAAAAAGGACCCAGTCTTCTCGGCGGCATACAAGTCCCTTGTGATCCTATAATCGCTGCCCGAGCTGACGATCGAGGAGGAGTTGATCTTGTTATACATGTCCTCCACGAATCCGCCGTAAAGGAGGAGCGTGTCGCGGTCCCAGGAGGCGGCGATGGCAGCGCCGAGAAAGAAAGTAGATACTACCAGCGCCAATGGAAAGATGGCCATCTCTTGTCCTATCATCCTAGCCATTCGATCCTTGAAATATTATCCCCGCGCATCTGGAATCTAGCATCGAATCCTCCGTCTCGTGGTAGGCGACAGAGATTCCTCGTCCTTTGTGCTGGATCCCTTTTGCGGTTTAGGTCTTCCAAATTATTAGCACATAAGCCCTAGTCAAATGGACAACTAAGTCAAACTGGATATCTCAACGAGATCTATGCCGATGTCATAGAAAAGGTGGCATTGAAAACAAACAAGAAGTTGGGCAGTGTAAAGAAAGTTTTCATAGAAAAGAAGGTATGTTACACAACTCTCACTCACTCGATTGAGGGACGTTCGATCGCTTCCCCTCCTAAAACAACAAAAAAGTAGAAAACGAAGAAAACAGTTGATCGCTGAATGATTTTGCTAGCTCTCTAGTTACTATACAAGCAGGCATTGTCTCCAAAGTTGTGATGCTCCAAGTTGTGATGCTCCTCCACGTCCCTTTGGTAAGCCTCGGACAGCTGCTTGTCATCGGTGACCCTCTTGAGCTTGGCGAGCAGACGGAGTTGATCCTCGGGGATGCGCCGGTTCTGGATGCACTCGTGCTCGAACGATCCATCGTCCATGTAGCTGTTTAGAATGGCTGTGCACCGCGGGAAGAATCGATGGCCAACTTCAACTAAAACATCGACAGAAGTCACAGTCAGGAACTCGGGAGGACGCAGTGCCGTGCTTACTTGCTCGCTGGAGAGCGTTAACTCTTTGGAGGAGCGACGAGTTTATGTCCGTGTCGGATCGAGTCGGCTCCTTGTTGAGATCCATGAGGCTGCTCGTGTCTTCCATGCTGAACTCCTTGGTGGTGTCCAGCTGGGACAGCCCCAGCACCACTTTGCACTCGCGCGGCCATAAAAGTCGAGCAAATGCGACTGTGGAACAGTAAAAACATCATCCATCAGTCCAGTTCTTCCAGCCTCGAAGCAGCCAATAAAGAGGAAAGGAGAACATCCTCCAAAAACTTTAAAGCACACTGGCTAGAAAGAAATCAGTCCAGGAAAAAGCCTGACACTCGCAAGTTCTATCACTATCTTCAAACCAAAAGCAAAGAAAAAACAAACAACAATCAAAGAGACACCAAGACACCATATAGTCAAAGTGAAAAATCAAACCTCTCTTTCTTTGCAATCGCTAAGTTCAATCACGTGATCATGTCATGGAAGGAAAGAAAGCTGGCAAATCACTCCTTCCAAGAAACCAAAGAACCAACAAGGAGGAGGAGATGGAACTTTACCTCGATTTTCCAAGTAGAGTAATCTCATCAAGAGCTCCCTCTCGCCCATGGGCACTGGGAACACCGGACAAGGATTCGCGCGATCGGCCTGCTCGAGGATCTCCACGCAAATCCTATCGCGCAGCCAGTCCTCGCGGGCCTCGGCGGACTCCAGCGACTCGATGTTCCTGGCGATCCTCCGCGACACTTGCAGCGCGGTATACCCCTCGGGCGTGGTGTCGAGCGGCGACGCGCCTTTGCCGAGCAAGAGCCCGACCACCTCGGGCACCCGGCGGAGCGTGGCGGCGTGCAGCACGGTATAGCCATATCGGTCCCGGAGATTGACGTCGCCCAGGCCGAGATCCAGGAGCTCGGTCAGCGTCTTGCGATCACAGTAGGAGGCCGCGTAGTGAAGCGCATACACCGAATCCACGCGGGAATTGCTCTCGCTGAGGAGCATCCCCATGAGCTCCACATCGTCGGAGTCGAGCGCCTTGTAGACGCGGCGCCACCGCTTGTCCTCCGCGGCGTCCACCGGGTGGATGCCAAGGCGGTGGCGGAGCTGCGCGATGTCGCGGACCAGCGCCGGGGCGTGCGCGAGGAGAGATTTCTCGATGGCCAGCGCCGGCGTGTTGGATCTGGCCAGGATTGGAAGGCACATTTCCTGGAGCGCCTCGCATCCCTGCTGCGCGGCCGCCGCCGCCGCGATCTGGAGCACGTTCTCGGCCGGCGTCTTGGGGAGGAGCCGGAGGAGACGATCCTGCATCCACGGAACGAAGGCGAGAGATCAAAATCCCTTCTCTTTCTCTCGAATTCCTCCAAGAACCCTAAAATCGAGAAAGGGGGAAAGGAAGATTTTAGTACCTGCGCCATGCTCTTGAGGTCCGACACTTGGAACAGCGATCCCACGAAGAGGAGCTCCAGCAAGAACTCGATCACCGGCCAGCACGCCACATGCGGGCATTGCGAATCCATGCACGTCACGCCGCTGCATTCCTCCTCGATCCGCTGGAATTTGCCGCCATAGAAATATCCCAGCACGATCATCAGCGCCTGCCGGCCAATCTTCCCAGTCCCGCCCGCGAGCTCCGCCAAATCCACCTCCACCCTACCGCTACCGCTACCTCTACCGCCACTCGCCGCCGCCGCCGCCGGTGGCGGCTCCTTCCTCTTCTCCCCGGCCTTCGATCGCTTCTCCGGCGGCGCTACCGCCACCGCCGCTGCCTGGACCCGCTGCTGCTCCCGCTGCTTCTCCGCGAAGATCCGGCGAAGGAATGGGCTGCGCGCCGCGAGGATGCAGCGGTGCACGGGCACTGTCACGCCCTCGGCGACGATGATCTCGGCATCGCTGTAGAAATGGCAGTCCTCCAGCGGCGCGCTCGTCACCAGTCCCTCGAGGTCCTGCCCCAGCTTGTTCAGTCCCACCCATGCTTGCAATTGGTCCTCCTCCAGCCCGCCGCCGCTACCACTGCCATCGTTGGGCGTCGCCGCCAGCACGCCGCCACAAGCGCCGCCGCCAGCGGACGTACAGCTGCTGGCGGCAATTGACGGCGATTGCATGCCGCCCGCGGTACACTGCCCCTGCGTGGGCGGCGACAGCGAGAGACGCGACGTCATACTGCCGCTGCTAGCCGCGCGGCTAACATTGACCATCTATCCCCTCTCCTCGGACCTCCTCCTCCTCTTATCGTGCTCGTGGCGCCATAGCCCGGAATTCCAATCGCCTCCTACTCGATCATCGTCCTATCCATCCAGAAATTCTTTCACTGGAGAGAGTAGCGATTTCTTTTCTTTTCTTTTCTCCTCTCTCTCTCTCTCTCTCTCTCTCTCTTCTCTTCTCTAGTACTAGTACTACTTGTGAGCTAGGCTGTAGAATCGAATCCTGGGCAGAAGATTATTCAACTCAACTCTCTAGAACCCTAATCTCTGGAGGAGGGGCTCGCCTCTCAAAATCACACCTCTCGCCAAATCTGGGCTTGAATGTGTTGGGTTGTTGGGGGGTTTTAGATTCGAGGCACTGCAAAGGCGCGATCTTTAGAAGCGCAAGAACAAAAGAGAGAGAGGGCCAGTGTGTGGTGGACAGACCAGACTGCCTTCGGTCCACTTGTTGTTCTACTATACGCAGCGCCCCCTCTTGGGTGTAGGGAATTTTATCTCCAATCACAGGCAAGGGAAATTTAAGGCCCGTCGCGTTCCCCACGAACGACCCAATCCAAATCCAACTGTTCCGTGGCGTTTGGCTTGGACCGTGATGATTCGATCTAAACATCACCAAACATCACCCCCGTGCTTTTCCATGGTTTTGGCGCTGGTGTAGTGTCCCAATTTTTGGAAGTGTTTCGAGCTAGCGTGTGTTGTCACCTTGACATTTGCACTCGTCCTGTAGTTCCTGCAGTTCTTCCGTTCTTTTGTTTGCTTGCTGGAATATGCGTACATGTGCCGCATATACTCGACGACGAACGACGGAAACCTCCAAACCCATTCATGCATTCGAGCATCCAAACGTGCATGCTGCACTGAATTTGCTCCCCGGCACTTACCATAAAGGAGCGGATCGCAAAAGGCGTGCGATTGCGATTGCACAACAAGCCCGGAACCCTAAATCTCCCACACACATCATGGGAGAGAATGGAATCTCCCATCCAGGCCGGGGAGATTGCCCGAATCTCATTCAACTTTCATTCCTCTCTGGGTAAGAAAAAAGAAAGAAAGAGTGATTGGCTTTTGGTTGTGCCGGCAATCACGAAGAACCCAACCGAACAAGCTTTGCAAATTGCAAGCTTTTTTACATTTGGATAGATTTGCTATTTGGTACAGCTGTAGAGAAAAGTCGGCGTCAGACATATCCAATCCGCTTTTTGCCCTTAGGGCTCTTTTAGGGCTTGAATAGGGCTAAACACTTTTAGGGCAAACCAGAGGAATAGAATATTCGGCTCCCAACGGCTACCTGGATTTTGAATGCTACCCCCCCGGCTTTTAAAATGGGAGAGAGTGCTCGCGTTTTGGGGCAGTGGAGCTTTGGTACCTAGCTATGGAGGCGGTGCCAGTCCGGAGAACACGTAGCCAGGCAAGGAAGGAGCAGCAGCAGGAGGAGGAAGTGATCTTAGCCGGTGAGTCTTCTCGATTTGATTTCTTGTATTGCCCAAATCGATTTTGTTTCCTGGCCTGCCTCTCCAGTGGATTTGCAGATCGATCCAATCGCGGCAGAGGAGCATGCGAAGCTCGGGTGGCGGCGGCGCGGCGTGCCCGGCAAGAGGAGGACGGCGGCCCCGCGGCGGCGGCCACTGGCGGACGTGACCAACGATTCGCCCATCGCTGGGATGTGCAAGGGCTCGCCGGCGGCGGCCATGGCTATCGCGAAGAACAAGAGCGCGGCCGTGGTGTTGGAGGAAGAAGAAGAGGCCGGTGAGAGCTTGCTGAGATCTCAGGTCCAGTCCTTGCTCGAGACGGTCGATCCTTGCAAGGTGACTAGCTTCGTGTACTCGTCGCCGTGCTCGGATCATGGCGGCCCAACGCCCGCAAACACCCCAGCTGGTGGCGCCACCGCCGCCGCCGCCGCCGGGATGATCACTATCGCTATCCACGATCCAGCCGAGGAGGAGGACGACCAGAGCTCCAACTGGTCAGTGGATGTGAATGTAAGCTCGCCCCAGAAGAGCGTGGAGGAAGAAGAGGAAGAACCCGTGATCCAGAAGGACGGGAAGGCGAATCCAAGTCGCCCAAATCCATGGGCGATGCGCGATCACACTTCCAAGCTCGTAGATCCCGAGTTTGAGGACGAAGGAGCGATCGATCAAAGCCCCGGGGCCAAGAAGGAGGAAGAATTCGGCGAGGAGGAGGAAGAGGACGAGGTTGTGGATGACGAGCTATGCCGCGGTGTGAGTGGAATCTGTGTGTCGAAGAAGCCACTCTTCGCCCAATTCGCTGGAAAGCACATCCGCTACAAGTATAACAGCGATGACGAGCTGCTGGAGGAGGAAGTGATCGATCCACCATCACCGCCACCAGTGGCGGAGCCATCGCCATCGATCACCAAGCTCAACGGGGTCCCAATCGCCGCTGGCAAGCATCTCCGCTTCCAGGACCCATGAAACTTTCGATCGATCAGTCACATCTCAAGCTCTTTTTGAGAAGAATCAAGGCTTTTTTTTTCTAGAGTTTCCTGTGTCGATCAGCTCGTAGCTTTCAATGGATCAACGAATCTTTCCAGATGACACGCTCGATCGAAAGAGATGAACACTCTCGATCGAACGAGATGAAGAACGCTCGATCGAAAGAGATGAAGAACGCTTGATCGAAAGAGATGAAGAACACGACTATCCTACCCATCTCTGGCAGTGATGGAGATTTGCGAAGAGCACGCATTGGAAAGCAACATAAACGCGGAGGAGTTCCCTGGATCGAGCTTCATCACATTCTTGGCAGCTCGAGCGCCCCTCTCGACGTCGCCATGAACCCTACACGCGCCCAGCAGCGCCGCCCACGCCACCGCCCCGGGCAAGTAGGGCATCGATTCCACAAGCTCCTCCGCGTCGTCCAGCAATCGCCTGTTGGATCGCCCCAGCAAATCCACAATGCAGCAGTAGTGATCGTGCTCTGGCGCGATCCCATAGACGCTGCTCATCGCCAGGAAGCAATCCCTGCCCTCTTCCACCATCCCAGCGTGGCTACATCCGTGGAGGATCACCAAGAATGTGATCGAGTTTGGGCGAATTCCATCCAAATCCATGGACCGCAGCAGCACTAGAGCTTGCTTGCATTCGCCCTTGTGGCAGTTCGCCTGGATCATCAGCGTCCACGCGATCTCGTCCTGGTGTGACACCGATTGGAAGAGCTCGCCCGCGCGAACCACATCCCCATTCAAGGCATACGCCGCGAGCATCATCGTCCACGACGTGGGATTGCGCTCTAGCATCGAATCAAACGCTTCTCTAGCTCGGATGAGATCGTTCTTGTGAATGTAAGCCAGCAAGATGGCGTTCCATGAACCAATGTTTCGATGTGGTATCCGATCGAACAAGATCTTAGCTTCTTCCAGATGCCCAAGCAGGGCATACGCTGCGAGCATCGTGTTCCACAGAACAAGATCGTGGCCCCCCTTGCTAGCGAGCATCATCGTTCTAGCGCGATCGATATGCCCGTTTAGAGCATAGGCCTGGATCAAGCTCGTCCTTGACACCACGTCGTGCTCGCCCATTCCATCGAAAACACGCTGCGCTTGCTCCAGATCGCGCCCCTGCGCGAATGCCGTGATCATGCTCGTGCACGACTGGAGATTGTGCTGCGGCATTCGATCGAACGCCCTCCTCGCCTGTTCCAGATCTTGATCCAGCGCATGCGCCTGGATCAAAGCCCCCCACGGGAAAACATCCCTCTCCGGCATCGCGTCGAACAGACTCTTGGCGGATTCCACTCGCCCGGCCTCGCCGCACAGCCCGATCATCGCGGCCCAGGGGATTCCATCCCACGCCGGCATTCTCGCGAACAATCCCATGGCAGCATCGAGAAGGAAGCTTGGATTTCCAGCGTGAACCAGCGCCAGCAGCATGCTCGTCCATGCCGCCAGATCCCGCCGCTCCAGCCCCTCGAAGATCTCCCTCGCCTCGCGGCACCGCCCCAGCTGCCCTAGCGCGTGGATCGCGCACAGCCCGGAGACACGATCCCTCTCTGGAGCTCTATCAAGCGTGTTCTTGGCCTCGGCAAAATGCCCATACTGCGAATATGCGCTGGCCATGGCGTTCCACGACACGGCCGTACGCTGCGGCATCCGGGCAAAGACCGCCGCGGCGCCCGCGGCTGTACCGCGCGGCATGGAAAATGCCGCCGACAGCATGGTATTCCACGTCAGCACGTTGCGCCGCGGCATGGCGTCGAAGTGGGATTTTGCGTCCTCGAGATGCCCGTTCTGGGCATATGCCGTGAGCATGACGTTCCAGGTGACCACGTTGGACTGCGGCGCTACCGCGGCGAAGACGCGGCGGGCCTCGTCCACGCCCCCGCATTTGCCGTACATGTCGATGAGGAGGTTGAGGAAGTAGCGGCTGTTGGTGGCGACGATCTGGGCGTGGAGTTTGCGGGCCTGGCGTAAGTCCCTGGATCTAATGCAGCGCTTGACGAGCTGCGATAGTAGTGGTTCCTTCTCCATCCATGCTTGGCTTTATTTTGATTTCGATTCTTCTCTTTGGAGCGAACAAGGATCTAGGAAGGAATTCTTGTTAGAATGCTGGAAGAATTTACACGCTACCTAGAAGAGAGAACTGCTTAGACGCTCTTGTGTTTCTTCCTTATGGATGCCATCATCTTTGCTTCTCGGCTGTGAAGAAAAGAAGGAAAGAAAATGGTGACGCTATGAATAAGCGAACAAGCCTTTACCTGGCGGCGTGCTCTACTCGAGCCTTTCTCATGAGGCGGCCTTTAACATTGCTGAAAGCGCCAGAAGATCCACCACCTGGAGTGAGACGAAAATAATCGCCACGATCAGAGACGTTTCTTGACAAGATCTTTCGGTCTACTCACTGCCAAAGCTTCTCTTCGGCTCCGGTGGAGATTTGTAGCATCGCTTGAGCTGCCTGCTTTGTTTCTCTGGATAGACACGAGCAGCATCGAGTAAATCAGGAAAACTCAAAGACGAAGAACAAGTTACTGGATTCTTCTTCCATGTGTAACCGTTGGAGCAACTCCACGCCTTTTTGCTGCTTCTCTTCGCGATGCTTGAGCTTCGCCTGACCAACAAGAAAATAAAAGGAGGAGAAAAAAACCAAAACCAAGAGAAGTGAGAGATGGTATCACCACAGGCCAGAGATTACCTCGTACAAATCCCTCCACTTAAACTGGCTCTTGGAGGCATGCTTCAATTTGGACTCCACAAGCTCCAAGCTATGCGGGCCAAAATCACGGCCGTAGCATTTCTTCCACAGCTCGTTCGTCACGGGTGCCAAATCCCTATCCTGTGAGGAGGAGCCAGGAATCGCATCGCTGGAAGCAAATCCTCACTGACCTTGCTACAATTCTCGATGTGCCGCAGCTGGTCCGTCGTGCAATGCGGCAGGATGATGCGCAGGAGATCCAGATCCGTGTCGCCGACATCGCCAAACCTGTGGAGATTATCGATGGCGGTGTGGATGCAAAGCTCTTGCAGCGATGGAGCTCGCGCTCCCATCCCCGCGAGGAAGAAGAAGAGGAAACCCTCTTCCCTCTTGTGTGGCACAAAAAAAATATTTTAGGGCTAACTAACGTGCTCTCACGGAAATATTTCTAGGGCGCGTAGATCTGAGCTGGGGAGCTCGAGAGCTCGGCGATGGGGGGGACAGCATCGACGCCGCGGCCGGATGCGCGGCCGGAAGAACACCGCGATTATCTTCTCGGGGCGATGGTAGGCGGCCGAATTTACGATCTAAGCTCCAGCTTTTGGGAGAAGCTGTTGCTGCTGCCTCCGGCATTCGAATGGTCCGTGGAGCGAGTGAATGAAGCTGGCGCTCTACTCGGTAAGCACCGATTCTTCCTTCGCGGATCGGCTGCTGAGGCAAAACATTTCTCGCGATTGTCTCTTTCAGCTCAGAACAATCTCCAGACTCGGCATTTCCCCAAATTGCTCGTCCATCTCGTGTGGAGCATCCAAGAGGTGACTGCCTCGCCGGGATCCAAATCCTCGGCCGTGAAAGTCATCAATGCGACGTACTTCTCTCGGGTGTTTCTCAAGTACTTAATCGAGAATTCTTCCTCGTCTTTCTCGAGCCATCTCGTTCTACACATCAGTGATCACGACGCAGGGATCTCAAAGCTACCCGAAGGTATGCATGGCTCGCTCTTTTCTCTTCTTTTTTCCTTGATATGGATCTCTAAAGTTGACTTTAACCAGCAGGCGATCTAAATGTTCCCAGCCTAGTGCTGCATGGATTGCTGACTTTCATCGGTGCCTCGGATATAAAGTACGTAGTGTGATGCTTAGATCTCAAGTAACTTCCACGGATGTGTTACCTCATTTTTTCTTTGTGTAAGTCCTTACACGTACATGCTACACCTCGAGCTTGTGAACTTGCTTCTCGTCATGATGTCGACACAGCTTTATTCGCCTATGAGCGCAGGCTTTCATCCATTTCTAGATGCCGCTATTGCACAGGTCAATAATGTTCTTTAACATGTTCTTTAACATCCAGAGTTTTCACATATGGAAAATGTACAGGAAAGCTATGTTGTTGGTCCTTTCATTCGCAAGCTGCTCCTTTCGTTTATTGCAAGAACTCCTTTGCCATCAGAAGCTGCGTACTACGGGACGCAGGACAAAGAAACGGGTGTTATACGGAAAATGAGCTCAGCAGCTGGTAAGAAGATGAAAAGCCGAAGCGCGATTTATGCTCTTTTTTCGTTCTTCCAGCGACGGTGTTTATGCTGCCGTACTACACCTACACGTATTTGCTGAGCCCCGGGAGTGACCGCTTTTCCAAATTCCCGTTGGCGGATAACAGTTTGCTTCTGCTTTTGGTTCTTGTTCACTATGGAAAGAGAACCCATGTTACTCCTCTGGACAATGATGTAGAACCTTGTACCGAAAACTTGGCGGTGGGTCTGCACAACCCTTTTCGTCGAGCACTATCATCCTCAAGAGATACAGACTGTACGTGGAAACTATGCTTTAGTTTTCATTTGTGTGTGTCCGTTTTTTTTCTAATTATATGTATGCTGCTACAGTTGACATCGCAGACATCGAGCAAGCTGGGCAGGGAGTTCGAATTCCGTTTGCGGCCTTGTTTGATAGGCTTGGACCGTATGTAGTGCGATTGGTTGCTTGAGTAGACATTGATGTTGTTTTTTTGTTTCCAGGGGCCTCACCGAAGACGCAACTATTTTGCTCCTTTACTCGCTTGTCCATGGGAATCCGGCATTCTTGGAGTACGTGCTAGTGCGAACTGATTTAGACACTCTGGTACGCCTTGGCTTTGTGGCGTCTTTTCTTCGTTCTAATGCACAGTATGCACAACAGATTATGCCGGTGCTAGAGATGCTTTATGATGTACAGAAACGAACTCCAAATCAAATATACATGCTCCTGGTTATCTTTCTTATACTTAGCCAGGATTCGACGTTCAACGCAAGCATACACAAGCTGGCACGTACATGTCCTCCAAAGTTTCATGTGATTGACTCCAGTCTTACAGATATTACCAGGGGTTTCTTGGTATAAAGAGCGTCTTCTTCCAGGGATTTCTCTGGGATCGTTGATGGTTGTCATTCTTATCAGAACAGTGAAGTTCAACCTGTCCAAGCTTCGAGTAAGCTAGTGCTTTTTCTTTAGAGGCCTCAACGATTGTGACGTCTCTCTCTTGCAGGATCTATTTCTTCACACAAACTGTCTTGCCATTTTGGCGAACATGGCCCCACACATGCATCAGCTCAATGCTTATGCGTCTCAAAGGCTCGTGAGCCTTTTCGACATGCTCGCACGAAAGTAAGTGTCGTAATCAAACTTCCTTTCACTCAAAGCTTTTCTCCTTGATACAGATACAAGAAGGTTGTGGATGCCAATATCAACGTCAAGGTTGCGGTTGCGAAGCTCGGTCAGGTGGAAGGCTTTGAGGCTTCAGAGGATATGGTGAGCAATCATTAGGTTCCTCTGAAGGTTGGGTAATGATGGATTGATTACAGAGGTTTCAATAATGCAAGTTTTCTTGCAGCCAACAGAGCTACATATCTACACTGATTTTTTGCGCATTGTTCTGGAAATCATTAACGCGATCCTAACGTACGCTCTTCCTAGAAATCCGGAGGTGAGCATTCTCTTTGTAGCGAGCTTCTTATCCTAAGCTTTCGTTTTCAGGTTGTGTATGCGCTTTTGCACAGACAAGAGTTGTTTCAACCGTTTAAGGAGCATCCTCGTTTCTATGAGCTTCTGGAGAACATATTCAATGTGAGTTTCTGGTTGAATTGCTCTCCAATGCTCTGACGTTTTCATGCGGCGATGCATAGGTTCTAGACTTTTTCAACGTCCGCATGGATGATCAGCAGTCAAATGCGGAGTGGTCCGTCGAGAAAGTCTTGCAAATAGTAATCGCAAACGCAAGATCCTGGCGAGGTGAAGGAATGAAGGTAGCTTACCACTTTACTGCTTTTAACAAGGCCTGTATTGGTAACTCTTTTCTTTGCTCAGATCTTCACACAGTTGCGATTTACATACGAAGAAGAGCTCCACCCAGAGGAATTTTTTGTGCCATACATTTGGCAGCTAGTAGTAGACCAAAGGTACGGTAATACCTCGCATTCATAGTAATAAAAGTAACGCTTGTTTCCTTCCAGAAATATAGATTGGAACCTCGACATGATCTCTTTGTTTCCAGCCAGATCACAAGTAGAAGTGCGTAAACTTTCCATCTTCGAGCAATCCTCTGCTAACGCCAAGTCTTTTCTTCTTGCAGCTTGGAGACGGCCATGTTGATAAACAGCTACAAGATATTCCTGTTTCAACCAATCCTGTTTGATTTGCTTGTCCAAACTTCCGGGGTGATGTATAAGCTTTTAGAAGAGAGAATCTAAAGAATAATAAAGAAAGAGAAGAACAAAAATATCCCTCGCACTCAAATCAAAATCGTTCTCCAAATCTAACATACAATGCTCCAGAACCCGCATTACAGTCTCTGGCGTACTCCGCTCTCACGAGTCCCAGCTTCACTCCAACTCCGTACGAGCCTCCGTGACCAACGCGCCTGAAAAACTCGGTGGGATTTCCTCGCACGTCTTTGGAGCTGCCGAGGTCTGTTCCGTACTCCACAAAACCGTAACAATGCGTGTTCTTTACAGGGACTCGCAACTCAGCCGCAGTCTGGCAGGAAAGAAGGGAAAAAATGGATCCACAGGACAAGAAAGAAGGAAGAAAACTATACCTCGAGGATGTTTCTGCAAGCTGCAAGCTCCCCTAGATTATAGCCGCGAACGGAGTAAGGTCCTCCCAGAGTGAACGCATCGTAGCTTGGAAGATCGCCAATGCAGCCTCCGTAGTGACCGTGGATCACCAGAACCGGAGGTGGCTGCTCGCCGTGTCTATCTTCGGGCCTCAGTTGTATAAACCGAGTCAATGTAAGTTGGTGTCGATTGAAAAATGGAAACCTGGAGCCGACTCCCAGTCCTTGATCGAGCTGTTACCATCATACCAGGAAGCAGTGAGAATGAGAGCTAATTGACCATACACTTCTTACCTGGAAGATGTTCCTCGAGCCAATGGGTGTTCCATTTACGAACTTTGTGTTGTCGTGTGTGAGATTGGCCTGGAAAAATCCCACCCGGTCAGTCCCGGTGTCGCTGTGAGTAGTCGGGGGACCGTCCATGCTCAAGGCCCCGCTTGGAAGCACGCGAGCCCCGTTAGTGCAAATGGCACTGTTCTCGTCGCGCGTTGTGACTTCCTCCATGACAAATCCATACGTCAGCTTGCTCTGCCTGGTGAAGTTCTGGACGAGATAAACAGTGAGTATATAACAAGCCAAGCAAAGCTTAACAATTACCTCAGTTATACCGGCTTTAAATCCAGCTCGATCGACCCATATACCAGGCACGTCTTCCAAACCGGGACCTCCAGTAAACACAGCACTGACTTTGCGACTGTTAAAACAGCTAGCCTTGAGCGTACGCTCCCTGGGATCGGTCACACCGTCGAGATACGGGTGCACGTATTCCATCTTGAATCCTAAGTCATCCTACAAATCCACATTGCGGTGCGTAAATATCGAAAAGATCTGAGAGGGAAGTACCGGACCTGGGGATTGAAGAGATTATTCGACGTGACAGTACAAATCAATGTGCGGTTCAAGCCTTTGATATTCCGATGCTCAAAGGTTACGTTACCACCTGGCTGGATCGAGGCCTGTATCAACAAAAACGCATAAGCAGTGAAGATCATTTGGATATAAAGTGACTCACCAGTGTTGGACGTCCAGAATTCCCTGGCACTATGCTCCACTCGGTGCTGATCTCAGCAGTTTTCTGCTCGAGCTCCTTCAACTTCACTTCCACTATAATACCTCCCTCGATCTCTTCATCCGGCCTTGGATTGACTTCAATGTTAGAAAAGAGAGAAAGATTGTTAATGTTGCGCAAAGCTTTCTTGCCCGCTTCAATGTTGAAGATCTTCCCGGAGCTAAGCTGCATCCAGCAAAACAACAAATGAGAACCACCGGAGAAAATAAACAAGCAATACCTGTGAAGGAAGCTCCCTCTCTATGATAGGGACTTGAGTGTTCCCTTCAACTGGAAGCCCCATCTTGTCCTGGAACATTATTTGCACGTCTGTGATGTCCCCTTCCACTACTTCACAGACTATTTCGTTCGTATTGAGGTTTCCGAAGTTGACGACTTGAGCGCACGCATAGCCTTCATCGTGATACCACTTCTGTATTCTCTCCCGGATTCTCTGCAGCATTCTCGCAGTAACACGAGACTCGGCAGACAGCCAGCCCGAAATTTCCTGCTCGATCCTTCTCGGTAGCATGCACTTCCTGGCTTTCCTCACCCGCTTCTTGTACTCTTCTTCTTGCTTCCCAAGATATTCCTGCTGCTGCTTCTCGGTCATGCTGTTAAAATCGGGTTGCTTGGTCTGAGCCAACAGCCCAACGTTGATACACCGCACACTTTTCGCCGCTTGCCACTGGCTCTCGACAAAGTTGATGTTGATCTTTATAGTCCCATCAGCCTGAGTGACGCCTTCCATCTCCACGGTCTGGAACATGCCACAGTTGACGAGGTTCTCCAGCTCCGACTCAAGCTGGTCTTTCGTGAAAACCCCACCATTCCGGAGCGTGACAAGCTCGAAAAATGGATCCTTGCCATCGACGGCCTTTTTGCTGCGCTGATCCACGAGATCGACGCCGGAAAGCTTGTACTTCTTGTTGGGGCTGAGCCGGCTTACCGGTGCCGTGAGGCCGACTTTAGCACCGTGAGGATCCCAATCTCCACTGTTTTTATCGTCGGCCCTGGCACCACTGCCCCCAATCGCCGCGCACAGAAGCTCCCACAGCCAATTTCCACCACCAGGTCCTCCTCCAAAGCCTCCGCCACCACCGCCGCCGCCGCCGCCGCCTCCTCCACCACCTCCACCGAAGCCTCCAAATTCACCACCACCACCACCCAGCAAGATCATAGCATTGGCTCCCAAAGCTAGAGAGGCCAAAGCTACATTTTTCTTAAATCCACCATTGCCGGGCTCTAGCTTTCTGGATTTTCTCCTACTGCTGCTACTCTTACCCGAGGAGGCTGAGGACGAGGAAGGAGGAGGCTTGGTAAAGCGAAGCCACGGGGCGAAGGCCCTGGTTTTGATGGAAATCCCCCCCTTTCGCTGCTGCTGCCAGGATGGAAACGAGGACGAGCAGGCGATCGATTCGACGGCTCGGTGATGCCCCGCGAGGCCGGAGACCATGGCGCAAGGCATGGCGGCCACGAATCCACTCTCCGCCGCTGTCGCGAACTAATGGATCATCGCCTAAACCCTACCTCGCGCTCTCTGAGATATTTCGATCCTCGCCCAGCAAACCCTAAACCTCCATTGGTGAAAACAAAAAATACATATCAGAAAAAATGACTTAATTTAATGCTTTCACTGAGAGTTGAACTCAGGACCTCCCGCTTACTAAACGGGTGCTCTGACCAACTGAGCTATGAGAGCAAATTTGAAATTTGGACTCAGATCACATAAAATACAAGATAATTTATTCACTTTGAATGACTATGTTGAGTTTTGAGATCATGAGCTAAAAAGTCGTCCAGTCTCTAGGAGAAGGGTCTCCCGAGCTAAAAACTGGTCCAGTCTTCCAAAGAAAAGTCTCCACAAGTGGTGCAATCTTGAAGCACTTGTTTTTGGAGGTAATTTTCTGCTTCAAATATGCGGCTCCATTTGTATGACTTTCAGTCCTCATCCCACCACAACTTTTGTATTACATAATAAGTTTATATTATTTCAAACATCAACGAAATGCCACTTTTGCTATCAAAGGAGCAGAACCCAAATCCAAATGCCCTTGCAACACTTCCACTATTGTCCTCATGGATGGCCGAGAATCAGCATTGTCTTGAATGCACCACAGTGCAAGATGAACCATTTTCTTGGCCTGCTGATAGTTTTCACTGGCACTTGCTCTCACCCTCTCGTCAATCACTTCGAGAAAATTCCCCTTCTCCACCTGGTTCACCACCCAAGTTGGAAAATACCAGCTCTCGTCCGGCTGAGTGTTGTCCCCAAAGTTCACAGCCTTTGAGAGATCAATGTTCCTACGACCCCCAATTAGTTCCAAAAGCACCTTTCCATAGCTGTAAACGTCGCATCTCTTTGTAGCCATGAAATGTGTGAGCCATTCCGGAGCCATGTAGCCTGGAGTGCCCCGCATGGTCGTCATGACCTGCGTCTCGTTGCGGTTCTCAAGCAGCTTTGCCATCCCAAAGTCCGCCACCTTTGCGACAAACTCTGTGTCCAACAGAATGTTCTGGGGCTTGATGTCCAAGTGCAGTATGGGCTCCCTGCATTCCTCGTGAAGATACGCAAGTCCTTGAGCCGTGCCAAGGGCAATGTCGATCCTCTGCTGCCAACTGAGCCATAAATTCTCTGAAGTTTGCTCGAAAAGCCATTTGTCGAGTGATCCATTGGGCATAAATTCGTAAACCAGCAGCCACTGTGTTGCTCCCTCGATGCAAAAGCCACAAAGTTTAACAATGTTTACATGACTTATGCCTCCAATTCCAGCAATCTCGGTCACAAACTGTTTTGCCCCTTGCGTTCCACTGTAGTCAAGCTTCTTGACTGCCACAACTCTACCATCACTCAAAACTCCTTTGTAAACTGATCCATATCCCCCAGCTCCCAGCTTTGTGCTATATCCTTTTGTCGCAGTATCCAATGTCGTATATGAGAATCTCTGAGGCAAACGGCCTTGCATACTAGCCAACAATGCTTCAATCTCCTTTGCCGGATTGAACTTGAGCTTGCGCTCATTAAACGCAAGAGCACATACCGCTAGGAAGCATAGGAATATCACTGTGCAAGTCATGGTAAGAGATATAATGTAAAGTTTCGGTTGATGGTGAGCCTTCAGTGTTTTGATGATAAGAGTTATATTTTTTGTAGTGTCATCTCTGTAGAAGCTCCCATATATATCATACGAAATGAAGAAGCAGTCCTTGGTATCGCCATTGAAAATAAGTGACATACACCTGCTACAATTCATAACAAAGCAGGCTTCTGTGCACTTGTGTAGAGAGGAATTCCTTTGGTTGGGCTGCATGAATTCAGTTCTATAATATCCAATATCAGCAAACTTCTCTTTCATCACAATGTAGTTAGGATATTGTTCTCCGAAGTCCAAATCGGAGCAAGAACTTAGATAAGAATGCGCCCTCCAAAAACCCCCTGCTAAGGACCCAGAGCGAGTGTATAACTCACACATTTGATGTTCATCGGGCTTCAAGCAGCTGCAGTTTCCATCGCGGGTATTGCAGATACCATATTGAGAACAATCGTTACATGCAGGATTTCCTGGCCATGATTTTATCTGGTTTGTATAGTCCGTTAGCTGAATGTCTTTAATCCATTGATTTCCTTCATACTTGTAAGATATAATGCTCCCATCTGAGTCAAATTGCAAGAATGGCAAAAGAGGAGTACTTGATTCAGTTGAAGTTGTTAATGATAGCTGCTCACAATCATTGGAGAGGGTCAAATTGCTCCCAGTGTACTGAAGAAAAGTTGAGGTTGAGCCTTCACATGTAGAAGTAAATCGCCACGCTTGATATGCTTGGTGGTGTTGGAATTGTCCTTCATAAAACTCAGAGGGAGAAATCCAAAACAGTCCCTCATCTTGGACAATAACAAGAGTCTCATAGTCGTTGCTCATTATGCGCATTCCTGTTTTCAAAATTTGGGTTGGGAGGAGAAATTCTGAGGGAAAATCGAAACTTTGCCACACACTGCCGTTGTAAAAATAAATGAGGACATTTCCAGAGTTTTGTAACACTAGGGAAGCTGCATCTTCTAACGAAAATCGAATGGATAAAGGATAGATTGAGCGATTCATATGCAATAGCAGGTATTTTCCTTGATCGTGTGATGCAAGTGAGAAATTCCCATTGTCACTGACAATATCTTTGCCCCCGGCCTTCATGATTTCAAAGCCTTCAGTGGTGTTCATAAAAACTGAATAATTTCTATGATTGTTGCCTGGCAATTGTCGAAAATACCAGTCAGGTGGAAGCTCATACCTCATGCCCATGACAATCACAGGGAAAAGAAATAGCAGCACCACTACTGTGTCCATGTGTTAGCCAAAGTAGAGATAATGTATGAGAAACTCTGGATAGGGCCTTGAAATAAATCACACCGAAGTCAGTCGTGCCGCGTGGGACTCTTCTACCTTGACTCGGTGTAGGTAGACAGCGTAAGAAATACGTTGTGATGCGATGCAACAACAAACATTGGCATGCATCTACATTTCATCCCATTCTAAACAGTCTAACAAAGGCGTTTGGTTCTAACTGCGTGTGAAGCAGAGAAGAACAAAAAAGGTTTGGTTCTAACACAAATTTTCAAAAAATAAAAGAAAAAAGAAAACTTGGCGCATTCTTCTCGGCGGCAACTGATCCCCTGACCGTGAAATCCGCCGCTGTCGCCCGGAGCTTCTGATACCAGCTCGACCGCTGCTCCCTTCCTCCTCCCATATGGAGCAGCATTGCCCCAGGGGATGGGAGTCTAGGAGATTAGCAGTAGCTCTAGCGCAGCAGCAGGGTCTCTGATAAAGAACCATCTCAGGAGTAAGGTCCTCCAAGAGTGAAAGCATCATAGCTTGGAAGATCGCCAATGCAGCCTCCGTAGTGACCGTGGATCACCAGAACCGGAGGTGGCTGCTCGCCGTGTCTATCTTCGGTCCCCAGTTTTATAAACCGAGTCAATGTAAGTTGGTGTCGATTGAAAAATGGAAACCTTCCCCAGTCCTTGATCGAGCTGTTTTAATATCATACCAGGAAGCAGTGAGAAAGAGCGCTAATTTCCCATACACGTTCCTCGAGCCATTGGACGAACTTTGTGTTGTCGTGTGTGAGATTGGCCTGGAAAAATCCCACCCGGTCAGTCCCGGTGTCGCTGTGAGTAGTCGGGGGACCGTCCAGCCCCGCTTGGAAGCACGCGAGCTCCATTAGTGCAAATGGCACTGTTCTCGTCACGCGTTGTGACTTCCTCCATGACAAATCCATACGTCAGCTTGCTCTGCCTGGTGAACTTCTGGACGAGGTAAGCAGTGAGTATATAACAAGCCAAGCAAGCGTCACAATTACCTCGGTTAAGCTCGATTGACCCATATACCAGGCACGTCTTCCAAACCGGGACCTCCAGTAAACACCTCACTGACTTTGCGACTGTTAAAACGGCTAGCCTTGAGCGTACGCTCCCTGGGATCGGTCAAACCGTCGAGATATTCCATCTTGAATCCTAAGTCATCCTACAAATCCACATTGCGGTGCGTAAATATCAAAAAGCTCTGAGAGGGAAGTACCGGACCTGGGGATTGAAGAGATTATTCGACGTGACAGTACAAATCAATGTGCGGTTTAAGCTTTTGATATTCCGACGCTCAAAGGTTACGTTACAACCTGGCTGGATCGAGGCCTGTATCAACGAAACCGCATAAGCAGTGAAGACGGTTTGGATATAAAGTGACTCACCAGGGTTGGACGTCCAGAATTCCCTGGCACTCTCCACTCGGTGCTGATCTCAGCAGTTTTCTGCTCGAGCTCCTTCAACTTCACTTCCACTATAATACCTCCCTCGATCTCTTCATCCGGCCTTGGATTGACTTCAATGTTAGAAAAGAGGGAAAGATTGTTGATGTTGCGCAAGCTTTCTTGCCCGCTTCAATGTTGAAGATCTTCCCAGAGCTAAGCTGCATCCAGCAAAAACAACAAATGAGAACCACCAGAAAAAATAAACAAGCAATACCTGTGAAGGAAGCTCCCTCTCTATGATAGGGACTTGAGTGTTCCCTTCAACTGGAAGCCCCATCTTGTCCTGGAACATTATTTGCACGTCTGTGATGTCCCCTTCCACTACTTCACAGACTATTTCGTTCGTATTGAGGTTTCCAAAGTTGACGACTTGAGCGCACGCATACCCTGATATCACTTCTGTATTCTCTCCCGGATTCTCTGCAGCATTCTCCAGTAACACGAGACTCAGCGGAGAGCCAGCCCGAAATTTCCTACTTGATCCTTCTCGGTAGCATGCACTTCCTGGCTTTCCTCACCCGCTTCTTGTACTCTTCTTCTTGCTTCCCAAGATATTCCTGCTGCTGCTTCTCGGTCATGCTGTTAAAATCGGGTTGTTTGGTCTGAGCCAACGGCACAACGTTGATACACCGCACACTTTTCACCGCTTGCCACTGGCTCTCGACAAAGTTGATGTTGATCTTTATAGTCCCATCAGCCTGAGTGACGCCTTCCATCTCCACCCTCTGGAACATGCCACAGTTGACGAGGTTCTCCAGCTGCGACTCAAGCTGGTCTTTCGTGAAATCCCCACCAGTCCGGAGCGTGAAAAGCTCGAAAAATGGATCCTTGCCATCGACGGCCTTTTTGCTGCGCTGATCCACGAGATCGACGCCGGAAAGCTTGTACTTCTTGTTGGGGCTGAGCCAGCTTACCGGTGCCGTGAGGCCGAGTTTAGCACCGTGAGGATCCCAATCTCCACTGTTTTTATCGTCGGCCCTGGCACCGCTGCCCCCAGAAGCTCCCACAGCGAATTTCCACCACCAGGTCCTCCTCCAAAGCCTCCGCCACCACCACCGCCGCCGCCTCCTCCACCACCTCCACCGAAGCCTCCAAATTCACCACCACCAGGCCAAAGCTACATTTTTTCTTAAATCTACCATTGCCGTTGCTGGGCTCTAGCTTTCTGGATTTGCTCCTGCTGCTGTTACTCTTACCCGAGGAGGCTGAGGAGGAGGAAGGATGAGGCTTGGTAAAGCGCAGCCACGCGCGAAGGCCCTGGGTTTGATGGAAATCCCCCTCTTTTGCTGCTGCTGGCAGGATGGAAACGAGCACGAGCAGGCGATCGATTCGACAGCTCGGTGAGGCCGGAGAGCATGGCGGCCACGAATCCACTCGTCACGAACTGGCTCTTTGCAGCAAACCTGGAAAAATAGATATCGAGAGTTCACGGAGAGTTGAACTCAGGCTGAGCTATGAAAGCAGATTTAAATAAACTCTCAAATACTAGATAATTATGTTGACTTTTGAGCTCGTGACTTAAAAAGTGGTCTAGTCTCTGGGACAAGGGTCTCCCAAGTGGTGCAAGCTCGTGAGCTAAAAAGTGGTTCAGTCTCCAGTCTTTGGGAGAAAAGTCTCCCAAGTGGTCAATCTTCGGGAGAAGGGTTTCCACCAACTAGAAGAGCTCTTTAAATTTAAACTTAAATTCACCATGTGACCAAGCACTTGTTTTCGGAGGTAATTTTCTGCTTCAAATATGTGGCTGCATTCAGTCTTCATCCCACAACAACTTTCGTACTACAGAATATGTTTATATAATTTTGAAACATCATATACTCATGTTTAGCGAAATGCAACTTTTGCTATCAAAGGAGCAGAACCCAAATCCAAATGCCCTTGCAACACTTCCACTATTGTCCTCATGGATGGCCGAGCATCAGCATTGTCTTGAATGCACCAAAGTGCAAGATGAACCATTTTCTTGGCCTGGTGATAGTTTTCACTGGCACTTGCTCTCACCCTCTCGTCAATCACTTCGAGAAAGTTCCCCTTCTCCACCTGGTTCACCACCCAAGTTGGAAAATACCAGCTCTCGTCCGGCTGAGTGTTGTCCCCAGAGTTCACAGCCTTTGAGAGATCAATGTTCCTGCGACCCCCAATTAGTTCCAAAAGTACCTTTCCATAGCTGTAAACGTCGCATCTCTTTGTAGCCATGAAATGTGTGAGCCATTCCGGAGCCATGTAGCCTGGAGTGCCCCGCATGGTCGTCATGACCTGCGTCTCGTTGCGGTTCTCAAGCAGCTTTGCCATCCCAAAGTCCGCCACCTTTGCGACAAACTCTGTGTCCAACAGAATGTTTTGGGGCTTGATGTCCAAGTGCAGTATGGGCTCCCTGCATTCCTCGTGAAGATACACAAGCCCTTGAGCCATGCCAAGGGCAATGTCGATCCTCTGCTGCCAACTGAGCCATAAATTCTCTGAAGTTTGCTCGAAAAGCCATTTGTCGAGTGATCCATTGGGCATAAATTCGTAAACCAGCAGCCACTGTGTTGCTCCCTCGATGCAAAAGCCACAAAGTTTAACAATGTTTACATGACTTATGCCTCCAATTCCAGCAATCTCGGTCACAAACTGTTTTGCCCCTTGCGTTCCACTGTAGTCAAGCTTCTTGACTGCCACAACTCTACCATCACTCAAAACTCCTTTGTAAACTGATCCATATCCCCCAGCTCCCAGCTTTGTGCTATATCCTTTTGTCGCAGTATCCAATGTCGTATATGAGAATCTCTGAGGCAAACGGCCTTGCATACTAGCCAACAATGCTTCAATCTCCTTTGCCGGATTGAACTTGAGCTTGCGCTCATTAAACGCAAGAGCACATACCGCTAGGAAGCATAGGAATATCACTGTGGAAGTCATGGTAAGAGTTATAATGTAAAGTTTCGGTTGATGATGAGCCTTCAGAGTTTTGATGATAAGAGTTATGTTTTTGGTAGTGTCATCTTTGTAGAAGCTCCCATATATATCATACGAAATGAAGAAGCAGTCCTTGGTATCGCCATTGAAAATAAGTGACATACACCTGCTACAATTCATAACAAAGCAGGCTTCTGTGCACTTGTGTAGAGAGGAATTCCTTTGGTTGGGCTGCATGAATTCAGTTCTATAATATCCAATACCAGAAAACTTGTGTTTCATCACAATGTAGTTACGATATTGTTGTCTGAGGAAGTCAAATTTGGAGCAAGAACTTACATCAAAATTCGAAGTGTGTAAGTCACACATATGATATTTATCGTGATATTTATCACCCCTCAAGCAGCTGCAGCTTCCATTGTCGGCATTGCAGATCTCATATCGAGAACAAGCCTTACATGCAGGATTTCCTGGCCATGATTTTATCTGGTTTGTATAGTCCGTTAGATGAATGTCTTTAATCCATTGATTTCCTTCATACTTGTAAGATATAATGCTCCCATCTGAGTCAAATTGCAAGAATGGCAAAAGAGGAGTACTTGATTCAGTTGAAGTCCTTAATGATAGCTGCTCACAATTATTGGAGAGTGTCAAATTGCTCCGAGTGTACTGAAGAAATGTTGAGGTTGAGCCTTCACATGTAGAAGTAAATCGCCACGCTTGATATGCTTGGTGTTGGAATTGTCCTTCTCGTTCAAGTTCACTGGGAGAAATCCAAAACAGTCCCTCATCTTGGACAATAACAAGAGTCTCATAGTCGTTGCTCATTATGCCCATCCCTGTTTTCAGAATTTGGGTTGGGAGGAGAAATTCTGAGGGAAAATCGAAACTTTGCCACACACTGCCGTTGTAAGAATAAATGAGGACATTTCCAGAGTTTTGTAACACTAGGGAAGCTGCATCTTCTAATGGAAATTGAATGGATAAAGGATAGATTGAGCGATTCATATGCAATAGCAGGTATTTTCCTTGATCGTGTGATGCAAGTGAGAAATTCCCATTGTCACTGACAATATCTTTGCCCCCGGCCTTCACGATTTCGAAGCCTTCAGTGGTGTTCATAAAAACTGAATAATTTCTATGATTGTTGCCTGGCAATTGCCAGTCAGGTGGAAGCTCATACCTCATGCCCATGAGAATCATAGGGAAAAGAAATAACAGCACCACTACTGTGTCCATGTGTTGGCCAAAGTAGAGATAATGTGTGAGAAACTCTGGATAGGACCTTGAAATAAATCACACCGAAGTCAGTCGTGCTGCATGGGACTTCTACCTTGACTCGGTGTAGGTTGGTGGTGGAGACAGCGTAAGAAATACGTTGTGATGGGATGCAACAGCATCTACCTTTCATCCCATTCTAAACAGTCTAACAAAGGCATTTGGTTCTAACTCCATGTGATGTAGAGAAGAACAAAAAAGGTTTGGTTCTTACATTGTGAGGTTTAAGTGTATGACTACGATGCTGTATATTAATATTAATATAATGAGATTTTGGTAATTATTAGATTAATTTCAATCTAAACTACTCGCTCATGTATATAAATTAGGGTTTTTGGGCTAATTAATATACACATTTTTTATATTCCTTTTCCATATTTTATACACTCACATTGGTGGAGGTAAAAGGCATTTTTTATTGTCCCAAGGAGTGTTTGGATTTGGGATTTTGGTTTAGATCTAGCTTTTGCATTGTTTTTCATTTCCTTTTTTTTTGTTATTTTCTTTTGAGATTTTAGTTTAGATTTAGATTTTGCATTTTTTAAATCTCCTTTTCCTTTTAGCTTTTTTCATTTCATTTCTTTTGCTCTTTTCTTTTCATTTATCTTCATGGCAGAGTAGCAGTCTCCTCCTTCTTTGACTTTGGAGTAGCAGTTAGTGCAATTGCTCAATGCTATGCGATTGCAATTGACCAACCAAACTCAATTGATGGCGGTATTTATGGCACATAGTACAACTCCTCTTGCTATTGGTGCCAATCCTTGCATTAGGCTGGAGTTTTTTCATGGGAATCCTAGGGATGATGTGTATTATTAGTTTAATCACTTCACGGTGATTACCACATATCATTCTTGGGATGATAAGTTTCCCACATGTTTCCAAGGGACAACATTGTAATGATACAATGGTTTAAGTGCAACCATTTGTGGGGATTGGAGTATTCTCTCGGACATCTTCAAATACGCATTAGACATACTGATGATTGTGATGATGCCTTCTAACAATTGCATCATCTTCATCAAGGACCATATGAATCGATGATGCAATTTGGCATTCATTTCCAAAGTCTCTTGCTTTATGCAAAGCTAAATATGTCGGAGTGGATCAAGTTAAGAATGTTGTGGCTAACACTTTGTCAAGATCTTGTAAGACTTATGCATGCACTTGCTCCAACCACCCTTGATGATGCTTTTCACTTGGCATAATGTTATGAGACCTCGCCACTTTCACTTCTCGCTGCACATCCTTCAGTTCCACTTTCTATGGGAGATGGTCCTGTTCCAATAAAGGTTGATGCTGTTACTGCTCGAGTTCAAGGACAGGGGTGAGAACATGGTCATCGCTATGATATGTGCTGTTGGGCATGTGATGAAGTTGGTCACACTTATCAATGTTGTCGGTGTTTTTCAGATTAGCAGCCTCTATTTCTTGGATGGAGACCTTGGTGTCAACAATATCCTATTGGTGTTATTGTAGTGAAAAGTTTGGATAACCAAGATGCATTCGGGAAATGAGGAGTTGCACGAGTAACGAAGAGACCTTGCGTAAATAAGTCAGTGATTCTTCTATCTTTTTTTCAAGAGTATTATCAAAGGGTTCATTGGCACCAGTTCATCTAGTGTTTGCTTTTCAAGCTTATTTTTATAACATGAGATTTCCTATTATTCTCTCAGTATTGGTTGATACAGGTTTAAGTTTATTTTTTACTACTTGACCTATTGCCACACGTTGCCGTCTACATTTACATTGTGCGGTAGAGCTAGTTTTTATTCTTTATGGCAATGGCTGTACATATGCATATGCACAGGATGAAGTAGACCTAATTGTGCATATGGGTGATCTCGAGTTTGAGTTGCAGTCATTGCGGGTGGTGCCAAGTCAAACTTTTGATCTCATCCTTGGTATAGATTAGTTGCAATGTATTCATGCTAAATGTGACTTTGAAGTTTTTCCCTCTTATCTTATACTTCCTTATATTTTATCCATTCCTTTCACTTTCATACCTTTTCGTCCTTTTGCTTCCATTATTTTTATCTCCCCATTACTTCCTTCTATGTTTCCATCTTGTTCTGCTCTTCTCTTTTCCAATCCCTCTGATAGTTTTTGTGTTGTAGCAATTAACTGGCTCATGAAGAAGTATACCAATTTCTTTGAATTTAACCTATTGTCTGGGGCCAAGATTGCCATACATCATCTGATTCTAGCTGGGGATGCTCATTCAATCAAGGTTCCTATTCATCATTGGTCATCCAAAGAGATCAAGATTTTACGTGTAAATATCAAGGAGATATTGGAAAATGAAGCCTGATGGGATTATTTGTTTTTGCATCGTTTGTTAAACAAAGTGATGATCTCAGATGTGTACCCTCTTCCTCACACTGCTGATCTCTTGGATCATATAGAGAGAAGTTGTTAGTTCACTAAGCTAGATTTTGCTTTTAGGTACTGGCAAATACTGATGGCTGAAGAAGATATTCCTAAGACTACTTTTCATACACTATTTGGTTTGTATAAGTTTTTAGTGATGCCGTTTGGTTTAAACAATGCTCCAACAACTTTTTAGCAGATGATGGATGAGGTTCTTTGCAATATATTGGAGGTGACTGATAACTTCATTGATGATATCTTAATCCATTTGTAAAGTATATGGGAAGTTGGTTTAAAGCTAAAGCAGTCGAATTGCATATTTGGGTATAAGGATATGACTTATTTTGGGTACCATATTTTTCATGAGGGTTTGTAAGTTAATCTTGACAAACTTGTTGATATTCTAAAGTTCCTTACTCCAAAGTGTGTGATTGATGTGCAACACTTCTTGGGCAAAGTGCAGTATCTCAATTGTTTTGTGGATTATCTTTCTGATCACATTTCTATAAGTGACTAATTTTTCCATTCTACTTTAGTCATTTAACCACACCTTCAACCACTTGGAGGAGTCTCATTCACAACCTCCATAAATCTTATTCAGAACTTGAGGCTTGTTAGCCTTGAAAATGGCATCCATGCCACTCAACCTTTGCACTTGGTCCAAGTGCTCCATGTGTCTGATCCCATGATCAACACCCCAAGATACCACTGACATATCAGCCCATTACGCTAAGGCCATGCCCATTCACCTTGGTCACACCAGTGGTCTGACATCATTTACATCACAATCCCGTTTCTCACAGATTGTGCCATCCATCCATGAGTGATCATCCCAGATCCACTCCTTAGCACCTTTAGGATGCCTATAGACATGGGGTACAGCCTTCCCCAATATTTCTGTTATAGTCCCCACCAAGTCCCTCTTCTGTCCATGGCCGTGTTCACCAACACTACCACTAGGACAAAGCCCACAAACCTGACCACTAAGTCCCATTGTCCTTTAGGATTTCCTTACCACATGACTATATCCTTAGTCACTATGCCAGAGGACTACTCCTTTTTCCACAGTCTGAGACTTTGGGACAACATTTCGGAACACTGTGGCCTTATGCGAGCTTTGTGAGTACTCTCCCTGCCTTCCACCTTTGGGTGCTCTAGGAGCATTGACCATTTGATCTCCCAGGGGAACTAGAGCCGGCTTTTGAACACTTCACCAAGCTACCCCACTTGTCAGTCTGTATTCACTCTAGCCTTGGACTTCTTAGTGGTTATCTCATCACCCAACACCTGGGTACAGCCTTCCTAGGCCAAACTAGCTCTACTGGGGCTAAATTTGCTCTACTGGGGTCCAACCCCCACACTTTCCCTACTATACTTTTGGAATCCTTTGTAGCCCCTCGACACCTTGTTTTGCATGTGTTGTGCAAATTTCACTTTCCCATTCTAAGAAGTTCTTTATTTGAGGGCACTATCATCTTTTTTTATATTTCGTGCCACTCTAGACACTAAGTTCCATTCTTACATAATTTGCACTAGGGTTATCCATAGCCTTATCATTTGGTTACCTTGTTGCCCCCTCCTTTGGAACTTTCACCTTTGCCAAATTAGAACATTTAAAAATCCATCTTTGGAAGCACATTTTCTTTCCCACAATCCATTAGCATCCAACACATTAATGTTCCTTAGCTAACTTTGCCATTTGGATTCCTTCCAATGAATCTTATGGCCCAAACTTGGCCACTAGTCTTTAGCTTCTATTCGTTGATTGTTGCACCAAGTAACAAAGGATTACTACCTCCATCCTTAAGGCATTCGTTCCGTTCCATGACAAAGGCTCCACTTTATCAAGTTTAGAGGGTGCTCACCCCTAATAAGTCTTTTTAGCATTCTCTGTTATAGGCTTTATCCATAGCCCAACTTTCTGACCCTTCCATGGGTCTTTCTTAAAGATTACTTCCTTGGACTCATTATGCCATTGCATTGACACAACTCATTTTCTTTATATGTTCTTCCCACTTGGTCACCTTGACCAAGCCACACTATCATCAATAGTTCAAATCAACACTTTGAACTAGGAACTTTATTCCTAAACCTTATAAGGACATTGTCCTTGTTTTAGCCATAAGATCACCTAGTGATTTCACTTGAACCTCATAAGGACTTTATCCTTGTTTTAGCCATAAGATCACCTAGTGATTTCACCACCCCACACTTGGTGGTGCACCCAAGCTAACCCTTCCGGCTAAAGGTCTATAGCAACTAAGACTGAGTGTCCCCATTTCTGTAGCGCACCTTATCTCTCTCCCCTTAAGTTAACTGGAAAAGGGGCAATTGTTTGATGAGAGAGCCCTTAGTGGCTATTTTATCCTCATTTATCCCCCAAGGTTCCAAGGATCCACTGTGACAATATATCCAAATTTCATCCCATGATCACATGCGCTACACTCACCCCCCCTTCAGAGATGTCAATGTCTTCATTGACTATTGACTAGCAACCCCTACTGAGCCAAGGGGAACCAGCACCTCCATTTCCACACTCAATCTACCAATCTTTCCATTGTGTAGACTAGCTATTCCATGTGAGGCAATTAGTCATCCACCCGTACCGCAGTCTCACGGTGGATACCTTCGTCCGTGGATACTCCACATAAGAGGAAGGACGTACGTATGGATGCCCAATACGTACGATTTCAAATTTAGGGGTAGGAATATACCTTGTTCAAGGGTATATTATACTTTTAAATAGCCACTAATCAATGGGAATCGAACCCGTGCCATTTGCTCTGATACCAATTGTAGCGCACTTTATCTCTCTCCTCTTAAGCCAACTGAAAAAGGGGCAATTGCTTGATGAGAGAGCCCTTAGTGGCTATTTTATCCCCATTTATCCCCTAAGGTTCCAAGGATCCACGGTGATAGTATATCCAAATCTCATCCCATGATCACATGCGCTACAATTTCATTCACCACATTCTTAGTGCCACTTGCACCAAAGTGTTCAAGTTAGATATGTCGAATTTTCATACTAAGCAATTTAACTGTGTATCATGACTTTGGGGCATCCCCCACTTGGCGGTGTGCCCAAGCCATTCTCTTTACTAAGAGTCCATAGCCATCGAAAAATAAGTGTCCTCATATTCCAAATTATCACCACACTCTAATGAGTTGAGACTCGAACCCAAGCAGTAGAGGGTCGGAACTCAAACCTAACCTCTATATATGCATTTACGGAAGGCATCACCCAAGATGCATAGCGTGACTCCTCATGCTAGTGCACCATTTTATACTTAAAGCACACCATAGATCACAGCTTAGAAACCTAATTCCTCCACATTGTTAAGTCCTTTCACTTGACAAGTCTGTGACTATGCATAGACTCCTCCATGCTTAGCCCCATAAGCCACCCTTTTTTGAATTAGCACCTTCAACTAGGGTATATATTCCCCCGACTTGCCAATCTCACCTAACAAGTCATCCAACCACCATAACATAGTTTATGCATAAGTGTGAAAGTCCTTAACCATCAACTTTCGTTCAAAGCCCTCTCTTTAAACACTCTGGAACTACTTTCTTAACCTTGATAGCTTTACCTCATTGCAAGTTTCAAGATTACGCTTCTGCTGTGCCACTTTGATTTCACACATTATATGAATCATTTACCCTTGGCTTTCTAGGTATTTATCTACCTAAAATTGTTTTTAGGAACCTTCAAGGAACTTTGTTCCTTAACTTGCTAAGACCTTTCCTTTTTGCAAGCTTTTTAATTACCATATGGTCTAATATGGATAATTCTATATTTTAGACTCTTTATGGCATCACGGTTACTAATAACAACTCGTTCGAGCCCCCACTTGATTCTCCACTCCCAACTTACATAACCACCCTTGATTGTGCCTTTTGATTCCTATGGTTCGGTTCTATCCCTTTATTATTTATTTTTTGGCCTCATATGTTTCCTTCTGTTATTTTCCTCTAGACTAGAAGGATATTTTTGCACTTTCTACCATGCCTTAGCAAGTATTCATAGGGATAAACCTACCTAATAGCGTAGGGAGTGGTTCTTTAATTTGGGTATACTCACCTTGTAATCTCACACACCGGGATTAACATTGTTATTTATAGGCCTTATATATCTATCATTAGCCTTGCCAAAATCCTTTTTTTGGATTTGTCTAATTTAGGTAGACGGATTTTTCCCATTTCCGCAACCTTGGACATTTGAATACCACTTCCTATCCATCATTTGTTAGGGATATACTCCCTTGGGCCTTATTTAATGCTCTCATGACACGAAATACCACTTCCTAGTGTTTTAGAATGTTTATGTGTCTCTGTGATGGCTTTCTTTGACAATGAGCATTCCCTTTCCGACATTGACTTACTATATTGCAATTAATTTATCCCCTATAAGGGTTATGTCTAACTTCTTTATCCCAATAAGGTAGTTACCTTTTACCAGTTTAATCCATAATTTTGCACTTTTTGCTTAGTTGCTTCATAGTTGTCAAGTCTTACAACTCATTGCTAGTGCTTCCACACCTCCATCATTATTTGGGTCACCACACTCCAACTGCATGCTTTCCAGTTTAGGCTATGCCATTCCCATTTCCCTTAGTATTCCTTTGGGAAGGGGTTCTCATGAACCCGCCAACTTAACCTTAAAGCATCACGCTTTGGCACATTCAGTGTCTCCACATTATTGGCTCTATGAACCTACTTTCATGACACTTTTTACTTGTGTCTAGGTCTTTGCCAAGATTAATACAGTTGCTTCTCATGCCAACTATTCATTAACACTGCACTATAGAGTTTACACACAACTTTGTGTTAAAGTTGTTTTCTTTTGAGAATCTCTTTCCCATAACTTTAGCATGGCACATTCTGCCATCAATGAGATACCCACTATTCTCATACTCGGATCTTATGATACTCCCCATCTTTTGTGGGGCAAAATGCACCTTAGTCCAAATGCTGCTACCAATCCTTTAGGACCATTCATTGACTTTACTTGAGTCATCCAACATTTTAGACTTGCTAATTCAATGATCTGTAAAGTTCTATTTTTGAGGTGCCAGTTCACTAGAATACAACTTCTTGTATTCATGTCCTACTCATAAGGTTCATCTTTGCAAGTATTACTTCAACACTTGATTATTTTCCGTTCTCTGTAGGCTACCTTTGCCCCTTAGGACTATCTGCCCATATGATAAGAATACCAACTCATCCTTTGAGCACACCCTCAACTCTTTGGGTTTGTTCCAGCATTTATAAAAGGGTAACCCTGGCTACCATTTCAAGGACTGGTGTCCTCATTTGTATTTAACCTCTCACGGTCATTAATTCCTGTCTCAAATTCATGAACACCAGCCTTAATTATATGAGGATAATTGTGTGACTCCTTTATTGTTTTGGAGTCTCTATCTTTCCTATGATCCCAACTATAATTGTTTACCACAATTACATTAGCCAGTTTGCTAAGTCAAACACTCATCTGGATCACATCCTCAATTCTCTGAGGAAAACTTTATATTGTTCCCAAGATCCCAAAGTCGTTCCATTATTATCTTTTTTCTATCCACCATCTCACCTATAAGTTCACACATGAACTGTAGTGGAGAGCCATGTCTTCCCGACTTGCTACTCCTCAAGGATAGACCCACTCCTAGGACCTTTCAATGCCAACATTAGTGGTAATATACTTGAGCACCAATAAAAGTTAGACTAAGGAATAACTTTAATACCAAATTGTAAGTGACTAATATTTTTATTCTATTTTAATCACTTAACCATACTTCCAACCACTTAGAGGAGTCTCATTCACAACCTCCATAAGTCCCATTTAGGACTTGTGGCTTGTTAGCCCCGAGAATGGCATTTATGCCATTCAACTATTGCACTTGGTCCAAGTGCTCCACGTGTCTGATCCTATGATCAACACCCCAAAGTACCATTGACATATCAACCCGTTACGCTAAAGCCATGCCCATTCACCTTAGTCACACTAATGGTTCAACATCACTTGTGTGAGACATAAAATCCCTAGGCCCCAAAGTGGAGCCGAAAGGGTGCCATGTGGTAGTGGCCAAAGCGAAAGCCAAATGAGCGTAATACATTTGGACTAAAAGCTCCGACTTGAAAAGGTCGAGAGTGGGAGTGGAACTCCCAACGAAGTGCTCGAGGAACAAGCACGAAGCGAGCAATAAGTGAGGCTCCAAAAATGGGCCCAAAAGGACCAACACATGACACGTGAAAGTGTCTGAGATGAACCCAAGTTGGGGTCCAAGAAGGACCCCAAGATGGAGTCCGAGATGGAGTCCGAGGTGGACCCGAGATGGACCCGAGATGGAGTCTAAGATGGAGTCCGAGACGAACCCGAGATGGACCCGAGATGGAGTCCGAGGTGGAACCGGGACCGAGACTGAGACCGAGACCAAGACCGAGACCGAGTCCGAGTCTGTGACCGGGACTGAGACGAGTCCGAGTCCGAGTCTGAGTTCGAGCTCGAGTCCGAGTCCGAATACTAATATGGGCAGTTGGGTGAAAGCCCAAAGCGATCATCCTCCAGGGGGGGGGGGGGGGGGGGGAGGGCTGCGGGGGGTTCCAAAAGTATAGTAGGGAGAGTGTGGGGGTTCGAGCTTAGTGGAGCCAGTTTGGCCAGGAAAGGCTAGTTTGGTCCAGGAAAGGCTAGTTTGGCCCAGGAAGACCATACCCAGTGTTGGGTGATGAACTGACCACTGGGAAGTCCAAGACTAGAGTGAATATGGACCGACAAGCAGGGTAGCTTGGTGAAGTGTTCAAGAGCCGGCTTTAGTTCCCCCGGGAGATCGAATGGTCGATGCTCCCAGTCCAAGTGTGGGTGGCACTACCTACTTGGATACAAGGCGTGGCTCAACGGAACCTCGCTCTAAGCCCATGGCTAGAGCACCCAAAGGCGGAAGGCAGGAAGAGTACCCATGAGGCCCGCGTAGGGCCACGGTGTTCCGAAATGGTGTCCCAAAGTCCCAGACTGTGGAAAGGAAGAGGAGTAGCCCTTTAGTGTGGTGACCATAGACACAATCACATGGTGAGGAAGTCCCAGAGGACCATGGGACTTAGTGGTCAGGCCTATGGGCCTTGCCCCAGTGGCAGTGTTGGTGAACACGGCCATGGACAGAAAGGGACTTGGTGGGGACTGGAAAAAAGTTGTCGGGGAAGGCTATTCCCCATGTCTGCGGGCAACATAAGGATGCTAAGGAGTAGATCTGGGATGATCACTCATGGACGGATGGTCTAGCCTTTGAGAAACGGGATTGTGATGCATGTGGCATTAGTCCACTGGTGTGACCAAGGTGAATGGGCATAGCTTTAGCGTAACGGGCCGATATGTTGGTGGTACCTTGGGGTGTCAGTCATGGGATCGGACACGTGGAGCACTTGGACCAAGTGCAAAGGTTGAGTGGCATGGATGCCATTCTCGGGGCTAGCAAGCCCCAAGTCCTAACTGGGACTTATGGAGGTTGTGAATGAGACTCCTCCAAGTGGTCGGGGGTGTGGTTAAGTGACTAAGGTAAAATGGAAAAATTAGTCGCTTACAACTTGGTATCAGAGCTATTCCTTAATCCGACTCTTATTGGTGCTCAAGTATATCACCACTAGTGTTGGCATCTTGAGGAGTAGCAGGTCAGGAAGACATGGCTCTCCATTACAGTTCATGAGTGAACTTGTAGACAAGGTGGTGGATAGAAAAGGGCCAATAATGGAACGACTTTGGGATCTTGGGAACAGTGCAAAGTTTTCCTCATTGAGTTGAGGATGTGATCCAAATGAATGTTTGACTCAGTAAACTGGCTAATGTAGTTGTGGTAAACAACTATAATTGGAATCATGGGGAAGATAGAGACTCCAGAACAATAAAGGAGTCACAAGATTATCCTCACATAGTTGAGGCTGGTGCTCATGAAGGTGAGACCGGAATGGATGACTGTGAGAGGTCAAGTATGGATGAGGACACGAGTCCTTGAAATGGTAGCTGGGGCTACCTTTAATAAATGCTAGAACAAACCCAAGGAGTTGGGGGTGTACTTAGAGGATGAGTTGGTATTCTCATCACGTGGACAAGTGGTCATAAGGGGTAAAAGGTTGCCCCTAAAGAACAAATCAAGTGTCGGAGTAACACTTGCAAAGATGGTCCTTGTGAGTAAGACATGAATACAAGGAGTTGTATTCCAGTGAGCTAGCACCTCAAAAGTAGGACCTCATGGGTCGTCGGATTAGCAAAGTCCAAAAAGTTGAATGACTCTAATAGAGTCAATGAATAATCCTAAGGGATTGATGGAAGCATTGGATTGAGGTGTGTGGTGCCCCATGAAGGATGGGGAGGATCTTGAGATCCAAGCATGAGAACAATGTGTATCTCATTGATGGCAGAAGGTGCCATGCTAAAGTCGTGGGAAAGAGTTTCCCGAAAGAAAACAACTTTGACACAAAGTTGTGCATAAACTCTATGGTGCAATGCTAATGGATAATTGGCATAAGAGACAACCATATTAATCTTGGCAAAAAGACATAGACACAAGTAAGAAATGTCATAAAGGTAGGCTCATAGAGCTGATGGTGTGGAAACACTGAAGGTGCCAAGGCATGCTGCCTTGAGGTCAAGTTGGTGGGTTCATGAGAACCCCGTCCAAAGGAATCCCAATGGAAATAGGAATGGCATAGCCTAAGCTAGAAGGCATGCGATTAAAGTGTGGTGACCCAGATAATGATGGAAGTGTGGAAGCACCAGCAATGAGTTGTAGGACTTGACAACTATGAGGCAACTAAGCAAAAGGTGCAAAATAATTCGTTAAACTGGTAGAAGGCAACTACCTAAGACTCCTTATTGGGATAAGGAAGTTACATATACCCTTATGGGGGATAAGTTGCTTATGTTGCGATATAGTAAGTTAATGTCGAAAGGGGAATGCTCATTGTCAGAGAGGCCATCATTGGGACACCCAAACACTCTAGAACACCAGAAGGTGGTGTTTGGTGTCATGAGGGCAATGGATAATGCCCAAGGGACAAAGTCCCTAACGAATGATGGATAGGAGGTGCTATCCAAACGTCCAAGGTTGCAGTGACGGGAGAAGTCCATCTACCCAAATCGGATAAAGCCAAAGACGGGATTTTGGCGGGGCTAGTGATGGGCATATGAAGGCCCATAAGTAGCAACAGTAATCCCAGTATGTGGGATTACAAGGTGAGCAAACCCAGATTGAGGAACCATTCCCTAGGCTGTCGAGTAGGTTCATCCTTATGAATACTTGCCAAGGCATGGTAGAAAGTGCAA
Source organism: Selaginella moellendorffii (assembly GCF_000143415.4). Taxonomy (NCBI): domain Eukaryota; kingdom Viridiplantae; phylum Streptophyta; class Lycopodiopsida; order Selaginellales; family Selaginellaceae; genus Selaginella; species Selaginella moellendorffii. The sequence goes on from NW_003314270.1 coordinate 3,038,740, forward strand.
AGCTATCTTCCTAGTTTGGAGGAGAATGACCGAAGGAAATGTATGAGGCCAAAAGGCAAGTAGTAAAGGGATAGAACCGAACCATAGGAATTGACAGGCATGACCAAGGGTGGTTATGCAAGTTGGGAGTGGAGAATCAAGTGGGCGCTCAAGCATGTTGTTACTAGTGACCGAAATGCCATGGACAGTCAAAAACATGGGAGTGTCCATATGGCAATTGGAAAGCTTGCGAAAGGAAAGGCCTGTGAGACACAAAATCCCTAGGCCCCAAAGTGGAGCCGAAAGGGTGCCACGTGGTAGTGGCCGAAGCAAAAGCCAAACGAGCATAACATGTTTGGACCAAAAGCTCCGACTTGGAAAGGTCAAGAGCAGGAGTGGATCTCCCAACAAAGTGCCTGAGGAACGAGCATGAAGCGAGCAATAAGCGAAGCTCCAAAAAGGGACCCAAAAGGACAAACACATGACACGTGGGAGAGTCCGAGATGGAGTCCAAGATGGGACCCGATATGGAGTTCGAGATGGAGTCCGAGATGGGACCCGAGATGGAGTTCGAGATGGGACCCGAGATGGAGTCCGAGGTGGATCCGAGTTGGAGTCCAAGGTGGACCCGAGATGGACCCGAGATGGAGTCCGATATGGAGTCCGAGATGGAGTTTGAGATGGGACCCGAGATGGAATCCGAGATGGAGTCTGAGGTGGACCCGAGATGGAGTCCGAGATGGACCCGAGATGGACCCAAGATGGAGTCCGAGATGGACCCCAGATGGAGTCGGAGATGGAGTCCCAGATGGAGTCCGAGATGGAGTCCAAGATGAACCCGAGATGGAGCCCAAAGTCGAGACCGGGACCGAGATCGAGACCGAGATCGGGACAGAGACCGAGACCGAGGCCAAGACCGAGTTCGAGTCCGAGTCCGAGTCCGAGTTCGAGTCCGACTCCGAGAGGGTGAAAGCCCAAAGCGTTCGTCTCCCAGACCCTAGGGGGGTTTGGTGAGCTCCAAAAGTATAGTAGGGGGAGGACTGCAGTGGAGCCAGTTTGGCCAGGAAAGGCCAGTTTGGCCCAGGAAGGCTGGACCTAATGTTGGGTGATGAGCTGCCCACTGGGAAGTCCAAGACTAGAGTGAACACGGACTGACAAGTGGGGTAACTTGGTGAAGTGTTCAAGAGCCGGCTCTAGTTCCCTCGGGAGATCGACTGGCTGATGCTCCCAGTCCAAGTGTGGGTGGCACTACCTACTTGGATACCTGGTGTGGCTCAACGGAACCTCGCTCTAAGCCCATGGCTAGAGCACCCAAGGGCAGAAGGCGAGGAGAGTACCCACGAGGCCCGCGTAGGGCCACGGTGTTCCGAAATGTTGCCCCAAAGTCCCAGACTGTGGAAAAGAAAAGGAGTAACCCTCTGGTGTGGTGACCAAGGACACAGTCACACAGTGAGGAAGTCCCAGAGGACAGTTGGACTGAGTGGTCGGGCCTGTGGGCCTTGATCCAGTGGCAATGTTGGCGAACACGGCCACGGATAGAAAGGGACTTAGTGGGGACTGGAAAAGAGATATTGGGGAAGGCTATTCCCCATGTCTGTGAGCATCCTAAGGATGTGGAGGAGTGGATCTAGGATGATCACTCATGGACGGATGGCCCAGTCTTTGAGAGATGGGACTGTGATGTAGGTGGTGTTAGACCACCTGTGTGACCAAGGTGAATGGGCATAGCCTTAGCGTAACGGGCCGATATGTCGGTGGTACCTTGGGGTGTCGGTCATGGGATCGGACATGTGGAGCACTTGGACCAAGTGCTAAGGTTGAGTGGCATGGATGCCATTCTTAGGGCTATTAAGCCCCAAGTCCCGAATTGGACTTTCGGAGGTTGTGAAAGAGACTCCTCCAAGTGGTCGGAGATGTGATTAAATGACTAAAGTAGAATGGAAAAATTAATCGCTTACAAGGCCTTAGCAAGCTAAAGGGACAGAGTTCCTTCGAAAGGTTCCCAATGATAATTCTAGGTAGTTGGATACTTAGAAAGCCAAGTGTAAATGGTTCATAGAATGTGCGAAATCAGAGTGGCGTAGCAGAAGCGTGGTTTTGAAGCTTGCCATGAGGTGAGGCTATCAAGGTTGGGGAAATAGTTCCCAAGTGCTCAAAGAGAGGGCTTTGAACGAAAGTCGATGGTTAAACACTTTCACGCTTATGCATGAACTATGTTACAGTGGCTGGATGACTTGCTAAGTGAGATTGGCAAGTTGGGGGAGAACAAATACCCTAGTTGAAGGTGCTAACTTCAAAAGGGGTGGCCCATAGGGCCAAACATGGAGGAGTCCATGCATGATCATAGACATGTCAAGTGAGAGGACTTGGCAGTGTGGAGGAATTAGGTTCCTAAGCTGTGATTTGTAGCGCGCTTTAAATATAAGTTGGTGCACTGGCGTGGGGAGTCACGCCAGGCATCTTGTGTGATGCCGTCCGTAAATGCATATACGGAGGTTGGGTTTGAGTCCTGACCCTTTAGTGCTTGGGTTCGAGTCCGAAATCACTAGGGCGTGGTGATGGTTTGGAATATGAGGATACTCATATTTTGGTGGTCATGGACTCTCAGTGGGGAGACTGATTTGGGCACACCGCCAAGCAAGGGATGCCTCAGAGTCGTGATGCACAGTTAGATTGCTTAGTGTGAAAGCTCAACATATCTAATTTGAACACTTTGGTGCAAGGGGGCACCAAGGACGAGGTGAATGAGATGGGGACACCCAGTCTTAGTTGCTATGGACCCTTGGCTAGAAGGGTTGGCTTGGGCGCACCGCCAAGCGTGGGGGATGCCCCCGGGGTCATAGTCAACAACTTAAAGGTTGAGGAGACCTAGTACCTATTAAGCTCTATTTCGTTAAAGTGGGAATTGTCATTATCCCACTTGTAAAATAAGGTTTCCAAACCTTTATATAGTATATAAATATAACAAAATTCAACTGCATTGAGGCACATGCCATTTTATTTTAAACAAGGAAATGTCTACTCAATCACTTCTCCTCCCCCTGCCACTGCTTCACCTCTCTCTTCTCCTTGTCATCGTTATCCAATTTCTTTCCATCCTTTTAATATTGGCTCAGTTGCTTCGAGTCTAGGTGGAGCCCAAGTCCCCATTCAATCTTTACTTTCCCCTTATTAATAAAACAACTTCGTAGACTTCCAATAACATGCTGTAACACTTCTAGTATAATGCAAATCCTCTCAAAGAATTGTCTTTTAATATTAATACAATGGCATGGAACCCCATGCCATAATAAGTTACATTTTTAAATAAATACATGCCATCTCAGACTGTTATTTTTTGCCTCCAACGCCTATACAATAATCTTGGAATTTCATCACTCTCCACACTATTAGGATTTAAACCCAATAGTAATGCCATCTCTTCTCTAATACGTCCACGCTCATATTCAGTGGTCGAAGAACCCATCTGGTTGAGCAGATTATGGAGATGCGGATAGTGCTTGGCTAGACAATATACATGCCATAAATGATGACTGGTGTCTGTCCGATCAAATGGCTTCTGATATACCGTTCCATCTGCCATTTGGTTGATTTCTGCAGCCACCTCCTAGACTGGCCGGTTCTCTATCACCATCGCTCCAAGCCGTTTTGCAAGGTCCCCCAGAACATACGGTTTCTTCTCCCTAGTTTCCATACTGCAAGAGATGGGGTGCACTGCATATGTGTGCGTGTTTGCTGCAGTTTTAATCGGCGAGTCATCGATGATGAGGATTTCACTTGACCTAGCAGTCCGGTTCATCACTACAGCCTCTGGCTTGACGAAGATGGGCTTGCTACCCCTCACATGGACCATAGTCAAGCAATCCTCCTGCGTTAGGAGAAAGTCAAATGGTAATATTACTTGCGTCTGATCGTGCATCATCTGTAGCAACGTTAATGCATTGTGGCGCATCATTGATGTCCAAACTCCCAATTGCAAATTGAACCCGGCCCTCTGTTTTAAGTGTCGCATGGTCATTATTAGATCCCGCAGTTTCTCCCGTGTAATTAATGTGAATCTGTCTCTTTTGACCAACTTGCGACCACAGGATTTGGAGGGTGCAGTGACATTCGAGGACGAGCCACGCTCATGGGAGAAAAGGATCAAAAACGATACAGTACCTTCGCCGTGACTCTGAAATGAAATGTGTCAGCATAAAAAATGGTACAAGTCAATTTTACCATCTACAATATTAGCGAATGGTGCTCCCGATGGTCGTTGAGAGGGTTTTGGTCGAGAAAACGTGAAGGGCGGAAATACTCTCCTCTGCAATGTGGGGTCAATTGCATCCGATGGCGTGTGGGCACATGCCATTTCAGCTGTAGACTCTGGTACAATTGGCTCAACAGTGGCATGGGGTGGTTCCGATGGCATGTGATCACACGCCATTTCAGCTGGTGCCTCCATTGGCAAAGTGGACATGACCGAACAGGCAGCAGGGGCGGTGTAGGGAGGTTCCAATGGCGCGTAGTCAGACGATTGGGCACACGTTGAGTCCGTTGGAAATGAGGATACGACCGGCTCGGTGGCTGGGGCGGCCTCATGCGGGTCCAATGGTGCCTGGTCACCGTCAGTTGGATACGTGGACAAGATTGACTCAATGGTATGGGCAGCATCAAGTGAAGTGTGGTCAGCTTGCTTGGCGTTTATTTATTATTATTATTATTATTACTATTATTTACCTGATGGTTTGTCTTGTATGACCTTCTTCCGCTGCTCTTTGGCCACCTCAGGCTGGCCATCGTCGTCATCATCGTCGTCATCGTTATTGTGATCGTCACCATTGTGAGGACCATCCAAGTCCTCTTCGTCCTCCTCTTCTTTGTCCTCCTCTTCGTCCTTCTGCTTTTCCTGCTCATTATCTTTCTCTGGCTCCTCATCCCCCTCCTGCATTTCTTCCATAGGCTGCTCAGGCTGGATGGCTTGTTCTTCCAGGACCATCTTGGGAAAATCATCTGGCCAAGTCTCCATCTCAAAATACAAGACATCCATAGCCTGTTTTAGTGCGTGACCTAGGACCGTATCCTCACCCGACTGTCTTAACATGGTTTCTGCACGTTCTTGCACCCTTCGAAGACGACGAGATGAGAAAAACGTGGCCCTGACTTGAAAAGCATCCCTCATCCATTGTACCTCTCCATTGAGATTGGGGAAGGGGAGTTTGCCATAGGAATCTGAGTCAGGAGGTGGTGACTGGCTGCTTTCACTCAGCCCTTGATCTGCAATGAATGGCATGAGCACACACGCCATAACCGCGAGGCATTACCTATCATCTTTTCGTTGCCCTTCTTCCTTTTCGAATCAAACGCCTCTGATCCCGATGACTGTCCAACGTGCTTTCGCTTTTTATGACCACTGTCAGTTTGAGCTTGGCTGGTGCTTGCCTGTTTTGCCTTTGAAGAAGTGTCTCCTGCAAAGAATGGCATGAGACCACACGCCATTGCAAATATAATTTGTACCTCCTTTTTTCCTATTGCTTGTCTGTTTGTCCTTCTTCGACGCGCCACCAGTGTGCTTTTCAGTCCTCGTGTCTGAATATTCACAACGATCTATAATCAAAATGGCATGAGGCCTCACGTGACCTTACCTTGTGCAGGTTGTGAGCTCGGCCCAACATGGGTATCTTCAACAATAGCTGTTAACGCCGTTTCAGCATCTGGGGGTGGCCACGCTCCTGCATACAGAGCTTGTGAGATAACATTTAAACTTAAAGTGCGTACTCACCAGGTTCGCAGAGAAGATACTGTTTTTCTTTGGCAACTGTAATTATATGCTCCATTGAAGTCACCTCTTCAATGGAGTTTGTCATCGCAACACACGGGACACCCTTGAGTAGTGCGGCTCGAAAGAATAGTCCGCCATGTTGTACTCGACAACGCATTTGCCCTTGGAGTCAGAAGCAGGTGACCCACCCGCTATTGCGTTGAAGACCCAGCTGAGCATTTCCCATGCTGCACCTGGAGCTTTCTCTGGATTCGAAAGCTCCATAGCCGTCTTCAGTTCCTCAGGCACGGGTAAATTGACCTCCCTCAGATCAATTTGATCGGCCTTGTCGAACGAAGCTGGGAAGTCATTCCAGTCCCACTCTGCTGCAGGACCAATAACAAGTGCGAGTGTGAAGATGCGGACATTCGTCAGTATCTTCTTCTTAGCCATTATCCTATAGATCTCCTGCATCTCCTTGCCTTTCAACCGAGCCTTCACCTCGTTCAAGGCCTTCCAGAACTTGTGATAGGATTCGGAGTCGTAGATCATATAGTGGACTGAAGATTCCACCTCCGCAAGTCCCACCATTAAGTCAATGATGGAGCTGACTTCGTCTGCATGAGTGATCTCCTCGTTTGTGAAGTCCATCACACAAAAGATGTTCTTGACCTGCTCATCTCCACGGGAAACGATGCTCCTCCACCTTTGATCCTCATCCGAATTCACGTATACCCGATAAGGTTCTCGATAGGCCTCTGCTGCGGGGTCAAGCTGTTTCTGAAGCCGGCGGTCAACATCCCTCTTAATGAAATTTTAATACTGATCCAACTTCTCAGCTTTACATTTCGTGGCATCCCGCAGCAGATCGATGAACTTGGGGGCCCCCTTCACGTACTCGTCGATGTCTTCATTTGACAACTCCAGCTCTTCCATCATCTCTTGCGTGGTGTCGATGCTCACCCTCTCCACGGCCACTTGCTCGAAGATCCAATCTTTCAATAGCGCACGAGTTCTCAGAGTCGTGCACAAGTCCTCGTATGTCACAATATGGCCGGGAGTCATTTTGGTCTTGTTGAAGACTACCTCACCACGTAGAAGAGCATTAGCCACTGTCAGAAGGTCGTCGTCATCTAGAGACCGCAAGAAACGCAAGGTGTTGAGCTTCAAATCATTGGGCTTCCGGCCGTCCTCCACACCCATTGAGTTTAGCAACTCCCCGTCATGGTACCTCCTTAGCACATCTACCCATTTGTCAAAAACAACTTTTGTTGCGAGTAGAATGTTATGGATGCTGAGTGTGTCATTGACCCCCAGTGTTTTCGAGAGAAAACTCGAGAATTCCTGCAATGGAAATGGCGTGAGGCCACATGCTATGCCACATGCAACGAGGCTTACCTGCCAGGCGCTAGTTGCTGGTGCACATCCTTGTCCTGGTTTTTGTGGCTTCTTTAGTTGAACCCAGAGCTTCCGTGTTCGTGCCAATGTCTCGTGCAGACCCGATTTGTAGCACATTTCTTGCTTGACATTCTGCGCGTGGGAGATGTATATGATAGATCAGAGGGGCGAGTTGCCTTTTATCAAGCGGACAACTCTTGTCTTGAAGACTTTCTTCACCTCCTCGCCCACCATAATATCCACAACTATCTCTTGCATCGCCAAGCTAGAATGCTGCCCTAAGACGGCATAGAACCGAATGTTCTGATCGTCTAACACCTTCCTATTGATCAAGTCTGGAAACCTCGTCTCGCCCTTCATTGTTCGGTAGTAGGGGATCACGTCTGCGATGTCGGGTGTTACTGAACTTGCCAGCATCTTCTGCTTCAGTTTCTCCACCCACTCATTAGATACTAGCCTGTGGTTGTATTTGCTTTGGATGTCGATACGGCTCACGTCGATTGTATATACTTTGTTGGAATAGTAACAAGTACTATTATCTGCGACGATTTTTGCTGCCTCTTCTTGCTCTTTCTGCTTTTTGCGGCTCTTCTTTTTGGTGGGTGTAGTGTTCGAACCCGAGGCAATGGCATCACCGAGTAGCTTCTTTTTTGGAGCAGGAGAGTCGGACGTCGGCTTGAGCTTGACCACCCTTTTCTGCTTCGGGGTAGTTTCCAGATCGACCCCCTTCCCCTTCGCTTCGTGAACTGGAGTCACTCTCAATGGCTCAATGTTGGAATATAGTTTTTGAACATTGCCGTAGGTGAGGTCCGTGGATTCCATGTGATCTTCATAAACCCGCAGCGTCTTTGAAATTGTGGGCCTCCTGGACAACCTCTCCCTAGCTCCCTCTAGGAATTCCTCATAGCCGCTGCCCCCCTCCGGGAAGCCGCTAGGATGTGCAAGGTGGATCTTGAAGGCGGACGCTGTCTCTACCACAAGTGCCAGTCTATATTCTTGCACGGAACGTCTGTCACTTGGATGAGGATCCCCATGCATTCTTTTCTCCCACCATCTGTGTTGTATAGCCTCAGATCCTCGCCTTCCATCCTGAAAGTCCAACTGGTGAGCTCCTCCCCCTTCTCTGCATCCACATTGACAGTGGCTGGAAGAAGAACGCAATTCCTCGCCTGTTCAGAAATGCACAACAATTAAAGCTGACAGATGAAAAACTAGCAGCTGGAAATAACGTGAGGCCACACGCCATTCACCACTGCATCAGATGTCTTGAGGCTGCATCCTAAGACGGCGTGAGGCTACACGCCATCTGTAACCGGACTGCACTCGAGAGCCCAATCGGTGCATGCCAATGTTGCTACTGAATGGCATGTGGCCTCATGCCATTTTCTACTTGGCCTAAAAGACTTACCATTTGAAGCCGAATGGAGGCGTGACAATTGAGGCCAAACTCGCTGGCGAATGTGCACTGTGTGTGCAGCGGATCGTAGCAACAAGGCTACTCTGCCACTTACAGTTGGAGAGTGGCGCTGAAATCTCCCGGGACGCCAAGTGGGCTGCGTGTGGGTGGCAGAGTGGGCGGCGGAGTTGGCGGCGAAGTTACAAACTGGGTGTGTCTTGAAGTGGACGCCGATGCACACGAGCGCGATGCGAGCGCGAGTGTGATGCAAGCGCAAGTGGACGCCGATGCACACGAGAAACCTATAGAGAAGGTAGATGAGCGCGAATGTGAGCGTGATCGCGAGTGGGAGCGCGATGCGAGCGCGAGTACGATGCAAAACCTAACCTCACACACGCAAAATGTCACAACGGTTGGTAATCCCGCAACGTCATCATTCCTTGGACTTGGGCGCCACCATTAATTTCTGGATCGCTGCGCGCATGCATGCACGTGAAATCCAAAAGAAATCCGCAACATCATCATTCCTCAGACTGCATGCACGCGAAATCTAAAAGAAAGATCATGATTGGGATATCATTTAATACCCTTGCTATATTTATACCATGCATGATTGGATATTCCAAAGCATCTTGTATTTCCAAAAATGCCAGATGTTCAGCTAAATAAAGAATGGTATACAATGTCCTTCTTGATGACCCTGCAAAGAAGCATCTTAATCGGACACCACATGAGACAACACGAGCCTTACAAGGTTTTAGGGGCATTTGCCATAAATCCAACCGTTATTTTGCTCCAAGATTCTACAGTTTGGTGTGCATTGACCTTTCCATTGACACTGCAAAGGGACATCACAATCAGATGCGGGATTACAAGAAACCAACTTCACTAACTCTGGTTTCACCAAGATCTACATAAGGAGTTATGAAATGAAAGGACCCTCTCTATTGAAATGTGTTTATGGTCCTAGGGGCATTGTGACATATCAAAGGATTTTGAATCAAGTTCTGTATTTGCATGTTTATCAAGCTACTGAATTGCTAAACCCTAAACCCTAAACCTGTAGAGAAGGTGGATAAGCGCGAATGTGAGCGTGATCGCGAGTGGGAGCGCGATGCGAGTGCGAGTGTGCGAGCGCGAGTACGATGCAAAACCTAACCTCACACGCGCAAAATGTCACGACGGTTGGTAATCCCGCAACGTCATCATTCCTCAGACTTGGGCGCCACCATTAATTTCTGGATCGCCGCGCGCATGCATGCACGTGAAATCCAAAAGAAATCCGCAACATCATCATTCCTCAGACTGCATGCACGCGAAATCCAAAAGAAAGATCATGATTGGGATATCATTTAATACCCTCGCTATATTTATACCATGCATGATTGGATATTCCAAAGCATCTTGTATTTCCAAAAATGCCAGATGTTCAGCTAAATAAAGAATGGTATACAATGTCCTTCTTGATGACCCTGCAAAGAAGCATCTTAATCGGACACCACATGAGACCACACGAGCCTTACAAGGTTTTAGGGGCATTTGCCATAAATCCGACCGTTATTTTGCTCCAAGATTCTACAGTTTGGTGTGCATTGACCTTTCCATCGATACTGCAAAGGGACATCACAATCAGATGTAGGATCACAAAAAACCAACTTCACTAACTCTGGTTTCACCAAGATCTACGTAAGGAGTTATGAAATGAAAAGACCCTCTCTATTGAAATGTGTTTATGGTCCTGACATATCAAAGGATTTTGCATCAAGTTCTGTATTTGCATGTTTATCAAGCTACTGAATTGCTAAACCCTAAACCCTAAACATGTGGCAAATGCTGCGTGAAGAAAGATGCCCTTTCTGGGCAAATGCTGTAAGAGGTAGATGCCGAGCAGATGTATCTCAGGCTAGCGAAGAGGACAAACGAAAGCTAGCTATAAACATGACGGGATGCAAATAGATTACTAGGCTAGTCCTGCGAAAATCAAAAACCATAATTGAAAACATTGAAAATGCAAAAAGAAAGGTTTATAATATTTTTGAATTTTAAGCAACAAAAGGAATGTAAGTAGGGCATGTGTTTGTAAGTTTAAAAATGCCTCAACCACTTAAATTCCCAAGTAAATAAAGCTGTTTCTATTTTTGGTACAGGTAAACTTTATAGCGTGTGGGCTCATGCAATTTTGAACCCAAAAATGCACCAAAAAATGCTCGACTAGCATTATTCTTTGAATGGCGTGTGGCCTTATATTGCCATAAATGGACGTACACACACAGCATAATTATTCCTTTACACGGCGAATAATCTTGGCGCGGATCGCTGACATGGCATGGCAAAGTTCGAATCACTGACATGGCACAGCTGAATCGAGGCAAGGACATGATGTGACAAAGTTCAACCTCCGACAGCAAAGTCTAGAAGCTACTCAGTTTGAAATTTGTCAGAGGAATCATAAGATCTGGTTTGTCAGAGGATTTGATGTGACGTTCAAGCGTGTGTTATTTTTGAATTCTTGAACTCATTCCTAGGTCTATCATTTTTGTGCGCCGTGTTCTTGGTTCCGCTGAGCGCAATGAGCGCTGCTTGTGTAAGCGGTGTTGTGAGCTGTGGTTTATGCGTCTACGAGCGGTTGCGGCATTGCGAGCGCCATTGCAAGCGGCAGTTTATGCGAGTGGCAGTTTGTGCGAGCGGCGCTACGAGCAGTTGCGGTGTTGCGAGCGGCGCTACGAGTAGTTGCGGTGTTGCGAGCGGCACTATCTTTGGTGTGGCTACCGCTTCCTCTTGATATTCGGCACTTGTGCTTCCTGGTATGTTCACCATGGAATGGCTTAGGACCACATTTAGAAATGGCATGAGGCCACATGCCATCTTGGGCCCTTGCAATTTCATGGCTAGCGTATTGTCATGTATGTTTTTACTTGCTTGCAGCTGTGTGTATATCAAGATGGCATGAGGCATCATGCCATCTTTGGCCCTGCTAGCCTATTGCCATATTCCTTTTGCCTTGCTGCAACTATATATATTTTTGTATGGGTGACTAGTCACGCACACAAAAATATATACAGTTGTAGCAAGGCAAAAGGAATATAGCAACAGGCTAGCAGGGGCCAAAGATAGCGTGAGGCCTCATGCCATTAGTGGTACCACTAATGGCATGAGGGCTCATGCCAATTTTGTGAATGCGAAATTTCATGTGGGTGTCAATAGCATGTTTGAATAATGGCATGTGGCCTCATGCTATTGAGGTTGTTTGGTATATTATGATTTAGGCCATTATCCAATCATTTTTTGTATGGTCTTAACTTCTTTTCTGCACTTTCAGAATGGCCTCCGCAAGTGCGACACATGTTCCCTCCGTGGATCTTAAGAACCGTGCTACATGGATTCAGGCAAAGGTGTTTCTAAACAACCCCGAGGGGGAGGTGGTAGCTGAGGGCTTAGCCACAGTTGTCGATCCAAGAGATGCGGTTGCTAATCAAGAATTGGGCTGGGATGATATTGGAGTTGCAATTTTAGAGGTTGTTGACACAAAAGAAAACAGTCTGACTATTGGAAGCATTGTGCGGTGGAAATTGAGGCACTTAGTGTTTGAGAATGTGAAGGATTCATAATCAAACACCACTACAACTGATGACAGAACATCTCTTCATGGGAAAAGAAAGTACACCTTCCTAAAGCACAGCCAAAGGGATCTGAGCAACGAACCGAAAAGGCAGAAAATGGCGATGGAGGTTCGAATGGTCTCGACAGTTGCTTGTTGCAAGAGGAGGTGCTGTCAACATGCTGATTGGGATGCTATTGAAGAGGAGAGAGCAAGATACAAGACATTGTCCTGGAAGGCAGCTCGCAATTTTGTGTATGAGGCATTACGGTCATCTGTTGATGCTTCAGAACATCAGGTGGGGGGCATGGTCTTCCAGAGGGGTTTGGTCTGCATGAAGGCATGGAGAATCATTTATGGAGTCCCTCGAACCACATTCTACAGAATCAAAACTGAGTTCGAGGAACAAAGGGTTCAACAGGCAGTCCATGGGAACGACGGTACTCACAAAACCAAGGGTCATGTTGTATATGGAGAGGCAATCTTCAAGAGTTTTGTCGAGACATGTAGCGAGCAGCAACCACATAAAACCCGCCTCTTGGAAGATGGAACTCAAGACACCCAACGAGTTCTCCCTTCCATGTATACCAAGGGGGCCATATTGGAAGATGTGAATCGGGAGCTCCAGAGTAATGGCTACAAGAAGCTGAGCCAATCTAGATTTAGTAGATTGTGGAGCAACAGGTTCAGGGATGTGAGTATAGGAAAGTACTCTAGCTTTTCAAAGTGTGACGAGTGCACTGCTATCAAAATGGCTTTGTCGAAGAATTCTTGCATCGCTCAAGAGCGAGAGACGTTGGTTAGAAGGCGGCTTGACCACAACATCGAGCAGAGAAGCTGCAGGACTGCATATTATCATAACAGGATTCTCTCCATGGAGAGACCTGACTCTTACCTCTGCATCATCCATGACAAAATGGACCAGAAAAAGATGTGCTTACCTCGACTCAATCCTGCCCCCAAGGCAATCTCTTCATCCATGCAACTGCCTGTATCTCTGTTTGGCATAATCGCTCATGGGCATGGTGCCCAGAACTATGGGAACTTCTTTGTACCTCTATGGGGTGGCGGGGGTGCAAACATGATGATTGCGTCCCTAGCAAAACACTTAAGGTCTCTGCAAAGTGCGCAGACTGAGCTGAACGGCCAACCCTTGCATAAGGCCCTTGTCGATCGAACCCCATACAGGATTCAGCTGGAGGAGGAGCAAAGGCTTGCAGTATCGCGTGGGGCCCCATGCCATCCCAGTGAATATGTTGGCCGTCAGATTGTAGGGTTATCACGTGAGGCCTCATGCCATTCCGACGAGGCTGGTCGCCCGGTGAATGCACAGCCTCATCCAAATGAAGCAGAATCTCAAGGAAGTTCTTGCGGCCGATGTGGCCTTCCACCCCATCTTCTGCTCCAAACAGACAATGCTGGCAGTGAGAACAAAAACATCTATGTCTTCGCGTACTTGGCGATGCTTGTTGCCAAAGGCATATTTGAAACGGTTACACTTGGCTTTCTCATGGTTGGCCACACTCATGAAGACGTCGATGCCATGTTCAGTCACCTGGCAGAGTCCCTCCGGCGATCCAATGTCCTCACCCTCCCACAACTCTACGATGAATTCCAAAATTGCATCAAAGGCACTATTGAAGCTGCACTTGTGACAGAGGTTCCAGACTTTAAGGGGTTTGTAAGAGGCTACATCAGGGACAGATCCGAAACGCTGATTGGCCACTCCAAGCCTCTTCAGTTTCATTTTAGCATGCGTGACGGTGCTCCAGTGATGAGGTACAAGATAAGAGAATGGGACACAGTGTGGCTGCCAGTGGACGGCATTGAACTCTTCAAGAGAGATCCCATAACTGGGGAACCTATGATTCCTTAGGGTTCCCCACGGCCGATGCACCCGGATGGACTCAAAGACCAGGAAAGTATAGTGGCCGGGATTAGACAGCATATTGCCTTCTGGAAGAGGGGGTTGGTGTTTGGTGGAGAATCCTATTTTCAGAGGTGCAAGCCTTTGATCGAATACTGGGAGAAGATTATATCTGCTATCCAAAATGGGCCGGTTGTATATGAAGAATTGGAAGAGTCCTTTTGGCCAGAACCCAGAGCACCAGATAGTAGCGGAACAATGTCCTTTGGAAATGCAGTGACAGATAATGATGTTGAGGATCACTATTGTGGGCCGAGGAACAAGAAGCCGGATTCAGCATTCAATCCAGTACAGGTCTGCAAAGGAATGGTCGTGCTTGTCAGACCAAGTAATAAAAAACAAATGATATGGGTGGGGCGCTGCATCACTGATGCAGAGGAGGACGCGGAAACTAACTCCTTCAATGTAACTGTGGAGTGGTTCAAGCCAAGTTCCGGATATACGAAGGATTGCCTAGAAAAGAGATGGGTGCTGAATCCAAGGGATCCCAGCATGAGCATATCAGTGGATAATCTTATGCATGGTTGGATGCGGAAGTAGAGTGCCACTATCACCTTGCCAGACCATGCAAGAGATGCAGCAAGAGCATTCATAACCCGGGTTCAAGGTGAGATTCATTAATATTCCTTTACTAAGTTTCTAATGTATTTTATTTCAAGGTGAATAATCCGAATCTGAATCAGAGGAGGCGTGATGGCATGTGGCCTTACGCCATTCCTAGGTGAGATGATACAAATAACAAGTATAAATTCTTAGTTGTTCTAGCAAATCTTACTTAAAGTTCAAGGTGAACAAGCCGAATATGAATTCATCGGATTGTTATAACAAATTGCGAGGTGATGGCATGAGGCGATACGCCATTTGAGAGTGGTAGCCATTCCTATATGAGGTGAGTGAAATATTTATTAGAAATACCTCATTCAATTGTGCACTTCTAAGTCTTGGTCCACTCAGTACTGTTTGCATGTTTTTATTTTAATTCTTTCTCTAAAATGTTATTTAGCATGTGGCTTCATGCCATTGCTCTCCACAATCATGCATTGAATTTTTCTATCCTTGCATAATACTTCTCCATATATATAGCATATGCGCACATGTGATATGGTTCATTAGGCCTGATATAGTGTGTGAGGTAAAACAAAGATGATGTGATATATGCATTTACCAATCACACGTGCATAAATCTAATAATATGGCGTGTGGCCCATATTAATGGCACATAAACCCATATTGTGGGCTTACGTGCTTTATGTACCATCATTCCCTTGCAGCGTGTGTGTTGGTTTCCTTTTATAACACAACGAACTCCATATTTTAGGGTGAAGAGCGTTCTCATGGCAAGCACAAAATCTGTAAGTGAGGCAGAAAAGGAGACGGAGAAGGAGATAGGTGAAGATGTAGAATATATAAGTCTTCCAAACTCCCCGTACTATACTCCAGGTGATAATTTTTCTGAACAAATGGCAACATTAACAACTATCGAGAACGCCCCAGTAACGTCCGAGACAATAATCCAAAGCAAAACAACTAACCCGGAGAAGGATGATAGTACCGCTGAGAGTACCAAAAAGGAGGTGTCCACTAGCGCTTAGGCTTATAATGGCATGTGCCCTCATGCCATTTACTTGATCACCAAATACCTTTTTCCCTTTGCACTAGTATATCTTAATACCGGTATGAGAAATAGAATGGCATGTGCCCTCAGGCCTTTTACTAAATCACCTTTGAAAGAAATGCAAGCCTCTATGTCGTAAAAAAAAGGTACTAGAGAAATTCCTTAATAATATGAATGTTATTTAGTTTCATGAAAATACACTAAGGGTCAAATGAGTTAAATGACTTCTCCAGACTAGCAATGCCTCTTGCTACACCTTCACAATTAGATTCGTTAGAAAAAGATAACATTGAATAATATCTAAATGTTCTCACCATTAAGTTATATGTCTGGCTAATAGGAATGACGTTCATCTTGGAAAGCTCACCACACGCTCAATGAATAAACAAATAGTGTGTGCGCGCATGCCATCGCTCTTCTTTAGCTTCAGATTCGGCTTGTTCACCTTGACAATGAGATTTATTATACAACAAGATGGACTCAGTCTGGACACAAAGTCACCCCGCTAGTCACCATGCCCCAGATATGTCTAGCCCCTGGACAAAAAACATATAATTTCACGTCATTTTCAAATACTTGAAAATTTGTACCTAGTCCCATTTTACTGAATAAATCCCACTTTAATGAAATAGAGCATTATTGGCAAACCTATTAAGATGCTAAGGTTAGATCACTATGTGATTTTATGGCTAAAACAAGGATAATGTCCTTGTGAGGTTAAGGGATAAAGTTCCAAGTTCAAAGTGTTGATTGGAACTATTGATGAAGATGTGGCTTGGTCAAGGTGACCAAGTGGGAAGGACACCTAAGGGAAATGAGATATGTCAATGCAATGACATAGTGAGTCCGAGGAAAATAATCTCTATAAGAGACCCATGGGAGGGTCACAAAGTTCGGCTGTGGATAGACCCCATAGTAGAAGATGCTAAAGAGACATACTAGGGGTGAACACCCTCCGGACATGGCAAAGGAGAGTCTTTGCTATGGAACTGAAAGGATACCTCAAAAATGAAGGTAGCGATCCTATATTGCTGGGTGCAACAATCAAGGATAGAAGCAAAAGATTAGTGGCTACGTAAAGAGCTATGGGAATTATGGGAAAGAATCCAAATGGCAAAGTTAGGCCAAGAACACTAAAGTGTTGGGTGCTAACGGATTGTGGGAAAGGCAATATGTTCCCAAGGATGGATTCCTAATTGCTCCAATGTGGCAAAAGTGGAAGCTCCAAGGGTGGGAGCGGTAAGGTAGCCAAATGATAGGGACGTGGACAACCTTAGCACAAATTATGATAACCGGAACTTAGTGCCAAAGGTGGCACAAAATCAAAGAGAGGACGATGTTGCCCTCGAGTAGAGAACTTCCTAGGATGGGGAAGTGGAGTTGCACAATATGTGCAATGCAAGGTGTCAGAGACACTCAGGAAATTGACTTCGAGAAGTCAGAATTAAAAGTTCCAAAGTGCAAGGGTTATATCAATGGAAAGTGAGACTACTTGAGAATGAGTAATGGGATTGAGTTAGAGAAGGTGTCTCTAACAAGTTTAGTGAGAACTAAACCAATAAAAGGAGAGAACCACCACAAGTGGTCCAATCAGTCTCTAAGTTGGAGAAACTATTCTCCTTACAGGATGGAGAGGGCATGGTGAGCCTTCAATATTAGACCATTGACGAATATTGGCGAGGGGCCAAAGATGGAAATAGTAATACAAGTTAGCATTACTTTATAAAATAGTTTATCGTTCAATGAGGACATTGAACTTCGTCTATGGGTGGTGGAGTTGTGAGACACAAAATCCCTAGGCCCCAAAGTGGAGCCGAAAGGGTGCCATGTGGTAGTGGCGAAAGCGAAAGCCAAACGAGCGTAACACGTTTGGACTAAAAGCTCTGACATGAAAAGGTCGAGAGTGGGAGTGGAACTCCAAACGAAGTGCTCGAGGAACGAGCACGAAGCAAGCAATAAGTGAGGCTCCAAAAAGGGACCCAAAAGGACCAACACATGACACGTGAAAGTGTCCGAGATGGACCCGAGTTGGGGTCCGAGAAGGACCCTGAGATGGAGTCCGAGATGGAGTCCGAGGTGGACCCGAGATGGAGTCCGAGATGGAGTTCGAGACAAACCCGAGATGGACCCAAGATGGAGTCCGAGGTGGAGCTGGGACCGAGACCGAGACCGAGACCAAGACCGAGACCGAGTCCGAGTCCAAGTCCGAATTCGAGCACGAGTCCGAGTCCGAGTCCGAATACGGGCAGTTGGGTGAAAGCCCAAAGCGATCATCCCCCAGGGGGGGGGGCTGCGGGGGGTTCCAAAAGTATAGTAGGGAGAGTGTGGGGGTTAGAGCCCAATGGATCCAGTTTGGCCAGGAAAGGCCAGTTTGGTCCAAGAAAGGCTAGTTTGGCCCAGGAAGGCCATACCCAGTGTTGAGTGATGAACTGACCACTGGGAAGTCCAAGACTAGAGTGAATACCGACTAACAAGCGGGGTAGCTTAGTGAAGTGTTCAAGAGCCGACTCTAGTTCCCCTGGGAGATCGAATGGTCGATGCTCCCAGTCCAAGTATGGGTGGCACTACCTACTTGGGTACCAGGCATGGCTTAACGGAACCTCGCTCTAAGCCCATGGCTAGAGCACCCAAAGGCGGAAGGCAAGGAGAGTACCCATGAGGCCCGCGTAGGGCCACGGTGTTCCGAAATGGTGTCCCAAAGTCCTAGATTGTGGAAAGGAAGAGGAGTAGCCCTTTAGTGTGGTGACCATGGACACAGTCACATGGTGAGGAAGTCCCAGAGGACCATGGGACTTTGTGGTCAGGCCTATGGGCCTTGCCCCAGTGGTAGTGTTGGCGAACACGGCCATGGACAGAAAGGGACTTGGTGGGGACTGGAAAAGAGTTGTCGGGGAAGGTTATTCCCCATGTCTGCGGGCAACATAAGGATGCTAAGGAGTAGATCTGGGATGATCACTCATGGACAGATGGTCTAACTTTTGAGAGATGGGATTGTGATGCAGATGGCATTAGTCCACCGGTGTGACCAAGGTGAATGGGCATGGCTTTAGCATAACGGGCCGATATGTCGGTGGTACCTTGGGGTGTCGGTCATGGGATCGGACATGTGGAGCACTTGGACCAAGTGCAAAGGTTGAGTGGCATGGATGCCATTCTCGGGGCTAGCAAGCCCCAAGTCCTAACTAAGACTTATGGAGGTTGTGAATGAGACTCCTCCAAGTGGTCGGGGGTGTGGTTAAGTGACTAAAGTAAAATGGAAAAATTAGTCGCTTACAACTTGTATCACAGTCCTGTCTCTCACAGATTGGGCCATCTGTCCATAAGTGATCATCCCAAATCCACTCCTTAGCATCTTTAGGATGCCCATAGACATGGGGTACAACCCTCCCCAATATCCCTGTTACAGTCCCCCCCAAGTTCCTTTTCTGTCCATGGCCATGTTCACCAACATTGCTACTGGGACAATGCCCACAAGCCCGAACACTAAGTCCCACTGTCCTCTAGGACTTCCTCACCACATGACTATATCCTTGGTCACTATGCCAAAGGACCAATCCTTTTCCTTTCCATAATCTAGGACTTTGGGACAACATTTTAGAATACCGTGGCCTTATGCGAGCCTCATGGGTACTCTCCCCGCCTTCTACCTTTGGGTGCTCTAGCCATGGGATTAAAGCTAGGTTCCATTGAGCCATGCCAGGTATCCAAGTAAGTAGTGCCGCCCACTCTTGGATTGGGAGCATTGACCATTCGATCTCCTGGGGGAACTAAAGCTAGCTCTTGAACACTTCACCAAGCTACCCCACTTATTGATTCGTATTCACTTTAGCCTTGGACTTCCTAGTGGTTATTTCATCACCCAGCATCTGGGTACAGCCTTTCTGGGCCAAACTAGCCTTTCTTGGCCAAACTGACCCCACTGAGATCCAACCCCCACACTCTCCCTACTATACTTTTGGAATCCCCTACAGCCCCCGCCCCCGGGGATGATCACTTTGGGCTTTCACCCAACAGCTTGTATTAGTATTCAAACTCGAACTCGGACTTGGATTTAGTCTCAGACTCGGTCTTGGTCTCGGATTCGGACTTGAACTCAGTCTCAGTCTTGGTCTTGGTCTCGGTCTCGATTCCATCTCAGACTCCATCTCGAGTCCATCTCGGGTCCATCTCGGACTCCATTTCAAACTCCATTTTAGGTCCATCTCAGACTCCATCTCGGGTCCATTTCGAACTCCATCTCAGGTCCATCTCGGGTCCATCTCAGACTCCATCTCAAGTTCATCTCAGACCCCATCCTGGACTCTTTCTTGAACTCTTTCACATATCATGTGTTAGTCCTCTTGTGTCGCTTTTTTCGAGACTCACTTATTATTTGCTACATGCTCGTTCTTTGAGCACTTTGTTAGGAGTTCCACTCCCGCTCTTGTGAAAAATGGATCCTTGCCATCGAGAGTCTTTTTGCTGTGTTGATCCATGAGATCGACGCCAGAAAACTTAACATGTAACTTTATTTACCCTTTGGAGAACTCAAAGTGGGTGGTCAACCTTGTCCCTACCTACAAGGCAAATGGAAAACTTTTTTTTTTTTCTTTGAGAGATGATTTGGCATATCCCTTAGCTGACAACTCCATATACTTTTTGTTGGGGCTGAGCCTAACTTACTGGTGCCATGAGGCTAACTTTAGCACCATAAGGATGAAGCCTCCAAATTCACGACCACCAGCAAGATCATAGCAAAGCTAGAGAGGCCAAAGCTATATTTTTTTAAAATCCACCATTGCCATTGCTAGGCTTTAGCTTTCGCTGCTGCTAGCAAGATGGAAACAAGGATGAGTAGGTGATCATTTTGACGGTTTAGTGATGCCTTATTGTAGTATATGTGGTTTTTACCTTTTATCCTATGGTGATTTACTATCATGGAGTGGAACTTAAACTCTGTATATACCACATGTCACATGCCATGTGTCTAAAGGACAATGGTGTGAAACCCAAGTTTCAGAGCCTTAAGCCACTAAATGAAAGAATTGTGCCAAACTCCTAAGTATAAAGCCAAGGAGCAAAGATATTGGAACACATAGTAACTCTTGAGCATGCAACTCAAAGAGTGAAAGGACAGGAGCATGAAGCGATTTAAAACAATCCTAGAGTATCTAGTATCCTAATGTCATGACCAACATGTAAAACGGAGCCAAATAAAGTTTAATGCTATTTCAACATACCGGTGGCCTAACATGAGGATATGGGTGCTCCACCAACTAATATAGTATGGAACTTAGGCTTAAACTTAAGTCGGATGCAAAACAAAAACAAGCATGCAAGTGGGAGCTAAACTATACCTCATGTTAGTCAGTCATGCCCGACCTACCCACTACCTTTACTATATATTTAATACATTAAATAAATACAAGATAATTCATTACTTTTTAGCTAACAAACTTGCACCATTTATCCCAGAGGCTGGACCACTTTTTATTTCATGGGTCCAGTGTTTGGGAGAAGGGTCTCCACAATTGGTGCAATCTTGAAAAGCTCCTTAAGCTTGAATTCACCATGTGACCAAGCACTTGTTTTGGAGGTAATTTTGTGCTTTAAATATGTGGCTGCATTTATATAGTTAGAATGACTTTCAGTCTCATCACCACAACTTTTGTATTACATAATATGTTTATATAATTTCAAATATATAACGAAATGCCACTTTTGCTATCAAAGGAGCAGAACCCAAATCCAAATGCCCTTGCAACACTTCCACTAAGCATCAACATTGTCTTGAATGCACCAGTACAAGATGAACCATTTTCTTGGCCTGGTGATAGTTTTCACTGGCACTTGCTCTCACCCTCTCATCAATCACATCGAGAAAGTTTCCCTTCTCCACCTAGTTCACCACCCAAGTTGGAAAAAACCGGCTCTCCTCCGGCTGAGTGTTGTCCCCAGAGTTCACAGCCTTTGAGAGATCAATGTTCCTGCGACCCTCAATTAGTTCCAAAAGCACCTTTTCATAGCTGTAAACGTCGCATCTCTTTGTAGCCATGAAATGTGTGAGCCATTCGGGAGCCATGTAGCCTGGAGTGCCACCTATTATCGTCATGACCTGCGTCTCATTGCAATTCTCAAGCAGCTTGGCCATCCCGAAGTCCGCCACCTTTGCGACAAACTCTGTGTCCAGCAGAATGTTTTGGGCTGTCCAAGTGCAGTATGGGCTCCCTGCATTCCTCATGAAGATACGCAAGTCCTTGAGTTGTACCAAGGGCAATGTCGATCCTCTTCTGCCAACTGAGCCATACATTCTCTGAAGTTTGCTCGAAAAGCCATTTGTCGAGTGATCCATTGGGCATAAATTCGTACACCAGCAGCCACTGTGTTGCTCCTTCGATGCAAAAGCCACAAAGTTTGACAATGTTTATGCCTCCAGTTCCAGCAATCTCGGTCACAAATTATTTTGCCCCTTGAGTTCCACTGTAGTCGAGCTTCTTGACTGCCACAACTCTACCATCGCTCAAAACCCCTATTTGTAACAGATCCCAGCTTTGTGCTATATCCTTTTGTTGCAGTATCCAATGCGGTATATGAGAATCTCTGGGGCAAACGGCCTTGCATACTAGCCAGCAATGCTTCAATCTCCTTTGCCGGATTGAACTTGAGCTTGCACTCATGAAACGAAAGAGCACATACCGCTAGAAAGCAGAGGACTATCAAAATGCAACTCATGGTAAGAGTTATAATGTAAAGTGTCAGTGGATGGTGAGGCTTCAGAGTTTTGATGATAAGTGTCATCTCTGTAGAAACTCCCATATATATCATAGGCAGTGAAGAAGCAGTCCTTGGTATCGCCATTGAAAATAAGTGACATACAGCTGCTACAATTCATAGAAAAGCAGGCTTTAGTGCAGTTGTCTAGAGAGGAATTCCTTTGGTTGGGTTTCATGAATTCAGTTCTATAATATCCAATACCAGGAAGCTTGTGTTTCATCACAATGTAGTGTTGGGAGACCTCAAAATTGGAGCAAGAACTTAAATCAAAATTAGATAGACAAAGTTATCACCCTTCAAGCAGCTTCAGCTTCCATTGTGGGTATTGCAGATCTCATATGGAGAACAATCCTTACATGCAGGATTTCCTGGCCATGATTTGATCTAGTTTGTATAGTCCGTTAGCTGAATATTTTTCCTCCATTGATTTCTTCATACTTGGAAGATGTGATGCTCCCATTTGAATCAAATTCATTCATTCATTCATTCATTAATTGTTTACAAGGTCTTGTGGTATGAGACCAATGGATTATAGTAAACTGTTTTGATGATCTCATGAGGCGTTAGTTGGCTGAGCTTCTCCAGGTCTTCTGCCACCAAGCCTTCTGTCCCTGCCCTGGACTTCACCGACCTGCCTGTTGCCCCTCCTGATGCATCTTGGGTTGGAAATTGAGTACTTGATTCATTTTAATGATAATGATTGGAGAGGGTCAAATTACTGCCAGTGTACAGAAGAAAAGTTGAGGTAGAGCTTACATGTAGAAGTAAATCACCATGCTTGATTTGCTTGGTGTTGGAAGTGTCCTTCTTGTAGAAGTTTAGTAGAAGAAATCCAAAACAGTCCCTCGTCTTGGACAATAGCTTGAGTCTCATAGTCATTCCTAATTAGGCCCATCCCTGTTGTGAAAATCTGGGCTGGGAGGAGAAATTATGAGGGAAAATCGAAACATCGCCATCAGAGTTTTGTAACACTAGGGAAGCTGCATTTTCCAACACTACGCCAAGGGCAAAATAGTTTCCAAAGTATAAACGATACAAGTGAGAAATTCCCATTGTCACTGACAATATCTTTGTCCCTGGCCTCAAGGCCTTCTGTGGTGTTCATAAAAACCGAATAATTGATGCCTGCCAATTGTCGATAATACCAATCAGGTGGAAGCTCATACCTCATGCTCATGAGAATCACAGGGAAAAGGAGCAATAGCAATAGCAGCACCATTTTTGCATTGTGTTGCATGAGAAACTCTGGATAGGGTTAAATCACACCGAAGTCAACCATGTTTTTGGGTCTTTCGCGAAGAAACAAGGCCGAGACTGAGACAGCATCAGAAATACGTTATGAAGCGATGCATCTAGACACGTGCTTTGAAAAATGGTCAATCGGTTTGAAATAGAAATACGTTGAGTTTCTAGGTTTAGCCAAACACGTTCTTTGAAAAATGGTCAATCGGTTTGAAATACGTTTAAATCGTCATATGGCTCTGTCCATGTAAAATGAGCATGGGGTGCACGGTTCTATGTCCAGAAGAGAAGATTGCCACAGCAATCATCACCTTGCTTTGTTTCTCCTGCCTGGGTGAGAGTTGGCCGAGGCAAGTGGCGCAAGAGCTGGCGAATTTTGGCGGGTCATGACGTCGCGTGGGAGAGGGTTGGTTGCAGCATCTTCACGGTGGGATCTTGTAGCTTATTTGCTTGACGAGGCAATCCGGCCCTTTTTTCTTTTGCAGCTATCTTGGATCATGAGAGCTTTTGATGCGCTTCTCAAGAAGTGGGTGAATGACTGTAGGCTGGGAGCAATTCTTGGATCGCAGACTAGGGCAAGAGGCAAGAGCTGGGCAAAGATCGCGCGTGGGGCTACGTGGTGTGCGTGGTGTGTGTGATAAGTATGGAAGTCAGTGGCAGAGTCTTGTTTCTGGGGGAGTCTGACTTCCGAAACAGTAGTGCAAGAGGTGGACTCTGCGGCGAGCCTGTATGGCGATTCCACCAGGAGCAGCTCAATCGTTGGAGGATAGTTTGCCGGACGACGGTTGACTGGAAATTGACCGACGGTTTGCAGTTTGTTGACTGACGACTCGTGTCCCTCAAGGCATTTAGCCGAGCGCCGTGGTGGAGAGGAGCAACCCGAGCTGGAGGAACTTGCCAAGATGGAGAGGACTCCCGCTCAGTGTGACAATGGTCCCATCGCCCTTGCAAGCCCATGCTGGCAAACACGAGCTCACTCGGTGGATGAAGCTTTGTAGAAGAGTTGAACTTTAGCTACTGCTCAAACTCTTGCTCCACCATGGACGACTCTGGGGAATCCTTAGCTTGTTCACGGCGTAAGCGGAAGCACAACCTGTCATAATCTTCGCTACTGGTCGATATTGCTCCGAGACCAATTACCATCGACTGTATCCTGCTGACCAAATTCCTATTTCGCTCGCGAAACTGCCAAGCATACAACTCGATGACTGACTCTAGAACTATGGCCATCCTCGTGTGCAGGACTTGGAGCCGCAGCTTCAAACAACTCCAATCCTCAAAGCTTCGATTCCAGTCGAAAAGCGCTAAAAGAGGAGGGAAAACCCTAGCATTTTAAATGAGGTTTCTAGCATATTCTCTTAAAGAATTTCCGCTCTTGAATTGAGAGCACACACACGCTTTAAGGGTTTCTCGTCTTTCTCTCTTTCCTTCCCGTTAAGCGGCAGTGGCCATGGGAGGAGGAAGCGAGCAGCAGTCGAGCTGGTACCAAAAGCTCCGGGGGACAGCGGCGGGCAAGAGAGATGGAGCTGGCGCTAGCAACAGCAGCGGCGGCGGCGGCGGCGGAGGAGGAGGGGGCTACGATTTCACGGTGAGGGGATCGGTCGCCGCCGAGAAGAATGCCACCACTAGAGCGCCCAAATCTGGAGCAGCATTGCCCCAGAGGATGGGTGTCTCGGACAAAGATAAGGAGATTAGCAGTAGCTCTAGCGCAGCAGCAGGGTCTCTGATAGAGAACCATCTCAGGAGCAGGAAGGAGCCTCCCTGGGACCAGGATTTCTCCTCAATGTCTAGCTGCCGCAGTGATCTCGACGGGAATAATCCAGGGCGGCGATCATCCAACAAGGGCGGCGAGGAGGAAGATCACGACGCTCTTCCCCCTTTGCTCAGGAATCCTCACATCGCGGAATTTGACATCGTGGAGGCGTGCTCCACTTCTTCTTCCGACTGCTGCTCCGATCCAGGGGGAGAGAATGGAGAGGACGAAGAGGGCGATTGCGATCTCGACCTGGCCGGCTCATGCAGCGGCCACGGCGGTGGCTGGGCGAGAAAGAGGAGGAATCACAACGACAACAGCTTCTCTGCATGCTTGCCGTCGGAGATCAAGGGGGTGGTGGCGGACAGTATCCCGCTGGTGAAGTACTCCCACAATCCCTACCAGGACTTCCGGGACTCGATGCTGGAGATGATCCGGGAGAAGGGTCTCCAGCAGTGGTGCGATCTCGAGGAGCTCTTGTTCTGCTACTTGAGCTTGAATTCGCCCGAGCACCACGAGGTGATCAAGCAGTCCTTTTCGGATGTTTGGCAGGATCTGGGATCGTCATCGGCTCGACTAGTTGGTCTTGGAGAGGAGGATTGAAAAGCCACCCCCAAAGGTAGCTCTTTCTCTTTTCTCTTTTTTTCTTTTTCTTTGTGTTCTTGCCTTTTCCTTCTTTTGTTTATCGCATCGTGTGCCATGAATGGGGGCTCGGATCGTTGGCATCATTCATTCAAGAGAATAGTTTCTTTTTTCGTGGCAAATGTGGGTGGCATGGCATGTGCTTGGATGTTTTTAATTGTGGCATCGCTGCTCACAAACATTGTGGTGTGTGCCAGGTGATCTCTGCTTTTCGTGACCGGACAGATGCGATGCGAGAAAAAAGGAGGCGAGTGCGCAGCGAGCTGAGCGAGAGCGGCATTAGCAAGCAAGCAAGCACGCAAGGTACCTCTTTTCTTCCATCCCTGGACCGGGAACAGAGAGGAAGAAAAGGAGAAAAGTTTCGTGGAGAAGCGTTCTTAAATGGTGCCAGAGCGAGCAGCGGCGCAGTCCGTCCGTCCGTGGTGGCCAAGAGAAAAGAAGAAAGGAAAAGTTGGAACTGGCACATAGCAGCAGGCAACCAACCAAGCGAGCTCTCCATCAATTCGGGTGCGCCATTTGCGACGAAAAGCTAGCGAGCAAAGAAGAGATCGATCGATCGATCAACCCGATCAAAGAACCAGCTCTTTCGACTGGAACGGGGTAACCACAGCAGCGGTGGCGATCACTCGCTCTCAGCGACACTTTCGTCTCGTTGCTTTGGAATCTGGACACGCAGCCACTTTGATCCATCCGGGGAGAGAGCATTCATAGCCGTGAAAGCGAAAAGGGGGTGAAGTGATCTCTCAAGCTGGTTGCTGCTGACCAGTGGAGGCGAGTGTACTCTCATCTATTGCGCTACAGTACAGTACACAGGACTTGTGCCCAGTGTCTACTCGCCTCTCCCTCGCAGCACTCACTCAAGTCATGCTTTTTCCTTTCGATTCTTTTCTCTGTGCTGCTGTGACTGTGAGCCATGGCGGAGGCATTCATTAAAATCTCTGCGCGCTCGCGATGGCGACCGAGTGAGTGAGAGCTCGACGGCGACATTGGCGGAGAGGGATGAAAGCAACGTTTTGATGGACAGTAGCTATAGCTGCGCTGCCACTCTGCGGGAGTTCTCTCCAGAGGGAAGCGAGAGATCTCCTTTAAGGCGTCCGTATTAATACGATATACTATCTCGCCACCTACGCTTGGCAGCGCGGGAAACCACCGGGCGTTTGAAAAGAAAGGGAAAGGACCAGCTTGCCACCTTTTTTCTTGATTGTATAAACAAAGTGCTGGGCAGGTTCTCGAGATTCCGGTGATATTCTTGGGTATCTATACGTTAACGGGTGAGAGATCCGCTGGCAGCCAGCCGAGATGTTATTAATGAAGCCAACCGCGACACACATTTTGGAGCGCCCATCCAAATCATGACGCAATCGACCCGGATTTTCAGCTGGGCTGATCTAGTCAAGAGTTTACGAGAATCTTTACTTTAGCTCAAAACTGTGAAGGATGGTTGATTGATTGGACGAAGTGTATGTATCGTTCGTAGCGTTTGACTTTTTATTGGTGGTTCCTTTGTTTTTTTTTACGTATCGATCAAGTACCTGTACAGAGCGAGGAAGGATGTGACTATAGAATCTTAGAAACGAGGTTACCTTTTAACCTCCAAGCCCTCGCAAAACTTCACAGAAGTCAAGCTCCCTGTCAAGCTCCCTGCTGTGAACTTTCTTTGGCTTTCACCCAGTGAGTCCAGCCTCGGTTGATCTCTCGGCTGCTGCCATCGAGCCTGAGAAGATGCAAAAACTGGTGTTCTTCGTCGCCGGATTGGTCCGCTGGAGAGAATGTAGCTGCCATCGATTCCACGCAGTCGTCGTGCTTGCACTCCTGCTTGAATTCCAGGATGATCCCGCGGAGCTCGTGGCTGTTTGCGATGTCAGCCGGGAGGCTCTAGGATTTTGTAAGGATTAGTAGATCTGCTAGAGCACGAGAAATGTGATTCTAGTACCTCCATCATCCAGCCTATGTACGCCACGTTGTTCACATGTTGATTCATGTCGAGATCCGCCCGTCTCGGCTGCATTATGGACAGTTTAAAGCCTCAAAGCAGCAACGTTTAAGATAGCACCACGACAAGACACGATTTACCTTGAGCCCGGTGATATGATGCTCTGCGTTTTCCAGTTTCGCCAGTTGGTGCTTCTTGTATGTGGCATGATCTTCTGGGAACGAAAATCTAAAATGCAGAACGAACGGCGTCACGCTTGCGACATAAACAGCTGAATCCCGACCTTGGAGGATCTAACGCGTATTGGTGATACTCTCCCCTGATCTCTTCATTTATTCTTGCAAATCGCCTTGTTTCTTGATTCATCATCACCCAGGTGCTGCACAACAACAAAAAGGTCAAAAAAAAAGAAAGAAAAGAAAGAAAAAACGTTTCGCTATATTCTTCGAAAAGACAAACCTGGTAGCTCGACCGAGTGTCAACCCGGTTTTGACATCCTTTAACAGCCAATCGCGTCGGGTCCCATTTCTATTCTCCTGGAACCATGTTTGGGCTTGCACGGCGTCACCCCTGTAAGATCAAAAGCTCTGTCACAGAAAAGAAAAACAAAGCACGCAGTTTTACCAACCAGTTTGGATAATCGTCCATTTCAATGTGCATGCGAACAGTCACCCAGATGAGATGATGCTTTCGCATCGATAAAGTTGTCGCGAATCCATCCGTGGAAAATCCAAGTGTTCTCACTTGGTTACAAGCCACCTCCTAAAATTCTCAAAAAGCTCTTGACAAGCGAAGAAAGGAAAGAATTTCCATACCTGGAGAAGATTTGCGATGGTCTGGATGGACGCCTTCTTGTTCGTGCCCACCTCGTAACAGCGTATAGTAAAATTCTCACTGTAGAGAATCCCGAAAGGCGGATCATCGCTGGCACCGCTGCTGAGATCCTTGGTCGGCGTTGGAATCAGCGTCGCAGCTGCGACGCCGTTGCTGCTCACAGCCGAATCGGACCTTAGATCGATCGCGGAGGCTATAGCTCGCCTCCCACGCCATGCAAGAGATGGAGATTTCTCCCTGCGCTGCTGCATTCTACAAAAGGAGGAGGTGGAGCAGGAGATTTCTCCCACTCCAGCGCCTAGAGCGTTCACCTGAGCCGCATTCCTCACAGCAGGCATTGCGATCTCCATCGCCGCTCCTCCCGTGAGCGTCATCGATCGATCGACGCCAGCGCCAGGCGTCCGCGCGTCTTGCTCCTCTCTCTCTCGCCCTCCGCAAAGAATATATTGCAAATCCCTTCCAACCCCTACCGTACACGTGGACGTCGCGTGTTCGATCCTAAACCCGTCTCTCTCCTTCCTCTCTAGGGTTTCTTTCACTATTACTTGGAGAGCTCCTGCTATGGCGATGACGATCGAAGGTTTGGCGATTTGAGATTCCATCCCTGGTCATGTAGCTAAGATTATAGCACGGATTCTTGCGCGCTGTGGCACTGGCGATGGCGATTGATTCGGCGTCGCCGAGAGCAGTGTGAGTGTTGTTCTCACGGGCACAATGGCAGACACTTCAGCTTATTTTCTCGCGTGCTTGCACCCCTGTAGGCTTGCTGGACTGGCGTTCATGTTTTCTGTGGGAATTATGATGCAAATCCTGGTGAGTAGATGGAAGATTTCTCTCTGGTGGATTAAAACTCGTTTTCTTTCACAGGCTTGTGCCTTGTACAGCAATTGGTGGCCAATGCTCACAGGTACCTCGATCAACTTTGGGTGTTCGTTGCTTTGATTCTTCTTCTCCAGCTCTCATGTACGTGATGGTTCCAATGCCTTGCTTGTTCTTCGGAAGCTCTTCGTCCGAGTCGCTTCTATCTGTCGGCGATGCTACTGGAGAGTAAGCTTCTCTTTTTTTCTTCCTCTCTAGAGAGCTTACCTGGACTGTTATAGCTGGGCTGATGCTGCAAAGTTCCTGACGGGATTTTCAACCGTGGGAAGCATTGCGATTCCGGCCATTTTGCGCCATGCGATGTTGATAGAGATCGGCGCCATGTTTCTCGCTTACTCGTCTTTCATTATTTTGACGAGCACCGTCATCTTGTTCCAATACGTGACTCGCGAGAGCGAGTGGTAGTGGCAGCAAGCTGTAACATTTGGAGGTGTTTATGTAAGATATCAAGATTCGTGATAGTTTTTCCTCTTTGTTGTTTATGAATTTTAGAGAGAACCACCTCAATCACTTCCTTGGCTTTGAAGTAAGACTTTCCTGCAAAAATGTGTAAGAAGTCAGTCGGATGTTTTGAAACAATAGCCATCAAGTTGCCTGAAAACTCTGACGGATCAGCTACTTGGGCTTCTCAGGCGTTCTTGCTGGTGGCGTTTGCTCTTGCTGGAAAGCGAGCGGTGGTAGAGGTTTTGCAGAGATGTTCTTGTGGGAAAATACCTTGATGAGCTCTTCCTGCTGCTTTAGAAATTCCAGTTTGCGCCGGCGCTCCTCAAGCGTGTCCTCGCTGGGCAGCACTGTGACACCGACCGAGTCCACCACTTCGTCTGGAAGCGATGACAGTGTCGCTTGGACAGCTTCTGCCGGTTTTAGTTTGTCCGGGACGAACGCCCTGCAAGAAAAACAATGACACAGCCGGAAACGAAAGGTAAAGTTTTTACCTGGACAAGATGAGGAGCGAGGATGGTACTGAGTGATCTAGTGACAAATCAAGCCAGTTGCTTAGCTGCAGAAAGCTCTCTTCAAACTTAAGACGCAGTTTTCTGAAGAAAAATAGAGACTTTACCTGTGCTTTCATCTCTTGTGGTGTCAAAGAAACAAGCATTCCTCGTTCCCGGCAAGCAGCTCGAAGCTCGGGTTCCGAAAGTGAGTATATTCCTTCCATTCTGATTAGCCGGTCATCGGATTTGATCCTGGAAGTAAGGAGCTACACTGCGTAAGCTTGAAGCTACTGCTAGCTCTTACCATGCCAGTTTTTTGCGAAGAGTGTAGCGCAGATACGCATCCGTCCCAAATGGTCGTAAGCCCATGTATTTACACATGCTTATCAATCGCGGCCTGCGTTTACAAGGAAAACGTTTAAACCTTTGGTGCAGGAAAATCACGGCTCAGACCTGCTGATGTTGTCCAAAGTCAGTTCGTCATTGAAGAGCTTTGCAAATCCCAGTATGTCCGCGTTTTTTATGCTTTGTCCAGTGCGGACCTGCCAGAGACAAAGCATGTTCCATAAAACCAGATGACAAAAAATATTATTCGCGAGGACCTTGGTCATAAAGTCGTCAAGATCTTTGGCGGTTTTCTGAATATCTTCTCCCCGTTTGGATTTGAGCTCGTCCACCATTTCCAGTAACGCATTCTTTAAGCCTTTCGCGTGGCGAAGCCGTGTTTCCAATCGTTTTGTCAACTCCGCCTGAAAAAACAGAACTAGACTGATTGTACGTTGGCGCAAAAGATATAAAACGGACCTCCTGCTTCAACTTGTCCTGGAATGTCGATGGTAGCATGTTGGGGAAGACCTTGAGAAGAACTGGCAGTAAGAACTCCATGAAGGGCACGATGACGATGATTATGAACGGGACTAAACGAGCAATGTCTCCTGCTGTCCGCCTTAGTTGGAGCTGTTCTCTTCGGCTTAGCTTCTTACCACCCGAGAGCTGGACGAGAAGCCTGGTGGAAATCCGGATCTCCGCCCATAGCAACTTACTTCCAACCCAATAATGTTGCAACTCCAGCCACACAGTCGTCTTTGCTTTCTTGAGCCACTTTGCCCAGTCCTCTCTGGAGTAAGCAAACTATTAAGAAAATCAAGGAACTAGCACTAACAAAAAACCTTGCCTGCTCATCGAAGCCATGTTTCTCAGTCCCGAGCCGATCCTCACAAGCAGATTCCATGTCTTTTGCAGAAGGGTCTTCTTCTCCAACTTATCCGGCAAAGGATCGTCACTAACTTGGAGTTCTTCCACTGATGCCGCAAGCCTCTTGCGCCACTTCCTCGCCTTTTCTTTCTCTTCCTCACTCGCCACCTTCCTATCATTTCTGGAAGAAGCATCGGAGGAGAAAAATAACAATGGCGGGAGCCGAGCAGCAGCTCCATCCTTGAAGCCATGAGGGACACGAAATCTTCCCTGGTCTACTCTACGAAGCTCGACTCTATATCCATGTTGCTGCTGCTGCTGCTGCTTATCCCTTCCACCATTAGAAGACACAAGACAATCGAGCAAACTGGGAAGAGCTCGATATCCGGAGTTGTGTGGAGGGACGTAGCGAAAGCTGACAACAGTAGCGTTCCTGTGCTGTGCTAATCTTCTCACGGCAAAGCTGAGGCTCCCAGCAACACGGACTTCCATGAGAAATCCAGCAGCACGGCACCAAAGCAAAGCTGCCTCCCATTAGATCGTCGAGCAGTAAAAATCCAAATCTTGGTCCAGCCGTCCCGGGAAGATGGAAGGCCAAATGGCTGCTTGAATTCCCGGAGCAAACTAAACAAGGAGTCGTGACCATCTGGATCCAAAGTCTCCGATGTGGCACGGCCATGTCACACTAGCTAAGCTGCTGACAAGGAAGGTATTTTCTTACTTGCAATAGCGGTCGGCTTTCTTCTTCACGCGCTCGTCCAGAGCCGCCTCTCGCGATGCCGATTCCTTCACAGACGCCGCGACAGCCGCGGCCGCGGCAGCAGAAGATTTCGGGATCTCATACCCGAATCTCTTCGTCTCCACAGGGAAGAGCTCCTCGTATTTCTTACTCTTCTTCCCATCCGGCGCATGCCCTATCCCTGTGTCGATCTCATAGCCCCCGGATTCCTCCAGTGTCTTCCCTGCGCCGGATTCTTCCTCCTCCTGCGCCTTGGCTTTCTTCTTCTTCCTCTTCTTCGCGATCGGCCTGTCGGCCGCATTGGCGCCGAGCTTGAGCGAGAGCTTACCTCCCTTGACGCTCTCGTAGGCGGACGATGCCATCCCTAAGAACCCTAAAATTTAGGGCTCTAGATTCTTTAACCCTTGAATCTTTAGACATCTAACTTGCCAGTGGCTGTATGTTATAAACCACGTCAAATTTCCGTGAATGTTAAATGTGAAACCAAATGTTGAAATAAAATATGTAACGAAAGATTCTATAATATCCTATTATACACTACTTGTACAGATCCTCTACTTGGCTTGGTGTGTGATAGCCCAAAATGTATTGTCCTACTCAAAAATATCACTGAAGTTGATGTTTTAACAGGCTTTAACACTACCACACATGGAGAATATACTTGGAAATATGATATTCCTTGTAGGATGAGTGGCCAATCAATCGATCCAACACGCCACAGAGAACAATGTTGGTGTGATACACGATTTGGTTGTGTTGTTTGCTAGTTTCTTATTTCATGGCTGTGGGTGAAACAAACAAAGGCCAACGCTCATAGAATATTCTTAGAATTTTTCAGTTGGTCGTGTTGTTCTCCTTTCATCCATTAATAGTAGTATTTGAAAAGCTAAACTAACTTTAGATGAAGAGAGTCCAAGGTAATACTTAAATGAAGGGAGTTCAAAGTAATACAGCCATAGAGAAAAGATGTGTAAATAGCAATATCAACATTGTAGCACACAAAAATGAAAGAAAAAAAAATTCATATGATAATACAGTTATGGAAATAAAAGAATAAGAATAAAGCAATAACTCAAATTATATAATAATACGGTTAAAAAACTTAATTTTCCCCTTCTTCGGAAAGCCATATTGGAAACTCAGAAACACTTTTTTCATGTCCATCCTTGATTTCATGTGACCTCATCCATGAATAACTATTCTATTGAACCAAAAATTCCTAAATTGTTTTGTTATATGCCTTTACTAACTTTTGAGTGAAAATTCTTATTGGACTAATCTTTTCAACATTAATCTTTAAGACTTGGATTATGAATTGATCCATAACATCACTAGAGTGTATACATGTTTTAAACTTGGTGATATGAATGTTTGATGAATTTTCAAACTAACTAATAAATCCAAAGTGTAAGTAAGATCCCCCACATATTGTTAAATTGTCCAAAGTCCATAATATTGTAGAGACAACTTAACACTATTACCTCCTTTTAGAGACCATTTTACATTACTTAGCTTAAAGAAAATTTTATCAGCAATTTTATACTTTTGATGATAATGATATTCATTAGTTAACCTTTTATCTTGTTTTTGAGCTTGCCTGCTCAAGATTATTTGAATAATCTTGAGAAAATCACAAACTCAAACTCACAATAAGCCTTGATTTATAACTATATGAATGGCAATGCTAATAATTAATTATTAAGCACTATTGTAAACAAACTTAAGCAAACTTAGGTTCTTTTTTATACTCCTCGCTAAGTCAAGTTTCCCACTTCTAAAAACTAATTTATATGCTTTATCTATCAATTCAATTGATTGTAGATGCTTACTATTAATTATGCTCAACTTAGTCTCTAACTCGCAAAGACTCTCAATATTGCACTCTTAAGCAATCTTTAACTTTCTATCATAAAATTATTCTTTCTCTATGTTTTAGGTAGTATTGCCCTAAAGTTATACTCCTTACTCATTTCATTGATATATATTAGAATAGATGGCAAAGGAGTGGGATATTGAGAAATATGACATTAATGATGATGACTATGATGAAAAAGAGGAGACTCTTAATGATAGAAATAGAAACTCAAAAAACATAAAAAAGGTAAAGGGATATTTATCAATTTTATGTTTGTGATTGACAACCATATGTGGTTTTGGTTTAAAAACAAGTATATGATTGGAGGAGAGGAGATGGAGGAGAGAGCGATGGCGGCAAATCACGCGCCATTGTCACCGCTCAGCTTCCTCTATAGATCCGCGGCAGTGTTTGGGGACAAAACATCGCTGATTCACGGCGCCTCATCCTTCACTTGGTCGCAAACTCTGGATCGATGCCGCCGTCTCGCATCCGCAATCTCACTCCGGCTCGGCGTCAATCCTGGCGCTGTGGTATGCGAGATTCCAGTGCTCTCGATCGAAATTGGCCGATCGATCCATCGAAATATCGTGTTCTTGGTTGTCATTTCTTGTTCTTGCGTTCTTCCAGGTCTCCGTCGTGGCGCCCAACGTCGCCGCGATCTATGAGATGCACTTCGGCGTTCCCATGGTCGGGGCGATCCTCAACACGATCAACTTCCGGCTGGACGCGCGCACAATCGCGCTGCTGCTGGATCACGCCCAGAGCCGCGCGGTCTTCGTGGACTCGGAGTTCTTCCCTCTCGTCACGCAAGCTCTCCAGCTCCTGGCCGAATCGTCCAAGCCTCTCCCCGAGCTCATCCTTATCAAAGATAAGTCCTATACTTCTCAAGCAGCTCACAGCTATGGTGGAATTCTAGAGTACGAGGAGTTGCTCGAGAATTCCAGCCCGGATTTTCCTCTCGTCTTTCCCGATGATGAAGAACAATCCATCGCCTTGAACTACACGTCCGGTACCACCTCCAGGCCCAAGGGTGTTCTCTACACTCACCGTGGAGCGTATCTCAACTCCATAGCCAGCATTCTCCTGTGGGAGATGGGACCTTTTCCAGTCTACCTCTGGACGCTCCCAATGTTCCACTGCAATGGCTGGTGTTTTACGTGGGCGATCGCGGCCCAAGGTGGAACCAACATTTGTCTACGCAACGTCACTGCCAAGGCCACCTTTGACGCCATAGCCGAGAGCTCCGTCACTCACCTCTCTGGAGCTCCCACGGTCCTCAACATGATCGCCAGCTCCATCCCCAGCGAGAGGAGAGATCTTCCACACAAGGTGGCGGTGAGAGTCGGGGGCGCTCCTCCGCCACCGGCGATTCTCTCGAGCATGGAGGAGCTCGGCTTCGTCGTAACACACTCTTACGGCCTCACGGAGACTTACGGGCCGGCGCTATTCTGCGCGTGGCGGCCTCACTGGAACTCTTTTCCTCTCGAGGAGCGAGCCAAGCTCAAGAGCCGGCAAGGCGTCGTCCACCTCGGGCTCCACCAGGCCGACGTCAAGGATCCGGCAACCATGGAGTCGGTTGCCCGAGATGGCCGGACACTGGGAGAAGTGATGGTCCGCGGAAGCACTGTGATGAAAGGCTACCACAGAGACGATGAAGCGACGAGGGCGGCGTTCCAGGGAGGATGGTTCCATACCGGTGACTTGGGAGTGATCCATCCGGATGGTTACATCCAGCTGCGCGACCGATCCAAGGATATCATCATCTCGGGTGGCGAGAACATCAGTAGCATCGAGGTGGAGTCCATTCTCTACGGCCATCCGGAAGTTCTCGAGGCGGCCGTGGTCGCTCGGCCCGACGATTTCTGGGGGGAGACGCCCTGCGCGTTCGTGACGCTCAAGAGGAGTGGTGGTGCGACCAGCGCTCGAGAGATCATCGATTACTGCCGGGCTCGGCTGCCCCACTTCATGGTTCCTCGATCTGTGGTGTTTGGAGCGCTTCCAAAGACTTCCACTGGTAAGGTCCAAAAGTTCTTGCTCCGGGACAGGGCCAGAGCCATGGGAAGCCTCAGAGCTCCCAGCAAGCTTTGATACTAATAGATGGTTGTATTATAAGAAAGCATCAAGCAGAATTCTGATATTGTTTCAAATATGCCACAATGGCACGCAATAACATGTCTTTTGCTTATTAGCATCTTATAAGCATATTCTGCATGAATCAACAGTGAACAAGATTGTTACAGGATTGAATAAGATTTCCTGCTTTCTCGAAATTCATGGTCAAGCGACAAGGTTGGTTCAAAACTTCTCTCCTCCAGTATTTGTTATTGAAACTGCGAGGAGACTTTGTCGAGAAGAGGAACTCTTTTAACTGCGAGAGAGATTTTGTTAAACCAGTTATGAAAAAAAGAGAAGTTGTGATACTTACCATCGCCGTAGCAAGCCATGGTTACTGGGGTGGAAATAATCTTCTCAGCAACTTTGCGAATATCATCCAAAGTCAGCTCACGAACGGTGTCGATAAACTCCTTTGCGGGTTTCCTGTCACCAAATAAAATGGTTACAATAGATTCACAAACCATTTAGCTCTCTAACCTGCAACCATAGGTGAGAATTTGCCGACCAATGTCCTCATTCACGACCACCTACAAAGAAAACATTTTGTTTATCTATGGAAAGACAAAAAGTTTTTTTTTTTTTTTTTGGAAGAAAATATTGTTCTACTTCACGAACCCGAGACTCGAGATTCATCAAAACAAGTGAAACGGTTGCATTCTTTGCGCGCTCCAATTCAATCTCGTCGACTGGAATGGAAAAGAGCGATCACAGACAAGCGAGAAGAGAAAAGTTTCAAAGTACCTTCTCCAGGTTCTGCCACAGAAATAAGCTCATCTCCTATGAGATCTACAAGCTCGCCTACAAACTTGTGCTCCTAGAAGAAGATCACAGGAACACGCGTTTAGCAACTAGAAACTATTGCGAGAGGGTGCTACTCACAGACGATGCGTGAATTCCAAACAAGCCGGAGTCATTGTACACGGAAGTAAAAGCAGTAAAATTCTCCACCTTGGGATGAACAGCCAGAACGCGAGTATCTGGAAGAGTTATTGGAAAATCCAAGTAAGAAAAAAACCAAAACCACGAACCGTACTTACACAATCTAGAATGGACACCCTTGCCCGGGCCTCCGGAAGAAAACGAACCACCTCCTCCAAGAAGCGACTAAAGGACGCAGACATTCTTACAGTAAACTTGATAGAGAAGGGAATCTTACTTGTAACACGGTCGCCGTGACAGCATCGCGTTCGTTTCTCCAGCCACCAGGGATTTCAAACGCGATGGAAACCGATGTAGTCTGCTTAAGGAATGAAAGTATTAAATCTGTCTACACTTCCACACAGAAAGAACAAGAAAAAAACGAAGAGGAAGAAGAAAAACTCTTACATCACTTTCGCCTTGAAGCCGCCACTCGCCACCAACATACTCGGACTTCACAGGCTCTGGAGGAGCCACCAGAGGCATGTCCTCGAACAACGGTTTAACCAGCGAGAGGAAATAGTCGTGTTCGACGCCAGAGCCAGCGAAAACCATCCGTGAAGCTGTATAGTTTGCCTAGAAAGATCCATGGTATTAGAAAACCACAAGAACAAGGAAAACTAAAAGAAGAGAGGAAGAACTTACAGCTACAAACTCGTGAAGAGCGCGAGAGTCGACTCTATCCAACGAGGACTCGCTTGTCACCAGTGCTTTGCCAAGAGGGCCCTTATAACCGGCAGGATGGAGAGCCTCGAGAAGCATTGCTTGAGGATCCTTCGCCATCTCTTGAATCTCTTCTCTCAAGATATCCACCTGTGGATCCAAAAGAAAAAGAAAGTTCTCAAAGATGATCAATCAACCAGCGAGAAAGGGACCTGTTCTTTGATTTCCCAGTCGTGGAAAGCCGGGTTCCGGATGCTATCGGCAAGAAGCTCCACAATCTCGGGAACAAAGCTCCTTATCACATCACCCGTATAAGACATTTGCTCTCGCGAAGCAGACGCAAGAACATTACCGCCGATGGCTTCCGCTTCGCGGACAAGCCTCAAGTGCGTCCGGTTTCGCGTGCTCTTGAAAGCCATGCGTTCCAGAATATGGCTCACGCCGGAGTTGAAAGGAGTCTCGTGAGAGCTGCCGGAATCAACATAAACTCCAATGGTTGCTGTCGGTCCCTGCACGAGAGATGGAGTAAGAACTCTCACAAAAAAAAAACGATTTTGAGCGTAGAAAACCATCGAGAATGGCAAGAGCTTCTCACCATAGTGTTCTCGGAAGCCACCGTCAATCCATTGGCGAGTTTGGTGATTTTAGTCTCCACTGGCAGAGCAAAGCCATCGTCCAGATCGAGAGGGAGTTTGACGCCTGGAAGAGGCTCGTAGAGCGTGGGAAGATCTGATAGCAGGCCCTTCTTTTTCTTGCGCTGGAACCACGAGAGCAACCCCTTTCCTTTGGGCTCCTCTGCGGCTGCTGTTCTGGCTGCTAAAGCTTGCTTGGAGACTCTGGAAGTCGAGATCGATCTCCAAGTATCGAGAGCGGCCTGAAAGAACTGATTCAATCGCCGCATTCAAGCTCCCAATGAGAGATCTCACCTCGCCCAGCCGCCTCGCTTTCTTCATCCCCCTCGCTAGGGTTTATTCAAGGTTTAAGGACCCTAAATTTTAGGGCTCTTGGGCAAGCGGTCGAGACGAAGAAGAAATCCAGGGATCCAGGGAAGAAAGCCGACCGCTATTGCAAGTAAGCCTGGGCAGCTTAGCTAGTTCTGCCACATCGAAGACTTTGGATCCAGATGGCCACGACTCCTTGTTTAGATTGCCCCGGGAATTCAAGCAGCTTCCATCGTCTGGATCGACCAAGATTCGACGATCTAAGAGGCAGGTAGTGGGAGCGTCAGCTTGGCCGTGAGAAGATTAGCACAGCACAGGAACGCTACTGCTGTCGCTACTTTCCTTCACACAACTCCGGCTATCGAGTTCTTCCCAGTTTGCTTGATTGTCTTGCGGTGAGAGGAGGGAGAAAGAGAAGCAGCAGCAGCAACATATCGAGTCGCTCAACAACAACAAATATCAAGGATGGAGCTGTTCTCATTCCGATGCTTCTTCCAGAAAGGGCAGGAAGGTGGCGAGTGAGGCTGAAGAACTCCACGTTAGTGATGATCCTTGGCCGGATAAGTTGAAGAGGAAGGCCCAACCAGAAACTCGCTTTCGGAACCCGAGGGCTAGTTTCCTTGACACCACAAGAGATGATAGCGTCTTAAGTCTGAAGAGCTTTCTGCAGAAGCAAATGGCTCGACTTTTAGATCGCTCTGTTCCAGGTAAAAACTTGGACTTTCGTTTCTGGTTATTTCATTGCTTGCTGTTTGATTTCTTGCAGAGCGTTCCCAGCGAGAAGAGCGCCAGCATTTCCAGAACAGCTCAGAGAGAGCTCATCAAGGTATTTTCCCACAAGAAAAGAAAATCCGCTAACACTCGTTACTCTTTCTCCAGCAAAAGCAAACACCACCGACCAAAAAAGCCTAAGTAGCTGCTTATAACTTCCGTCGGAGTTTTCAGGCAACTTGCTGGCCATTGGGAAAAGAAGAAGAAGCATTTTATGGTCGCAATGGCTGATAATGTGAAGCTCTCATCTTGTGTCTTCTACTGATATGGGAATTCCGGATCTATGCGTCTGAGCCAACTGTAAGAAACCCACTTTAAAGTTTTTGCTTGAAATTGAGAGGAAACCTTTATGTCACAATGTCATTGTGGCACCTTGGCATCATCCACCATAACAATTTCCCATGGGCATCCTTTTCATCAAACCGTGGGAGAGAACCTCCTGTTTCTATGCACTTCAAGCACCATCTTAAATCAGGGGAATTTTTCAAGAATATTCTATGGCCTGGGTTAGGTGTCAATCAATTTTGTGAGGACAAAATGAAAATTGACTTTTTATGACAAAACTTATGGCCATATTTCATGGTAATCACCAAACCAACTTTTTTATGAAGATTTTCTACACTTTATCAATAAGCTTGTAGAGCTTGATCTCTGCTAGATATTAAGCAGAGGACTTTGTTTTTAGATGCATATGCTGATTTTGTGATCTTTTCAGATGTATTGACACCTACAATGAATTACTAAAGGTTTGAGTTCAATAAATATGCAGTAGAAAGTCAAGAACATCGGTTTCCATCGCGCTTGAAATCCCTGGTGGCTGGAGAAACGAACGCGATGTTGTCACGGCGACCGTGTTACAAGTAAGCTTCCCTTCTCTATCAAGTTTACTGTAAGAATGTCTACGTCCTTTAGTCGCTTCTGGTTCGTTTTCTTCCGGAGGCCCGGGCAAGGGTGTCCATTCTAGATTGTGTAAGTACGGTTCGTGGTTTTGGTTTTCTTCTTACTTAATTTTTCCAGTAACTCTTCCAGATACTCGCATTCTGGCTGTTCATCCCATGGTGGAAAATTTTACTGCTTTTACTTCCGTGTACAATGACTCCGGCTTGTTTGGAATTCACGCATCGTCTGTGAGTAGCACTCTCTCGCAATAGTTTCTAGTTGCTAAACGCGTGTTCCTGTGATCTTCTTCTAGGAGCACAAGTTTGTAGGCGAGCTTGTAGATCTCATAGGAGATGAGCTACTTTGAAACTTTTCTCTTCTCGCTTGTCTTTGATCGCTCTTTTCCATTCCAGTCGACGAGATTGAATTGGAGCGCACACAGAATGCAACCGTTTCACTTGTTTTGATTAATCTCGAGTCTCGGGTTCGTGAAGTAGAACAATATTTTCTTCCAAAAAAAAAAAACTTTTTGTCTTTCCATAGATAAACAAAATGTTTTCTTTGTAGGTGGTCGTGAATGAGGACATTGGTCGGCAAATTCTCACCTATGGTTGCAGGTTAGAGAGCTAAATGGTTTGTGAATCTATTTGTGACCATTTTATTTGGTGACAGGAAACCCGCAAAGGAGTTTATCGACACCGTTCGAGAGCTGACTTTGGATGATATTGGCAAAGTTGCTGAGAAGATTATTTCCACCCCAGTAACCATGGCTTGCTACGGGTGATGGTAAGTATCACAACTTCTCTTTGTTTCACAACTGGTTTAACAAAATCTCTCTCACAGTTAAAAGAGTTCCTCTTCTCGACAAAGTCTCCTCGCAGTTTCAATAACAATTACTGGAGGAGAGAAGTTTTGAACCAACCTCGTCGCTTGACCATGAATTACGAGAAAGCAGGAAATCTTATTCAATCCTGTAACAAAGTTATTCGTTCACTGTTGTATTCATGCAGCATATGATTTAAGATGCTAATAAGTATATCTCAGTATGTTAGTCTATTCACAAGTGCTTAAAAGGAGCTTTTTGCACGATTGCTGCAAAGGACCTGTTATTGATGGTACGTGCCATTGTGGCACATTTGAAACAACTCAGTTTGTGATATATTAGAATTCTGCTTGATCAATGCTTTCTTATATTACTACCATCTTACTAAACATAATTAGTATCAAAGCTTGCTGGGAGCTTTGAGGCTTCCCATGGCTCTGGCCCTGTCTCGGAGCAAGAACTTTTGGACCTTACCAGTGGACGTCTTTGGAAGCTCTCCAAACACCAGGGATCGAGGAACCATGAAGTGGGGCATCCGAGCCCGGCAGTAATCGATGATCCCTCGAGCGCTGGTCGCACCACCAATGTCCTTGAGCGTCACGAATGCACAGGGCGTCTCCCCCCAGAAATCGTCGGGCCGAGCGACCACAGCCGCCTCAAGAACTTCCGGATGGCCGTAGAGAACCGACTCCACCTCGATGCTACTGATGTTCTCGCCACCCGAGATGATGATATCCTTGGATCGGTCGCGCAGCTGGATGTAACCATCCGGATGGAGCACTCCCAAGTCACCGGTATGGAACCATCCTCCCTGGAACGCCGCCCTCGTCGCCTCATCGTCTCTGTGGTAGCCTTTCATCACAGTGCTTCCGCGGACCATCACTTCTCCCAGCGTCCGGCCATCTCGGGCAACCGACTCCATGGTTGCCGGATCCTTGACGTCGGCCTGGTGGAGCCCGAGGTGGACGACGCCTTGCCGGCTCTTGAGCTTGGCTCGCTCCTCGAGAGGAAAAGAGTTCCAGTGAGGCCGCCACGAGCAGACTAAAGCCGGCCCGTAAGTCTCCGTGAGGCCGTAAGCGTGTGTCACGACGAAGCCGAGCTCCTCCATGCTCGACAGGATCGCCGCTGGCGGAGGAGCGCCCCCGACGATCACCGCCACCTTGTCCGGAAGATCTCTCCTCTCGCTGGGCATGGAGCTGGCGATCATGTTGAGGACCGTGGGAGCTCCAGAGAGGTGAGTGACGGAGCTCTCGGCTATGGCATCAAAGGTGGCTTTGGCAGTGACGTTGCGTAGACAAATGTTGGTTCCACCCTGGGCAGCGATCGCCCACGTAAAGCACCAGCCATTGCAGTGGAACATTGGGAGCGTCCAGAGGTAGACTGGAAAAGGTCCCATCTCCCACAGGAGAATGCTGGCTATGGAGTTGAGATAAGCTCCACGGTGAGTGTAGAGAACGCCCTTGGGCCTGGAGGTGGTACCGGACGTGTAGTTCAAGGCGATGGACTGTTCTTCATCGTCGGGGAGGACGAGAGGAAAATCCGGGCTGGAATTCTCGAGCAACTCCTCGTACTCTAGAATTCCACCATAGCTGTGAGCTGCTTGAGAAGTATAGGACTTATCTTTGACAAGGACGAGCTGGGGGAGAGGCTTGGACGATTCGGCCAGGAGCTGGAGAGCTTGCGTGACGAGAGGGAAGAACTCCGAGTCCACAAAGACCGCGCGGCTCTGGGCGTGATCCAGCAGCAGCGCGATTGTGCGCGCGTCCAGCCGGAAGTTGATCGTGTTGAGGATCGCCCCGGCCATGGGAACGCCGAAGTGCATCTCATAGATCGCGGCGACGTTGGGGGCCACGACGGAGACCTGGAAGAACAAGAAATGACAACCAAGAACACGATATTTCGATGGATCAATCGGCCAATTTCGATCGAGAGCACTGGAATTTCGCATACCACAGCGCCAGGATTGACGCCGAGCCGGAGTGAGATTGCGGACGCGAGACGGCGGCATCGATCCAGAGTCTGCGACCAAGTGAAGCATGAGGTACCGTGAATCAGCGATGTCCTGTCCCCAAACACTGCCGCGGATCTATAGAGGAAGCTGAGCGGCGACAATGGCGCGTGATTCGCCGCCATCCCTCTCTCCTCCATCTCCTCTCCCCTATTCCTCCCGTGATCCTCCAATCATATACTTGTTTTAAAACCAAACGTCCTCTTTTATTTGACCAAAGCTTTAGCATTTCGCAGCTTTCTACCTCGATCGAGCGCTGGAAGAAACACGAAAGAATTCTAAAACCAGATCCTTCAGCAAGAAACTCGACCACTCACCA
The DNA here is from genome assembly GCF_000143415.4 of Selaginella moellendorffii. Classification (NCBI taxonomy): domain Eukaryota; kingdom Viridiplantae; phylum Streptophyta; class Lycopodiopsida; order Selaginellales; family Selaginellaceae; genus Selaginella; species Selaginella moellendorffii. The sequence goes on from NW_003314270.1 coordinate 3,082,595, forward strand.
TCTTGCTCGTAGCAGTAGCAAAACTTCGATCACCACTCGACCATCATCCTTCTTTGCAAACTGGACCATCGCTCGCGATCTTCTTCTTGTAATGCAGCGCAATGGATCATCGCGATCTTCTTCATTTTCTACTCCTCCTTGTAATGCAGCGCGCTGTCCCAGTAATGCCCAACTCCAGCGTCGGACAAGTACTTCCTCGCGGCCCCGGCAGTGTGGAACTTTTGGAAGAAGAACCTGTCAAACGCTGGCCGAGCTACGCTTCCCTGCCACACCTGGACGCACTTGTTCTCCTTCTCCTCGTTTCCATCCTCCTCGTCCCCCTGCTCGTTTCCACCGCTGCCTTCTTCCTTCGCCGACCAGTTGATCCTCCGGAGCATCAGCTTGGTGTATCGCTTGATCGACTTTGCGCCACCCTCGACGATCACCACCGTCATGCCGTCGGTGATGATCGCGCAACCTGTGAGCCTGTTCTCCTGGGCGTTGATGTCCACCTTAAACCGAGTCTGGGGGTGGGAGATGTCGCTCACCCGGAACACCGCGACTATGGTTTCCAGCGTCCCCTGGTCGTCAAAGAGCCTCTTTTCCTTCTTCTCGCGTCTCTCGGCTGGAGTGAGCTTCCTGGCGAGGTTTCTGTCCGTGTGAGCGCGCTCTCTCTCGGCCGCGGCAGTCCTGATCTCGTGTTCCATCCTCGTCGGGTCCTGGGTTGCCTCGGCTCCCAGCACGCTCATGAGGTTGGACATCTTCACCTTTGCTTTTGGAGGTTCGATCTTTCCCTGCCTGATCAGCTCTTGCCTTTCTTTTTCCCTGGCTAGACGACGCTGGGTCCGCATTTTCTTCTGCTCCTTTTTCGTTAGCTTGAGTGGCTGTGGTGGTGGAGGCGCTGGCTCTGCTGGGGGTTCGATCGGTACGGGGTGCTCAACGTAGATATTGATCTTCTCTTTCTTGAACTTCACGTCAGCTCCGTCGATCACCTCGTCGTAACTCTGTGTCTGAGGAGGTAGAACAGCGAAATCCCTGTAGGAAAACTTCATGTCAGATTTTACTTTGTGCTTAACTCAAGAAAACTTACCACCACTCCACATGAGGAATCGGGTCTTGGTGCTGTTTGTCATCCTTGAATATCCTCTCCGTAACTTCTATAAGATTTGGGTTAATGTCCCCTTCTGCTTTGGCCTTTGCAAGGGCCGCCTGCTTCGACCTTATCTCGCGGGCTTTAGCAGCCCCAAAACGATTCTAAACACAAGTTATGAGTGACTAGTAGAAGAAAAAAAATCAAAGTACTTACATTAAGTCGAAAGATTTCCGCCTTTTTCGTCCATCTTCCCTCTTCCACGAACTGAAAGGAGTTTCTCCTTTGACGTACAAGCTTTGTTCTGTCCATTCCCATGTCAGCATCAAAATGAGGATTATTTATTGGATCCTCCTCCAATTCTGGATGTAAAATCTGGAAAGCATCCTTCTTTTGCTTGTTGATGTTCACCTAAGTACATATAACAAACCGTAGAAAGATCAGACCGCACCCCAAAAACAACCAACTCACCTTGAGTGTGCTGATGTTTGACTTCCGGTTATCCACAACGACACCGTGCTCGTCAATCTCTCTTCCTTGCTTGTCCAAGCGAAGAACGGGGTGCTTTACAACTTTTGGCCCAGCCGATGGAACACCCGGTACGTGAAGTGCCATGGAACCAGGCGGCTGCTGGAAGCCGAGGCGAGCTACGCATTCCTGAGCACGCTTGTAACTCGCTATGTTTGCGGCATTAGCAACAACGTCCACTGTTCCGGAAGGCACCACAGAATCTGGGGTTATAGTGTTCGCGCTATCATTTTCGTTTGCCAGCTGCTCCAACTAGAAACAAGAGAAGAGAAAAAGGAACTCAAACAAAAGAAATAAAAAACTTCCACTTCACTTACCAGTGGCAACTTTTTCAGCTTCTCGTTGAGCTCCTTGCGAAGCTGCCGCATTCTCGCCTTGGCCTTCGCTATGGCCGATGCATCACCAGCAACTGGTGCCACCTCTGGTTCCGGTGCTGGAGACGGTTCTTGAGCAACAGGGGCAGTCTGTGGAACAGCCGCTGGAGCTGCTGCTGGAGCTGGAACAGGGGCAGGAACAGGAACAGGAGCTGGAGATGAAAATGGAGCCGGTGTTGGAGTTGAGGCCGGAGTTAAGGCCACCACTGGTTGTGCTGGTGTTTGTCCATTCATCTCTACATTGGAAGCTTTCTCTTCTTCAGCAAATTCGCTACGACTCCGCTTACTCACCGACTTATCGGCCGTCTCCTTCTCCAAATCGCGCTTGCGCTTCGCGTCCTTCCTTGATTCATCCTCCTGATCCCTGCTCCGCTTCTCCACCTTAGATCCATCTTCCTGATCCCTGCTACGCTTCTTCAAATCATCATCTTGCTCCCTGCCGCGCTTCTCCGACCTCGTTTTCTCCTTCTCCTCCTTGGAAGACTTGTGACCTCGGTCGTGCCTCTCCTCCTTGGATTTGTGATGCCGCCTATCATCCTCCTGCTTGTCATACCTCGAAGAAGAAGATTTGTGGCGCCGGCGATGATCATCCTCCTCCCGATCCACGTCCCTGTGGTGACGCCGCTCGCGCTTCTCGTCATGGTGCCAGCGATCGTCCTCCTCCACCCTATGGCGCCTATCCCTCCTCTCCTTCTCCATCGCCCCTCCCACCCTAACCCTAAACCCTTGAGCCTCAAAATGTGATATCTTTGTTTATTTGGCATCACCACCACATTTACAATAATACCTGCGAAGAAGAAAATGCGAAACAACGATCCCTGCCAATCAAAAAAGCTCTTCTGAGTTAAATTTGTTCCAAGCTTCCTGGAGAAAACCAAGAACAAGAGAGTGTGAGCTCCAGAGAAATGGGAGGAAAAAGAGAGAGAATCTCCCCACCTTCAACAAATCAAACACTTTCTCTGCGATGTACTTCTGCTGGATCGTCGCTCCTTTCTGCTGCACCTTATCAGGATGCACGCACAGAGTAGCTCTTCTATACACTTTCTTCACGGCCGCTCCAGTAAGTAAATCCGTGAGGGAAACGGGTTGCCACCCACATTCCGGCCACAATACCTGCGAATTCATGGACCAAAGAATTGAGTTGAATCGATCGATGCGTTTTCTACTTACATATTGCAGGGTCGAAAGCAAGGCACGAAGATTTCCTTCCTTCCCTGCAGCCCATCTCTTTATCTCCGAGTCTAATGTCTCGCTAGCTCTCTGCAAAAGTATGCAACCGGATTAAGCTTCTACGCATCTTAATGTTTGAAAAACGTTTTACGTGTTTCTCCGCTTGCTCTCTCTGGGTCGCCAAATCTCTCCGATGCTTTTCATCCAGAGCTTGTCTCTATTAAACAGCACGTAAGTGCAAGCGTAAAGTGTGAAACTTGGAAACACTCACTGCTCGTGCTTGTGTACGCTGATCCCGTTCCAGCCGAGCCTTCCTTCTATCAGGTGTTTCACCATCTATCTCTCTGAAAGGAGAAGATGGATTGTCTAAGAGAAAGCATAGAGCCCGTTAGCCGACCATTGCACTAAAGACGCCTTCTGCTTACCAAATAAATTCGTTAACTCATCAATGCCAGAGACTGATGAGACTTTCTTCACTGGCGCGCCCGAGGAGCCTCTTTTATCACTCGAAGGAAACGGCTTCGAGAAATCCTGTAGGAAAAATACGAGGGGCTCGTCAACCAAAAATATAACAAAGGCGCCGTTTTTACCGAAGTTGGAGGTCGTTGCTTGGGAGCACTTGTTGCGCGGCCGAAGATACCCCCTTCGAAGTCGTCAGACGATGATCTTTGCTCTTTCGCTTTGTTTTGCGCAGCAGCAGCTTTACGTGCTTCTTCAGCGGCTCTTTCGCGAACTTGAGCATTGATCTTTCCCACGGCAGCTCGTTCCCCCGCCTTCTTTTCTGCTGCTATTCGTGCTTCTTCTGCTGCTCTCTCGCGCACTTGAGCATTGATTCTGTCCACTGCTGCTCGTTCCCTTGCTCGAGTCTCGGCCGCTGCTTTTTCGGAAGCCGCTTTCTCGGCTGCTGCTCTCTCAGCAGCCCTCTGCCTAGCGTCAGCAGCTGCTCTTTCACGAGCCTCAGCCGTCGCCTTCTCCACAGCAATTCGCTCGACTCTCTCACGAGCCTGTTTCGCTGCTCTCTGCCTCGCTTCCTGAGTAGCTCTTTCAACAGCCTCCCGTTCTCTCCTCAACCTCTCCTTTTCCTCCCGTTCTCTCTGTATGCGTTCCTCTTCTTCTCTTTCCGCTTTTCTCTGCAACTCTCTTTCCTTCTCAAGCTTGTATCTTGCTTCTGCCTCGTCCTCATCGTCACTTAGTCCCCCTTGAAAGTCGTGACGACCATTCACATACGGACTCTCGTGGTAGCCAAGGCCAGGAGGTGGTCGGGAAGGAGGCGGCGCTACTGTAGGGTCGGTCAAGAGCCGCACACTGTGAACGGTCACCCAAGGTTCCTTAAACTCACGAGAAGTTCCCTCCTCCGTGAAGTCCCCTGATCCATAACTATCTGCTGGAATGTACTCTTCATTCGGGACGTAGTCCTTCGCCGGAACATACTCTTCCTGCACCGCTTCCTCTTTTCCTTCTGGTAAAGAATCATCACTATCGTTGTCCACGTCGGCTTTCCTGGAAGAACCAAAGCTTTGTCTAACTGACTTTGGATAGCCGGTGAAGGGATCCAAAGGATCTGAAACAGAAGGTACGCCAGAGAATGGATCGGGTTCAATACCGGCGAAAGGGTCTACCTCCGTCGAAGCAGGGGCCGGTTCGTCGACAGAGATGAAAGAGCTCGGCTCTGGCTGCTTGGAAGAAGAGTACCTGGAAACAGCATTTTTAAGTTTCCAGACTTATAGGACGAAACTACAAAGAACACGTACCCGGATCCCATGCCTGGTATCAAGTCATCATCGTAAGGTGTGGAGCCAGTGTCGAACTGTGGCGGAGGAGGTTTGGTCTTTGGTCCCGATCTATATCCCCCAAGCAGATCATCCGTCGGGCTTTCACTGGAGCTAGCTCCTCCTCCACCACCACCAAAGACATTGTCGTAAGAAACGCCCGAGGAGGAGCGAGTCCCTCGCACACCCACGAAGATATCATCCTCGTAAGGAGCGTCGAAAACCGGGAGAGAGTGATCTCTGGAAGAGGACGACGATGGCGGAGGCGGCGGCTGCGATCTAAAGATGTCCTCGTAGACAGGCACCGATGGGGCGGAGGACGATGTGTGCTTGGGAGGAGCAAATTTGGGCGGACCACCGAAAACATCGTCGTAGGATCCACCCAGCGGCTCCGAGGAGGAAGAGGCATTGCGCGGCTTGGAACCAAAGAAGAGATCGTCGTCTCCGAAGGAAGCTCTGGCCGATCTAGCATTGCTGCCGCCGCTGCTGCTCTTACCCTTGATCGCCGGCTCACCCCCGGCGGATGCCGTGGCCTTGGCAGCTGACATGGGAGCCATCTTGCCCTGGGGCTTGATGCCATAATCCCTGTGGAGCAAGTTCGCGAAATCCTCCATCTCCCAGATCTAGAATCTAGATCCGGCGCGCAATTAGATCGGCGACCTCGCGCTGCCGCTAAGTCGTACCTCGATTCATTCACTCACAGCATTGGCGTCTCCATCTCCGCCCTCCACACTGGGCGTGGGCGATGGGCGCCCTAATCCACAAACGCTACTAAAGCTACTGTGTAGAAGATAGCGATTACGCTAAGCAAGATACCCTAAAATGTGCCCACGCCAAGAACCCTAAAATTTCTCATGGCGCTGGCTGCGCGTAGGGCTTTGCGATCGCTGGCGGAATCGGGCGCTCTCTTCTGCCAGCGTCTCTGCGGCGTGAAGACGGCGGCATCGCCCAGCGGCGGCGCGGCAGCAGCGGGAGGATCGGGATCGGCGCCGCCGCGCAAGACCGGAATCGCGCACTCGCGCTTCACGCACGGCAATGTGTTTGTCACGATCACGGATTTCGAGGGCAACGCGAGGGCGCAGGCGTCGGCGGGGATGTGTGGATTCAAGGGCTCGCATCGCGACTCCAAGTTTGCGGCGAATGCGGTGGCGGAGCAGGCGGCGCGAGGGGCCGCGCAGCTGGGGATGAAAGCGGTGGAGGTGAGGCTCAAAGGAGGATTTGGGGTGGGCAAGAGGAAGTACTTGCTGCGAGGATTCAAGCAGGGCGGGCTCACAGTGCTCAAGATCAGGGACGTGACCGCCATTCCTTTCAATGGATGCCGCCCTCCAAAGAAGCGCAGGGTCTAGAATTCCATTCTTTGTTGGGCGATCGTTCATGGTTTTGGAAATGGCCTTGCGAGATCGTTCGCAAGTCCCGGCTGGTATGTGTCCCCTCGATCATTGTGGAAGGAAAAAGGTAGTCGATCTTGTGATATCGCCTTCTTTCTTCTCGAACAGATCATTGTTGGAAGGCGTGAGATTGATTCCAGGAAGAAACTTGCTGGTGGGCAACACTGTTCTTCTCGAGGCAAGGAAAGCTCTACTTTTAACTTTCTCGATTGCTTCTTCTTGGCATCATCTCCGCAGTGGAATTCTTGTTCACCATCTCTTTTGCAGATCTTGCTTAGTGACAACAGTGAAGTTTTTTTTTTACACCTCTCGCTCCCCTTTGTTCTTGAAAAGACCCCAACTAAAATGGTGGGCTTTGGCTTGATTACAATTCGATCCTTTCTCTCTCTCTCTCTCTCTGCTGCCTGCATCATCGAATCGAAGTCGGCTGGATGATGATGCTGATGTATCATCATCACACTGCATTGTGCTGATTCGATCCATCTGTTGACTGTTTCGCATGGAGTCCAAGGTTCGCCCCAAAGCTGGACAGAACTTTTCAAGAAGACACACTCACAACAAAGAGAGCATGTAAAAAGAAAAAAAAAAGGAAAAATTCGCCCATACCCATGATTTTGCAAGAGAGAATCCACCCTTTCATCAGAAAGTCTAACAAAATTTTCACCCAAAGTCAATCGTGCTCTTATGTGCGTCCGACAACTTTTCTTATAAAAAGCGAGAAAAAATATCCCACCAAGTGGATAAAAAAGATAAGAAAAACAGTTAAAAAGGAAAAATTCTAGAAACCATAACGAAGAAGACCTTTCAATAAATTTTAGGGCAAAGGGTTTGTTGCTCCACGCCACTCCAAGTCGCATTGGAGGCGAAAAAGAAATGAAAACAAATCCGGTGGTACGCCTGTATGGAAGATTTGCTGTGGCCCGCATATCATATGTCTATGGTTTGGATGGACATGCCAACCGGTCGGTCCCAAAATCAAATCCTGTACGGCGCGCGTACGGCCGCGCGGGTTGTGGCCACGGCTTTGGGCCATGTGTGAGCTCTCTCTCGAGCACACACACACACACACAGCGAAAGCAATAGTCCCTCTTCTCGCCCAGGCCGCCAGGAGGAGAGAGGATGGGCTAAATCGATTGATCGCGCGAGGTGAGAGAGAGAGGAGAGATTTTGGGAGAGAGATGAGCACGCATTCTACCAGGGGAGTGATAGATGGGTCGGCGGAGGTTCTCCGAGGGAGCGATGGAGCGAGTTTTGGTACTGGGTCGTGGAATGTGGCCTCTGGGCGACGGGTTTTAGGATCGTCCATGGAGTGGCAGTGTGGAGCTTAGCAAGAGAGGGAAAGAGTGAAGAAGAAAAAATCCCAAGAAATCGATCGATGTGTCAAGTTCCTCCACCGCGGGACGATGTGAGCTTCTTAGCGGCAGCGGCGGCTGCTGTGAGGATCAAGCTCCCGAGGAAGAGCAGAGAGGCAATGCCGGAGGAGAAGCTCTCCACCACGGAGGAGCTCAAGGCGCGAGCTAGGAATTCTTCGTGGAAGCACCAAGTTAACAGCAACTTGGTGATGATCACGTCCTCCTCGTCTTCTTCCAGGGGGCGATTGCTGGGACCATCGAGCGCCACCACCACGCAGACGATCCAGCAGACAACCACGCAAACCACGACTCAAACCACGACCACGATGAGTAGTAGCAGCAGTGGCAGCAGTGGAAGCGCTAGCATGAGCAAGCAGCGCCACGTAAAATACTTTGGGGAGAAGTATCACGGCAAGCTGCTGGTTCTTTGGTTGATCCTCGGGCTTGGAGCCGCGGTCTACATCAATCACTCGCTCACGGACTCCTACATTGAGCGCCGGAGGGAGACGCTCGCGAATATGTGCAAGGAGCGAGCGTGGATGCTCCAGGACCAGTTTAATTCCAGCATGAACCACGTCCGATCCTTGACGGCCCTCGTCACCACTTTCCATCTCGCGAAGCAGCCATCCGCGCTCGATCAGGCAAGGCAGTTTTTCTGGTTTTTGCTCGAAAGTTGGCCTTGTTCTTGAGAGCTTTTCTCTCAAGAACAAGGCCAGCTTTCGAGCTTTTGGAGTTGGAACTTTAGCTCAGCTTTGGTGGTTTGTTGCTTTGCAGGAGACTTTTGCGGCCTACACTGCGAGGACGTCCTTCGAGAGGCCGCTCATGTCCGGGGTGGCGTATGCTCACAAGGTGGAGCACTGGCAACGGCGAGCTTTCGAGGAGGAGATGGGATGGAGCATCAAAGAGATGCGAAGCAATGCTCCGCGAGCTCAGAACCTGGACGAGTACGCTCCTACGGTTCTCTCGCAGAACACTCTCGCTCATCTAGCGTCCGTGGACATGATGTCTGGCGAGGTTTGCTATAAGTTTTCGAATTTTTTTCCAAAGTTTTCCTCCATCAACTTAAGCGCTTCTTTTGTGGCTTTTGTAGGAGGATCGAGAGAACATCTTACGCTCCCGAGCAAGCGGCAAGGGAGCTCTCACGAGTCCGTTCCGGCTTCTCGAGTCGGATCACTTGGGAGTTGTTCTTACGTTCACAGTCTACAAGACGGATCTTCCAGACGACGCAACGCCTGCTCAACGCATCCAAGCGACCGCTGGGTCTGTAACTCTGCTCACACTACTCTAGATCTTCTCAATACCACTGTTTGCTCTACCACCAACATCACTCAGTAGCACATACCGCACAGACAGAAAAAGAGAGATGAAGAAGATCATGGAAGGTTTCTCTATTTTTCTGATGGGAAGGGCCATGGCTGTGCTGCAGCTATGTAGGTGGAGCATTTGACTTCGAGTCGCTTGTGGAGAACCTTTTGCGGCAGCTGTCCGAAAGCCAGACCATCATTGTCAATGTCAACGATGTCACGAACAAGTCCAATCCGCTTGTCATGTACGGCCCAAACATTCCCGACGGGAACGAGATCGAAGTATGTCAGCTCGAGTTTGGGGATCCCTTCCGGAAGCACGAGATGCGATGCAGGTGAAAGCAATCTCCATTCTCGTATCAAAGTTTCGAAAGAAAGTCTCGAGAGTTTGTCTATAATTCTCTCAGGAGCTTACTCTTAGATTTGTTCTCTCCCAGGTTTAACAAGGAAGCGTCTGTTGTGTGGACGGCGATCACCACCACCTTTGGAATCGTTGTCATTGTTTTGCTGGTGGCTCAAATCTTCTACGCGGCTGGCAACCGCATCGCCAAAGTCGAGGAGGATTATCGCAAGATGGAAGATCTTAAAGTTCGAGCCGAGTCGGCCGATGTTGCGAAGTCTCAGGTACGATTAGATCACCTCTACTGTGGACTCACGAGATTTTTCTAACTATGTAGTTCCTGGCTACTGTATCACACGAGATCCGGACTCCCATGAATGGCGTGCTTGGTGCGTAAGACCTGGTTGAAAGATTCCTTCTTGCGATTTTAACTGTTTTTTTCTTCTGCGCAGGCATGTTGCAAATGCTCATGGACACGGAGCTCGATTCGACACAGCGGGATTACGCTCACACGGCCCTCGAAAGTGGGAAGCAACTCATAAAACTTATCAACGAAGTCTTGGACCAGGCCAAGATCGAGTCCGGCAGGATGGAGCTCGAGACTGTCCCTTTCAAGCTACGCACGATTCTCGACGATATTCTCACGCTCTTTTCTGCGGAGAACAAGGACAAAGGAATCGAAGTAAGCTTTTGTTTACTAGTATTTAGATTGCTACATAGCAAAATGATCTCCAATCTTGTATAAGATCTCCAATCCCGTTTCTTACGTGCTTGCAGCTGGCGGCATACGTTTCCGAGAGAGTCCCTGACGTTGTCCTTGGGGATCCCGTTCGGCTCCACCAGATCGTGACCAACTTGGTTGGAAACTCAATCAAGGTACGTAGATCTTCCAAGCTGTTTCCTTGAACACCCTCATGATCCGGATCGATATATCATTTTCAAATGGTCGGTTTCTTTTCTCTCGCAGTTCACGGATCGCGGGCATATCTTCGTCTCCGTGCACCTGGAAGAGGACGTGAAAGCCGCAATGTCAGCACAATGCGAGGCGTGCTCGAAACAAGTCACGGAGACGCAAGATCACTCGGACAAACTTAACACCGTAGACGCTGCGGGATCGTGCAGCACGCTGAGCGGTCTCGAGGCCGCCGATCGAAGGAACAACTGGGAGACTTTCAAGCTCATACTGAAACAGGAGAAGTCCCGGCTCACAACTCACAAGCAACCGGTTGACACAGTGAAGCTAGTTTTTAGCGTCGAAGACACAGGAGTGGGGATCCCCGTCCACGCACAGGAGAGAGTTTTCTCGCCATTCATGCAAGCCGATAGCTCTACCTCGCGGAACTATGGTGGGACTGGGATCGGCCTCAGCATCTCCAAGTGTCTGGTGGAGCTCATGAAAGGAGAGATTGGCTTCGTGAGCAGCCTTGGAGTTGGGACAACGTTTTGGTTCACCGTCAACTTCAAGGTGGGAGATCTAGAAGCGCTCGAGGCTGCTCACAGCGCCGAGTGCTCCAAGCAGCAGCGAGCAGCACACTCGTCAACGCCGCTCACGACGCAGCTGAGTGGACTCAAAGCTCTCGTCGTGGATGGACGGCCCGTTCGATCGGAGGTGACGAGATATCACTTGCGGAGGCTCGGGATCCAGGTCGACGTTGCGAGTGATGTCTCCTCAGCTCTAGCTCACCAAAGATCCAAGTAAGTCCTTCCATTTTAGAGAAGATCGTGTAGTTTGAGATAGATGGTCATCGGATCTTATTTGTTTTCTCGGTCACAGGAACTTAGATATGATTCTGATAGACAAAGATGCGTGGGGTTCTTCCACGGGGCTCTCGTATCCCAGCAAGATCAAGGAGGCGGGACCAACTTTAGCACCGAAGCTCGTGCTCCTCGCCTTCGACGACGACGAGCACAAGGCCAAGGCCGCTGGCTTTTCGGACAACGTGATAAAGAAGCCGCTCCGAGCAAGCTACATCGCAAATCATCTCGAGAAAGCGCTGGGGCTGGATCTCAAGAGGAGAACACGAGAATCAAGCACTCCCACCAGCAGTAGCAGCGACACTAGCGCCAGCATCAACAGCGGGAGTGGCAGCAGCAACAATCTCCACAGTCTCCTCACCGGGAAATGGATCCTGGTGGTGGACGACAACAAAGTTAACCGGAGAGTAGCGGCGGGAGCGCTACAAAAGTATGGCGCTCGCGTCGAGTGCGTCGAGAGTGGGAGGCTGGCCATCGAGAAGCTGGAGCCGCCGCACAAGTTCGATGCGTGCTTCATGGACATCCAAATGCCGGAGATGGACGGGTGAGTGAGCGCGTGATCTTTCCGAAGTTTCCAAGCCAAGATTATCTAGACGATCAACTTACGATCACTCTCTTCCAGGTTTGAGGCGACGAGGAGGATACGATGCTTCGAGAAGCGTGGAGGGTCTCACGTCCCCATCCTGGCAATGACGGCGGACGTGATCCAGGCAACTTACGACGAGTGCCGGCGCTGTGGAATGGACGACTACGTGAGCAAGCCGTTCGAGGAGAAGCAGCTGTATAGAGCCGTGGCCAAATTTTTTTGAGAAAAAAAAACGAGAAAAAAAGTAAAGGAAAAACGTATCTAAGCTCTTTCTCGCAAACGTAGCACTTTTGTAGTAAGCGCGATTCCAAAGAACTCTCCTCTCTTATATGAAAGTTGCCACCTTTGTAGTAACAAAGTTCCAATCACATCTTATAAATCTTGGCGAAAGCATGTAAGTGCTTACCATCCAACACCTCGCGCATTGGTTTTAGGGCTCTGTGAGAAGATGACGTGTGGTGGTAAGCCAAGTGGCATCTCCGCAAGCCAACGGCCGCGCACCCTCTCTAAATGCGAGACTGCGATCGATCCGGTTCTCGCGAGAGAAGAAGGAAGGATGGAGGCGATCGATCGCGGCGATGGCGGTGGCTGTAAGGAGGAAGAATGGTGGGGATGGCTGTGGATCGTCTTCTCCAAACTGGACGGCCGGAGCCTGGCATCGTGCTGCTGCGTTTCGCGGGCGTGGCAGCAAGCGGCGGGGCAGGAGGAGCTGTGGCGCGGGCTGTGCGCCGCGGCGTGGCCGGGGCTGGCGCTGAGCGATTGCGGCGAGAAGGCGGTGAGTGTGGCGGGGGGATACCGCCGCTTCTACGGCATCCGGATGAGTGCCGCCGCGCAGCTCGGTGGCGGCGGTGGGCGATCCAGCCGCAGCAATCCCCGGCTGCGATTGCGGGAGCTCGTGTTTTTTCTCGACGTCCACTACAGGGACTCGCCGGTTTGCTCCATGGCCAGGGGCGGCGACACGCTCAAGCGGATGTTTCAAGCGGCAGCGGCGCCGCCGGAGCTCCACGATCATCTCGACAACGATGACGAAGATCAAGGTACATTTCGATTCGTGGTGGAGATCCCGACCTCTACGGGCGCCAGCGACGTGGATGCTCATCAACGTTCTACTGATGGCAATGTCGATTGCGCGGTGTGGGTGGGGAACTCCGGCAGCAATAGGTGGAGCAAGAAGGAGATACGCGACTTTACGATCAGCTGGGCGGTGATGGTGCGTGGCAGCCCAAAGGTTTTCCAGATCCTGCGCTCGCGGCAGCCGGGGCAAGTGGTCGGCAATACTTGCAACTACTCGGAGAGGCTGCCCATCCATTCGTGCTGCTGCTGCTTGAGCGAGACGAATCACGTAGCGGAGGTGGATCTCTACTTTTCAGCTGATGGCGGGGGACTGTTTCTTCGCGAGCTGCGGTGTAGCATCCTTAATACGGATTGTTGGAGGTATTTCACTCAAGTGCAGGCGTTGCAGTACCTCCAACATGCACTCCTCCACGACTGCCAATTTTCATAGTTAGACGATCACAAAACAAAAAAGCACTTAAATCTACGAATGTTTTTTAGCTTATGTTTATTCTATTAGAATAATTAAATTTAATGTTATACATTAGTTTAATAAGTTAGTACAATTGTGACTTTACTTGTGAAATATTTATATTTCACATCCCAATCGTCTGTGCAAAGATCACTTTGGAGGTCATGATAAGTCTTTCAAACAGTATCCTCACCATGTTTGTCAGGGTGTATGTTATTGGCTATTTAGTCCACTTTGTATGCTTCAACCTCCACTATGACAATGCATTTGTGTGTTAGAGATTTTGTCACCAATGCCAAAGGTGGCAATTTGTGTTTTCTAAAATTAACCACTAGTCTTGTGTAGTTGCAAAACCAAGTAAAGACCTCAAGCTGTTTCTGTAGTATTAAATGGGGTGGAGGCTAGAAGTAGCAAGTCTGTCTGAATAGAATACTAGGTATAAATATAAGCCAGCTATTTTATCTCTAAGAGGTGGTTACTGATGAATAATGTTTCGATGTATAAGCCAAATAGAGTTGGAGGACGTGGGCATCCTTATTTGACTTCTATTGTTGTAGTAATATCTCCCTGATGCAAAATCAGCAAGGATGGCATCGTGTTAAGATTAGACTACTTGAATTATGTTTGGTGGTGCTCTTATTGCCTTTAAGTGATTTATTAAGCACTGTTGTGGTACTGTGTCAAAAACTTTCTTAAAGGCTACGAAGTAATAGATTGAGTGCTTGCCATTCATCATTATCCTTTTGTGTATAGTATGAAGTGTGATGGATGGTCAACACAACTGTATTGTGGTTGAAAGTATGGCATGTTATTCGTAAACTGGTGCTGCTTGAAAAAAGACTGTACTGCGCAATATTGTGTTTGCTAGGTGGCAACATTTGATGGGCCTGCCATAACTATGTTGTTATTATGCACATCCGATAGGCATCCAATGTGATTCGTTGCTTTTTATGATCATCCATACATGCCTATTATGCGGTGTGGCCCATGGCACATGTCTGGTCATCCTTTGATTAGGGTCATTTTTTAGGTGAGGATTGCTTGTTGCTAAGCGGGGCATCATGGTGGAGTCCAGATCCAAGGGTATTAGTATTGAAAAATCCAACAAAATAGCAAAGTGGTTCATATTTGAAATAGTTGAATGGTCTTATTTTCTTTCTATGATAGGATTTGTAAAGAGGTTTTGACATATAGCATACATAGTTAGGTCTAACAAACATGAGTAAGTTTCTATTGTTAATTTCAAATATTTTTACTATAGATAACAACAGTTTTTTGCTTGAGATTTTTGTCAGGAGCAAGATGGTATAAGTGGACAGTCTATCCCATATGATTCAGACTCTTCTTCAACATTTGAGAGGGATAACAGGAGCAATGCATAAAGATATATAATTTTGTGTTCAAAGTAAAATTTTAAGCATATGATTGTAGGAATTGCAACATTTCTTGAATTCTAGAGGTTATAGCAATCCAACTGCTTTTTATTTGTGGATGCACTTGAAGATTTGTAAGACCAAGACAATGGATTACTTGGCATCTTATCTATAAATTTCAAAACCAACATTGTACAAATATATGAGGTTTGTTGATGTAAATTGGAGAGGCATATACAATAAGATACCTCCATTAGAGGTACTTCATTATGTCCTCACTAGTGTTGTTATAAATCATGGTGGTACTACATGGGGGATTATGAATGCTTGCTCAAGCTGTCAAACAGCAAAATATCTTTTTACCTGACATCAAATTCGCAAAGCTTTAGTTATACACAACCTTACAAGGTTCGCACAAAGTCACTTGTCTAAGATTTGGAGGCAGATATATACTAATGAAGTGCCTTATGCACTGTGCCACATAGATTGTGAGTACTTGATTTAGTTTTCAAACTTCTTTATGTTACCATCTCATTGTAAACTAATATTATATAGATTTTATGTCCTTGCCATGATTTGTGGTGTTGCACATTACATCGTCACTTGTGAGTTATTGACTACAAAGTAGTCATATGCAATTTTCAACACCTATGCACATCTTGTTCACAAATTTAGTCATCCAAAACACACTAGAGGCCAATGATGTGGAGAAAGATATGAATAGAATATGGCTTTTATCCATGGCACTTCAGCATGAAACTAGGTCCAAAAATATCTACTCAAATCCTTTTAAATTTTGGTTTTCTTCTTCCAGTGCATTGAGCATCTCTAGAGAGAGCTTTATGAGAAAGTGATATGGTTTTATAAACAATTATTCAAGTCAATGGAAGATATTAACATTTTAGATGTGTCAAATACATGGCATATGCAAAGCTTGAGGTGCATATTTGCACCTTATATTGCCAAGGACCTTGTGCATTGAGTTGTGACTTGGAACCTTTATGAGGTTTGAGCATTTCAAAATGGTGACTATTTCAGAGCTTCTCATGTTTTTACTAATTTGTTTCAACCTATGGAGAGCGAGCTTAGGTAAGAACATATATATATATGCTTTTTATATCTTTAATATGTTTATTGTTTTTACAACGTAGTTAGAGCATTGAGCAGTAAGGATATTGAACTCTTTCCTAGACCATTTCTATGCAATGTTGAAGGCCACAGGTATTTAGTTCTACCTTTTGTGTGGTGTTTCCTACCCTAAGAAAGGGAAACACCACACAAAAGTGTTTTCCTCCTTGTTTTGAGCAGCACATAGCAACACTCCAAAATCAAGCATTTTCACTTTATCATACTGTGGTAAATTTGGATGAACAATACCTTCTACACTTGAACTTATCAATGCAATGTGCATTAGTAGATGTAGAAGGCATCCTATTCATAGACTATATTGTAACAACACTACCTATGGCAACTCCAGTCACTAGAAGAGCTCTTAAGAAGTTGCAGATGGCCATTCTCCATCTAGCTTAGTTTTGAATTCTTTAAAATTTGTTAATTCTTTCAGGTTTATTCCAATTTTAAGAAGTGGAATTCAAATGTTATCACCAAATATGTATTAGTATTATTGATTCACAAATAAAAATATATCAAAGCATGATTATATTTTGTAATGCACTCTATCTCTCTCTCTTTAAGTCTACTGGAAAATAGGCAATTGCTTAATGAGAGAGCCTTTAATACCTATTTTATCCCCATTTATCCCCTAAGATTGCAAGGATTCACAATGATAAATCTCATCTCATGATCATATATGCTACACTATATTTTTAGATCGAAAGATGAAATGTGAAATTGAATAACATGTTTTGGATCATATGACAAGATATAGAAGGTAATAATTTTATATGAAAAACATATATGCTATAATTTGGTATAAGAGCTAAGTGTAGCACATGTGATCATGACATTTAGATATTTTGTTACTGTGGATCTTTAGAATTTTAGGGGATAAATGGGGATAAAATAACCACTAAAGACTGTTTTATTAAGTATTTGCCCTTTTTTTAGTTAGCTTAAGGGGAAAAAAGATTCACAATCCTAAATATGCTCTTGAATGTTGTTCAAGTCCATGTATGCATCAACACAAAGCTCTCTAAAAAGGCATGGTATTTGTTGTGAATGTGACTGTGGTATTAAAAGTTACTTATTGGCTATTCCTTTTGAATATTCTTTACTTACTGCCACAACAGCAAGAGGTTAGTATTGCTAGACTTTTTATCAGTTCCTTTTGTTCAAGTGTTAGTAAATTAGCTTAGTATCTATACTTGGCCGAATAAGCATAAGGAAGGAATTCTTAAGTGTCTATTTAGCAGAGCATACTTGGCTTAGCTTGTTAATTCTCTTTTGCTCTGTCTTGCACTAACTTGACAAGAACCCTCATGTATTAAGACTAGTCCCTCAATATTGTTGGATGATAGCTTACCGTATCTGCCAAACACCCTCGCTATCATGCCCTTTATATCTAGTAAATTTAAAATTTGTTCTAGAGATTAATTCTTGGTACCAAGGGAGGCTTGGGGTGGCCTAAAGCATGTGTTCCTCAGGGGGCGGGGGGGGGGGGATAGTGGGTAAGTTGGGCATGGTTAACCAACTTGAGGCATAGTTTAGCTCCCACTTGCATGCTTGTCCTTGTTTTGCGTCCGACTTAGGTTTAAGCCCAAGTTCCACACTATGCTAGTTGGTGGAGTACCTATATCTTCGCATTAGATCATTGGTATGCTGAAATAGTGTTAGACTTTTTTTGGGTTCCATTTTGCATGTTAGTCCTGGCATTGGGATATTAGATGCTCTAGGACTGTTCTAAATTGCTTTGTGCTCCTATCCCTTTACTCATTAGACTGTATACTCAGGAGTTGCTTTGTGGTTTAGTTCCGTCGCTCCTTGGCTCCATGCTTAGGAGTTTGGCTCTGTACCTTCATTCAATGGCCCAAGGCCTTGAAACTTGGGTTGCATGTCACTAACCTTTGGACACGTGGCATATGGCACGTGGTATATAACACATGGCACATAGAGGGTCTAGGTTCCGCTTCGTGGTGTTATTCTATGGTAAATCGCCATAGGATAAAGGGTAAAATTCACGTGTGCTACAGTATTGCATTAGGAGGCCGTGAGGACAAGGTTTGTGTCAAATGTTTGTCATAAATTCACCTTGACAAGTTCTCCTCCATCACCAAACTCACATCCATCTTCCTTTCTCACGAGGTTTGAGCAAGTGATTAGTGCTATAACAAAGATTTGAGAGTTTAATGCTTCAATAGTGACTGTAGTAAAGCTTTCTAAGCTATATCATGACAATTCGCTAAAAGTGACAGCCACTATTGAAGGAACCACCATCCAAGACATTCATCCAAGTTCATAACAAACCTCTTCACCCTCCAAGTATGTTCTAGCTTTGCTAAGCCAAATGCATACTAGCTTATTGTGGCCAAAAATATTTAAATTAAAGTATGATTTTACTTTATTTCAACTATATAATAACACAATAGTGCCTAGTTTATAGTTTTTTTGTTTATTATTATAATTAATATTTATGATTTCTTATCTTGTATGTCTTATAATGATAATAAAGTGGGAAATTCTGATTTTATTTTAATTATAATAATCTCTAGCTCTCTTTTTATTATATTTTGATTAAAAATTATTAATTTTGGTTTAATGTATTTTTAAAATTCTTATTCTACTATCTGAGAACTCCTTGACTGTCAGCCATAGAACCTCCATTCAAGTGTAAATTCAACCATAAGTTCAATAGAACTTTTAGGTCGATGATGAGCATGAGGTTATAGATATTTTCCATTTTAGGGTTAGGGTCGCCCCTATTTAGGGTTTGGTGCAAGGCACAAACAATTAATATCTTTGGACAGTGTGAGATATCAATTTATTAATATTGGATTTGAAACTTGGCATGATTACAGTTTTGCCTCAATTTTGTGTTCTCCTGCTATCACGAGCTTCAGAGGCAGCAAACTTCATCATCCATTTCTTCCAGGTGTTCTAGTGATCGATCAGGCAACACTACAGCATGGTAAAGCTAGAGCGATCTTTGTCCCATCTGAGCCATATCTTCATTGTTTCTCTTTTTTTCCAGGTGAGTGGGCTAAAAATAACAAGAAGAGGGGAAACCTAGAGAAAAGATCCTTTTGGATTCATAGTAGGCACTCAATCTTCTGTGGCTATCTAATGTGAGTAACACTCTATTTGGTTCAGTTCCTATCATGCCTACAGCGCATGAGCATGTGATCTATGTCCCATTCCCATCCTTCTTCTAACAAGATTTTTGCCTTCATGCCCGTCCAACATGATCAATGCGGGCAACAATATACATAACTTGTTGCAGCTCAAATCCCGCAACTGAGTGTCAACACATGCATTATACTCCTAGACAATCTTATTCTTCAAGGCCACACAACACCACCGAGCACACACTAACAAAGTTGGCTTTACATCCAAAGGGATGCATAGGAGTGGTTAGCTTTTTGTTTTTCCTATTTGCAATACTCACTCTCTGATTGTTTTTCCTAATCACAACTCAATGCATTTGCCACATCGGTGCCTAGACAACGGCCAGCAATTACATTTTCTGGAAGCCCCAGACACTACACTCTCTCGATAGGGTCCTCAACATCTTGCGATGGCCCTGTTGAGGGAAGGAGGGGCACCTCCCCCAACCCTTGCTCAAACATGAGAAATGCTTCAATGCTCTCCACAAAATGCCCCTCCTTTGCCCTTGTGGGGCAAGGGTTTTATACAAGGAAGATAGGGAATATTTTGAGGACCAGAATAATCCCTCTCTCTCTCTCTCTCAATGGCCACGCCCTAACATGTGACCACGGTGGATCGCACTGGCTCCAGACACACAAGAACCCTCCGAAGAGTGTAGAGTGTACCTTTGCTACTGATGCCAAGTGTTGGTAATTGCATGAGATAGTAGAAACTTTAGAAAACAAAGTGGAAAAGGAAAGAAAAGAAGTAGGTGCAAAGTTTGAAGACAGGGGAGAAACCTAGTGGGAAACCTTGTAGTCAAACTAGACCTAAAGTTTAAGAAAAGTGCAAAAAAAGTGTGGAAAGGGGAGAAAAATAGATGAAAAAAAAGTGAATGCCCAAAGAACTTAACCCATATTTGGATTGCAGTTCAAGAAAGTGTAATATGCAAATGCAACCTCGTGATAACTTCAGGTATGCTCCAAGGATTAACCAAATTCAAGAAAGAAAAAGAGGTAGAAGAGGGGATGCATTGCCTAAGGGTGGTAAGTGTAGAAATGATGAAAGATGGAGTGATATGGTGGAGTGCCGAGATGGTGGTGGCACTCTGAGAAGGTGGCCATCTCTGAAAGTGTTAGGCCAATGGTCTGGTATGTCAGACTGAAGAAGATAGCAGTTGAAAAGGATGGCGTAGTCGTTGGGTTGCTTGTAAAGAGAGGTGGCATGTGCCTACTGAGTGCTGGAGTAGAAAAAAGTGGCTTTGGCTTCTGTGGCCTCATCTAAAGATCCACCTAGGTGCCTTGAGTGAACAGGTTCACCTGGTTGCAAGAAAGTCGCTCCAGAAAAGCTAGTGTGTTGTTGGCAAATGGTCGTAATGATACCTCGAAAATGGCATGTCCAAATGAGGTGGTGTCTTCTATTGCTGGTGTGTGTATGTGTGTCTGTGGTATGGTGTAAATGTGACTTTGAACGGAGATGTAAATGATGGTGAAAGAATGAAAGATGCAAGACCGGCATTTAGAGGTAAGTGTGGGCAACGCTACTCGAAGTGATTGGTGATGGAACTGTGAGTGTAGATGATATAGAATGGGTATGGGGAGTGTGTGGGGTGTAGTAATGGTGAGGGAAGGGCCAAAGAACCTAGAATATAGACTAAGCCAAGTGAGAAACCTTTATACAAACAGCAATGCAGCCTAAGCATGAAATCCAAGGCACGAGCCACAGTCCAATGGAGAAACACCCTCTAAAAGTAAGAAGAGGAGCCATGAAAGTAAAGTGAAAGAAAGGAAGAAAAAGAAAAAGAAGAGAAGAGGAACACTTCACCGAATGAAGCGTTTGAGGTGAGAGTTGTTGTGAGTATGTGGGAACTCATGTTCCTTAGCATCAGCTAGCACATATGCTCCACCTTTGATGTGTCACTGGACAAATTAGGGGCTGGTCTAGCGAGGGGAGAACTTCGAAGGCGGTATAAACTCCTTAAGTAGAACAAGATCGCCATCCTCGAATGGTTCAGCAGACTGCTGGTGATCAATGATTAACTTGATCTTCTGCTTGCCTCGAAGGAGATGTTAAGTCGTGGATCATCACTGTTCTTCCAAGGCAAGAACCTCCAAGTCACATGCATGAAGCTTGTCCTCATTGCTAAGTTGCATCGCTGCTGCATATCGAAGTGAAAGTGAGAATGATGGCACCTAAATCTCCACTGGAAGCATGGCCTTTGTCCCATATATAAGGGAGAATGGGGTCATAGAGATGGATGTCTTGAAGGACATCCAAAAGGCTTACAATGCCGTAACCAAGTGCTTGTGCTAACGCCTTGGGTGATCCTCCACAAGCTTTGAGATGACTATCTTTAATATCCTGTTGCTGGACTCGGCTTGGCCATTTCACTCAGGATAATAGCTGCTGCTCTTCATGTGCTTGACCTGCAGCTGCTAGAGAAGATGCTGCATCACCTGTCCAAGGAAGCCACTGCCACGATTGGAAATCAAAATGATAGGAACTCTGAATTGGCAAATAATGTACTCATAGATAAACTTTGCTGTAGACTGTTGATCTGCCTGTCACAGAGGGGTGGCCTCAACCCATTTTGTGAAATAGTCCATTGCCACGATGATGTATCTTTGTCCTTTTGAGCTCGGTGGGTTGATTGGGATACAAGATCCAGCAAGAAAGTGACGAAATCGCTCCAAGGTATAAACAATAGCCACCGCTTCTTTTTCCGCATCCACGTACTTCTTCTCAGTCTCTTTGAACAAATCTGAGGCATAATATGTTGTTTGCTAGGCTGTGAAAATTGGCAAAGGCATACTCCAAAAGCCTCTGTACCTGTCGTGATGTAAATTTTGAAAGGAAGTTGTTGTTTTGGTGGCTGGAGTACCGGGGCCGTGCAGAGTGACTACTTCAGTGATTCAAAGGCTTGTTGTTGGGACTCACCCCAGACAAATGGAATGTTGTGTTGTAGCAGAGCTATCAAAGGACGTGAACGTGCAGCATAGTTGTGGAGGAAACAACGAAAGAAACCCATTTACTTGAGGAAGCTATGAAGCTGCTTCACATTGGTTGGTGGGTGCCGATCCATAATCTCCTGACCCTTGGCTACCTGGGGCTTGATCCCATCTTGTGAGACATCAAAGCCTAGCAACCGGCCTTTAGTCACCCTGAATTTACACTTTGCCGTGTTCAATGAAAACCTTTGTTGTCGATAGCGAGTGAAGATCTGCTCCAAGTGCGCAAGGTGGTCCTCAAAGGAGTCAGAGGTGGTGCACAAATCATCCATATACACCCTCAAGGCACCTCCAATCAGGTTGTGAAAGGCGTGGGTCATGAACCGCTGAAAAGTAGCTCCAACGTTACACAAGCCAAATGGTAGGACGTTGAATGCAAAGACGCCCCAAGGTGTCCAGAAGGCCATAAGATCTTGATGATCGGGATGAACAAAGATCTGGTTGTACCCTGAAATGCCATCCATGAAAGAGTAGTAATAGTGTCCAGTCATCTCATCTATGATCGCATCGATAAATGAAGTTAGAAAGTGATCTTTCACGGTTGCCTTGTTCAAGTCTCGAAAGTCAACGCAAAGGCGGATTTTTCCATTTGCCTTGCATGCACGGACGAGGTTGGCCACCCACTCTGAGCTCTCCAAAGGGTAAATAAAGCCGGTGGCCAAAGTCGCTTGATCTCCAACTTCATTTCTGAGTGAGCTGCCGGGCTGAAATGCCGCATCTTTTGACGGACTAGTTTGGCTGACTCTAAAAGCACAATACTATGCATGATTGTGTCCATGGGAACTCCTAGAAGCTGGCTGTAGTCCCAAGCAAACACGTCCTTGAAACAATGAAGGAGGTCCAAGAGCTTTGCTGCGTTTGTTGAAGCAAGTGATGTGGCAATAAAGACCAGGTCCTTATCATCACCTAGGAAAATGGCATGAACCCTGAAGTCTGGAGAAACCTTGGGCTCAGGGGGTTCATCTATCTTAGATTCCTCCTTAACTTTGGAAACCAAAGAGCAGGCATTGCCTTTTGCCTCTTGCATCATGGTGATTGCTTGATGTGATAACCTGTCCGCCCAAAAGTTTTCTTTATGAGGGACACTTTGAAAAGTCACCTGAGAGAACTCATCCTTCATGTTGACCACCCACTGCCATAGCTCTTTTAGGTTCTCTTTGCAGACTTGGTATTCTCCAGTAAGTTGGCGTATGATGAGTTGCGCATCTCCAATGAAATTGACTTGCCTAAGTTTGAGATCAGTGGTCAACTTCATGGCGCTGATAGCCGCCAAGTACTCCACTTCATTAGCTAATGTTGCTGGCAAAGTGATAGAGAGGTTAGCTACTTTGTTCTCCGCAGGATCAATCATCCAAACTCCAATGCTAGCAACCTAGTTTTTGGGGTAGAAAGCACTGTCAAAATAAGCTGTAATCATAGGGGTGTCCTCTTCTTCAAATAAAAATGTTGGGGACACCATATCCAGCAAGACCATCTTTGGCAAGTCAGGCAAGAACGTTGCTATTGGATCCAAAGCCTTTGTCTGTTGTTCCCTTTGCTTTTGATGCTCTGAGCACTCAATGTCTAATGCGAGGACTGTAGCCAAGTACTCTGCAAGGAAGGAAGATCCTCCACTGAAGTCAAGTCCAAGTCTGGTGCTAAAGTTTCAGTGTAATACACTTGCATCTATACCGGGAGCTCCACGGTAGGAAATTCTGAACTCAAAGTGTTATATTTTGCATGCAGTATGTCCAATTAGCTTGATTCTTTCTACCAATTGTGTGTCTAGATGTCATCCTTCATCTCCAAAAAAAATCATGAAAAAATACACTTAGAGTCGTCAGCTACCATGATTTTAGTAGGAAGATGCTGGCTATATGACACCTCAAATAGTTTCTGAGGAGGATTGAGTTTGGCTTTGTCCTGTGAAAGATGGACCTGGTCTAGAGTGACTGTGTCATCAAGCTCCATAAGAGAGAGTTGGTCCCATGCAAGAAATAAATCGAGAAGCCCTTTCTCTATGGAGAAACACTCCAAAAATCTGGATACGGGAGCCCATACCCTATAAGCCTTGCCATCAAATAAAGAGGGCATGGCTAGAGGCTCGGCCTTACTCTCAAATAAAGAGAGTGAGGTTGAGAGATGTCTCAAGCTATTTGACTCACCTCCAACAATGTCAATCGCATTGCATGAGAAAGCATTCGTCATATAGATGGTCGACTCCACTGCCAACTCAGGAAAAACCTTTGTGAGCTTAGGAGGAAAGTGTGGTGTGGAGGCCATCTTAGCCTGAGCTTGCTGGGGTTGCTGAGAAAGAGCTTTGCTGTGGTTGTTGAGAAAGGTGGCGCTATAAGTTTCGTCGCTAATTTCCATCTTGTCTTGTGTGTTGTCAATGGTGCAATGGGCTGTGACTTGCCATGAGCGGCCAAGGATGATAGAGTCATTCAAAGAGGACATTCCAAGATGTTGGTAGTCAACCATGAGGAAATCTACATCAGAAATAACACCTTGCTTTGAGACCTTGACACCACAGCAAATGCCCGCTGGAGGAACGATGTGGTTGGCGAAGGTCTTGAGCATGATGGAGGAGCTCTCAGTGATCTATAGCTATGTTGAAAGGGCAGCTTCAAGAGAAATAATGTTGCTTCCAGAACCAGAGTCAACCAAAGCCTCCATCTGACAAGAGGAAGTACCAATTTGCACTGGGACGAAGAATGGACCAGGATCTCCACCGTATCTTGTCATGTCGACAATGTGCACATCTTGAGGAGTTCTCTTGAGAGTGCTCTCTAGTGTTCCTTACTGTGCAAACTCCTCTAAATGCTAGCCGAATCCCGGGACAAGGCACAACATGTCTTGGAGCGAAAAGGTGACAGGAGTGTCAACCAGCTGTTGAAGAACCGGCTCCAAAACAGAAATAGCTGTTGGTGAGATCTCAGAAGGAGAAGAGAGTAGTGACTTGAAGGGGAGCTTATAAGCCACCCTTTGTGTTACTGGATTTGGTGCCAACAGAGATTCACTTTCAACTGACGCTGGGGGATCTATGACAGGCTGAGCGGCTGCCTTCTTCTTCGCTTGGGTTCGATTGGCTGTGGTTTGCTACTATTGTCTATAGAGTTCCTCAACTACCAAAATTGTGTTGACCGATGAGGCTGGTGCTTGGCTTTTCTTGACGAAGGGGCTGCCTCAATCGCCTGTTGCTCCAACTGCTCCTGATATGTCTCTGGACCCCGAGACGATGTGGAATTGTCAACAAAAGGATGTTGTTGGACATGTTGAAAAGGTGGAGGCCGAAGCTCTAGGTGAAGCTTGAAGCAATGCTGTGTGTTGTGTGCATTCGTCTCGTAGTGAGTGCACGAAAGGGACTTAAATTTGTGTTCTTGAGCTGCAACGGCCTCTTTCCTGGACTCCACCAGCTCCTGGAGCAGCTTGTCATGGTGTGATTGTTGATGAAGAATGATCTCCTTCAGCTGCTACATCTCATTGGCAAAGTTTTCAATAGCCGGAGGTGTATGCTCAATAGCGATGAGCTTTTGTGTGGATGGGCGAATAGTTGCACAAGGTGACTCTGATGGGGTGACGGCTTGGTCGAAATCAACTCTAGCAATCCCCAAGTCAACAAGAAGCTCTCTTTCTAGCTTTGTGGCAAACAAAAATGCCTCACGGCAAGACTTGAATGTCTTCTTAAGAAGTTTCCGCTACAAGTTCCCACGTAGACCCGTTGTGAATGCCGTGATCCCTTGTTGCTCATCTTGGACCACTCTGCAATCCCAACACTACTTCCAGTATGCTCAAAACCAGGCGATGTAATCAGGAACAGACTCGTGAGCACCCTGCCTGAACAAAAAGAGGTCGATGAGTAGTCGATTTGTGGGTTTTTCTTTAATGAAACATTCTTTGAAAGAAGCAAGTAGTGTCTGGAAGTCTGTTCGGTTCTCTGGGAGGAGAGGGTCTACCCAAGTTGCTGCTTTGCCTTTGAGAGACTGCAAGAAGTCGTGGCAGTGTAGTAGTAGTTAAAGTGACTAATATGTGATGTTGGGGAGAATGTTCCAACACCTAAGAAGGTCGGGAGATTACTCCCCTTCTGCAAAACATAGAGATGAGGTCAAGCTAAAGGTGGCTGTGCCATAGCTCTTAGATCTAAGTCACTAAAATTTGCCGAGGATGAAGAGGACTCAACCCAAGAAGGTGCTGTGTTGTACCTGTGAGACACAAAATCCCTAGGCCCCAAAGTGGAGCCGGAAAGGGTGCCATGTGGTAGTGGCCGAAGCAAAAGCCAAACGAGCGTAACACGTTTGGACTAAAAGCTCTGACTTCAAAGGTTGAGAGCGGGAGTGGAACTCCCAACAAAGTGCTCAAGGAATGAGCACGAAGCGAGCCATAAGCGAGGCTCTACAAAGGGACCCAAAGGGACCAATATATGACACGTGGAAGAGTCCAAGATGGACCCGAGATGGAGTCCGAGATGGAGTCCGAGATGGACCGAGACGGAGTCCGAGTGTAAGGAACCGACTCCCTAAGATGTCGTAGGCTAAAGGATCCCCAAAAGCTTGACCGAAATGACAAAGAGTGCACCCCCTTTTCCAATTGGTTAAGGGTCTTGGGATATTTGGGGTTAAGCGTCCTTGGGTTTGAATAGTACTGGGCTGGGTGACCTCCCGGGAAGTCCAAACTCAGGAGCTTACAATTTGGTATCGAAGCTGTTCCTTAGTCCAACTCTTATTGGTGGCCAAGTATATCACCACAAGTGTTAGCATCGGAAGGTCCTAGGAGTGGGCCTATCCTTGAGGAGTAGCAAGTCGGGAAGACATGGCTCTCCACTACAGTTCAAGTGTGAACTTGTAAGTGAGGTGGTGGATAGAAAGGGGTCAATAATAGAACGACTTTGGGATCTTGGGAACAGTATAAGGGTTTCCTCAAAGAGTTGAGGATGTGATCCAAATGAGTGTTTGACTCAGCAAACGGGCTAATGTAGTTGTGGTAAACAACTATAGTTGGGATCACGGGAAAGATGAAAACTCCAAATCAATAAAGGAGTCACAAGATTACCCTCATATAGTTGAGGTTGGTGCTCATGAATGTGAGACCAGAAGTAATGACCGTGGGAGGTCAAATACGGAAGAAGGGCTCAAATCCTTGAAATGGTAGCAGGCAGAAGTAATGACCGTGGGAGGTCAAATACGGAAGAAGGGCTCAAATCCTTGAAATGGTAGCAGGGGCTACCTTTAATAAATGCTGGAACAACCCAAAGAGTTGGGGGGTGTACTTAGAGATGAGTTGGTATTCTCATCACATGGATAAGTAGTCCTAAGGGGCAAAGGTTGCCCCAGAGAACAAAATCAAGTGTCAGAGTAACACTTGTGAAAATAGTCCTTGTGAGTGAGGACATGAATGCAAGAAGTGTATTCCAGTGAGCTAGTGCCCGACAAATGGGACCTTATGGATCTGTGGATTAACCAAGTCCAAAACTGCTGGATGACTCAAGTAGAGTCAAGGAATGGTCCTAAAGGACTGATGGAAGCATTTGGACTGAAGTGTGTGGTACCCCACAAAGGATGGGGGGGATCATAGGATCCAAGGATGAGAATAGAGGGTATCTCATCAATGGCAGAATGTGCCATACTAAAGTTGTGGGAAAGATATTCCCAGAAGAAAGCAACTTTGGCTCAGATTTGGGTGCAAACTCTATGGTGTGGTGCTAACAGATAGTTAGCATGAGGAACAACTATATTGGTCTTGGCAAAGACTTAGACACAAAGAAGAAGTGTCATAGAGGTAGGCTCGTGGAGCCGATGGTGTGGAGACACCAAATGTGCCAAAGTGTGATACCTTGAGGCTATGTTGGTGGGTTCATGAGAACCCCTTGCCAAAGGAATCCCAATGGAAATGGGAATGGCATAGCCTAAGCTGCAGAGCATGCAGTTGGAGTGTGGTGACCGAGATAATGATGGAGGTGTGGAAGCACCAGCAATGAGTTGTAGGACTTGACAACTATGAGGCAACTAAGCAAGAGGTGCAAAATAATTGGTTAAACAGGTAGAAGGTAGCTACCCAAGCCCTCTTAATGGCATAAGGAAGTTGGAAATACCCTTACGGGGGATAAGTTGCTTATGTTGCGATATAGTAAGTCAATGTCATAAAAGGAAATACTCATTGTCAAGAAAGCCATCATTGGGACACCCGAACACTCTAAAACACCAGGAGGTGGTGGTTAATGTCGTGAGGGCAATGGATAAGGCCCAAGGGACTAAGTCCCTAGCGAATGATGGATAGAAGGTGCTATCCAAATGTCCAAGGTTGCGGAGACAGGAGAAGACTATCTACCCGAATTGGACAAATCCAAAAATGGAATTTTGACAAGGCTAGTGATGGGCATGTAAAGGCCCACAAGCAACAATATAATCCCAGTGTGTGGGATTATAGTGTGAGCATACCTGGATTGAGGAACCACTCCGTAGGCTATTGGGTAGGTTCATCCCTAAGAATACTTGCTAAGGCATGATAGAAAGTGCAAAACTATCCTCCTCGTCTGGAGGAGAATGAAGCCAAAAACAAGAAGTAAGGGGATAGAATCGAACCATAGGAATCGAAGGGCATAACTAAGGTTGGTTATGCTAGCTGGGAGTGGAGAATCAAGTGGGGGCTCGAGGGTGTTGCCGCTAGCAACCATGATGCCATGGAGAGTCTAAAATATGGAATTGTCCATGTTAGAATATATGGTAATTGGAAAGCTTGCAAAAGGGGGGCCTTAGCAAGCTAAGGGACAGAGTTCCTTCAAGGTTCCCAAAGATGATTCTAGGTAGCTTAGTACCTAAAAAGGCCAAGCGTAAATGGTTTAGAGAACGCGCGAAATCAGAGTGGCACAGCAGAAACGTGGTCTTGAAGCTTGCCATGAGGCAAGGCTATCAAGGTTAGGGAAGTAGTTCCCGAGTGTTCAAAGAGAGGGCTTTGAACGAAAGTCGATGATCAAGGGCTTTCACGCTTGTGCAGGAACCATGTTACAGTGGTCGGAGGACTTGCCAAAGCGAGATTGGCAAGTCAGGGGAACAAATACCCTAGTTGAAGGTGATAACTTCAAAAAGGGTGGGCCATGGGGCCAAGCATGGAGGAGTCCATGCATGATCACAGACTTGTCAAGTGAGAGGACTTGGCAGTGTGGAGGAACTAGGTTCCTAAGCTGTGATCTATAGCGCGCTTTGAGTATAGTTGGTGCACCGATGTGGGGAGTCACGCCAGGCATCCTGGGTGATGCCGTCCGTAGATGCATATACGGAGGTTGGGTTCGAGTCCTGACCCTCTAGTGCTTGGGTTCGAGTCCCAAATCACTAGGGCATGGTGATGGTTTGGAATATGAGGACACTCATATTTCGGTGGTCATGGACTCTCAGTGAGGAGACTGGTTTGGGCACACCGCCAAGTGACGGATGCCTCGGAGTCGTGATGCACGGTTAGATTGCTTAGTGTGGCTTAGCATGTCTAACTTGACCACCTTGGTGCAAGTGACACCAAGGACGTGGTGAATGAGATGGGGACACCCAGTCTCAGTTGCTATGGACCCTTGGCTGAAAGGGCTGGCTTGGGTGCACCGCCAAGTGTGGGGGATGCCCCCAGGGTCATAGTCAACAACTTAGTAAGGTCTGGAAGACCTAGTTCCTATTGGTAGACCTATTAAGGGGTCAAGATGAGATCACTAGGTGATCTTAGGGCTAAACAAGGGCAAGGTCTTTGTTTGGGTTAAGGAATATGATTCCTAATTCAAAGTGTTAATTTGAACTATTGATAAAGGTGTGGTTTGGTCAAGGTGACTAAGTGGGAAGGACACCTAAGGGAAATGAACTACTACAATACAATGGTATTATGAGTTCAAGAAAATAGTCTCTAGAGACAGGCCCATGGGTGGGTCACAAGGTTAGGCTAGGAAGAGAGCCTAGAACAGTTGGGGAGACTTACTAGGGGTGAACACCCTAGTCTGGGCAAAGCAAATCTTTTGTTATGGAACCAAAAGAATACCTTTAGGAGGGAGGTAATGATCCTATGTTGCTTGGTGCAACAATCCAAGGATAGGAGCAAAAGACGAGTGCCCAAGATAGGGCCGTGGAATCCACTGGAAAGGATCCAAGTGGCAAAGTTAGCCAAGGAACACTAATGTGTTTGAAGCTAATGGATTGCGGAAAAAGAAATGGACTTCCACGGATGGATTCCCAAGTGCTCCAATTTGGCAAAGGAAAGGCTCCAAGTGAGGGAGCAGCTAAGTAGCCAAAAGATAGGGCCGTGGACAGCCCTAGCACAAATAATGATAAATGGAACGTAATGCCAATGGTGGCACAAAAATAGAAAAGAGGATGATGGTGCCCTCTAGTAGAGAACTTCCTAGGAGGGGAAGCGGAGTTGCACAAAATGTGCAAAGCAAGGTGTCGGAGACACCTAGGAAATTGACTTCCAGAAGTCAAAGAGTAAAAGTTCCAAGGTGCAAACGTTCAATCAATGAAAATCGAGACTACTCGAGAAGGAGTAATGGGATTGACTTAGAGAAGGGTCTCTAAGAGGTTTAGCGAGAACTAAACCAATAAAAGGAGAGAACCATTAATGAATATGGAGAAGGCATGGTGAGCCTTCAATGTCAAACCATTGACGAATATGGAGAAGGCATGGTGAGCCTTCAATGTCAAACCATTGACAAATATGGAGAAGGCATGGTGAGCCTTCAATGTCAAACCATTGACAAATATTGGCTAGGTGCCAAGGATGGGAATAGTAACACATGTGGGTGTTACTTTATAAAATGGTTTACCGTTCGATGAGGACATCGAACTTCGTCTATGGGTGGTGGAGTTGTGAGACACAAAATCCTTAGGCCCCAAAGTGGAGCCGGAAAGGGTGCCATGTGGTAGTGGCCGAAGCAAAAGCCAAATGAGCGTAACACGTTTGGACTAAAAGCTCCGACTTCAAAGGTCGAGAGCGGGAGTGGAACTCCCAACAAAGTGCTCAAGGAATGAGCACGAAGCGAGCCATAAGCGAGGCTCTACAAAGGGACCCAAAGGGACCAATATATGACACGTGGAAGAGTCCAAGATTAGAGTGAACACGGACCGACAAGTGGGGTAGCTTGGTGAAGTGTTCAAGAGCCGGCTCTAGTTCCCCCGGGAGATCGACTGGCCGATGCTCCCAGTCCAAGTGTGGGTGGCACTACCTACTTGGATACCAGGCATGGCTCAACAGAACCTCGCTCTAAGCCCATGGCTAGAGCACCCAAAGGTGGAAGGCGGGGAAAGTACCCAGGTGGCTTGCGTAAGGCCACGGTGTTCCGAAATGTTGTCCCAAAGGCCCAGACGGTGGAAAGGAAGAGGAGCAGTCCTCTGGGGTAGTGACCAAGGACACAGTCGTGGGGAGAGGAAGTCCTAGAGGACCGTGGGACTTAGTGGTCGGGCCTGTGGGCCTCGATCCAGTGGCAGTGTTGGCAAACACGGCCAGGGGCAGAAAGGGACTTAGTGGGGACTGACAGAGGGATATTGGGGAAGGTTGTTCCCCTTATCGATGGGCATCCTAAGGATGCTAAAGAGTGGATCTCAGATGACCACTCACGAATGGTTTGCCTAGTCTTGGAGAGCCAAGACTGTGATGCAAGTGGTATTGGACTACCAGTGTGGCAAAGGTGATTGAGCATGGCCTTAGCGTAACAGGTTGCTATATCGGTGGTACCTTTGAGTGTCGGTCATGGGATCGGACACGTGGAGCACTTGGACCAAGTGCAAGGGTTGAGTGGCATGGATGCCATTCTTGGGGCTAGCAAGTCCCAAGTTCTGAATTGGACTTATGGAGGTCGTGAATGAGACTCCTCCAAGTGGTCGGAGGTGTGGTTAAGTGACTAAAGTAGAATGGAAAATTTAGTCACTTACAGTACCTAAGCTACCTTTAGATGTTAGAAAGTTTACTCTGTACCTTAGGGCTTTGAGGTATAGTAAAAGGGTGCCAATTTGTCACACATCTAGTTTGTACCGGCATCAAATACCCTGAACACTGCAAATGCCTGCTCAAGGCAATTGGGTTGACAGGAGCAAGAAGAGTGTAGACTTATGCTCAAGTTGCTCAAAGTTGCCCAAAATGCCTGTGAAGAAGAGAAATAAGGGTGAAAATGGAAGGAGATATAGGCCTCAAGCATATATAACCGTTAATCTGTAGAGTAACTGCTGACCTCTTGCAGTAGCTGGTAACCAGTAACTAGTAACTAGTAACCAGTAATTGGGGATCTATAACCTGTAACCAATAACCCCCTGCTCTCGCTCCTACTCCTATGCCTACTCCAGCACCAACTCCTACCCCTGTGCCTACTCCTACTCCTACGCCAACTCCTGTTCTTACTCCTGTTCCTATGCCTACTCTTGCTCCCCAACGATTGCTTAGTTCCTAAGGAACTCCTAAGAAAGTTTAGCCCAAAAGAGAAAAATGAGTCCTCTGGTCTTGATCTTTCCCCATTTTGACTGTTGGTGGGCTCATTGGAAAGGGCTCAGCCCTGTCTACCCTCAATATCAAGAGTTGCTCTTTGGGACAAACTTAAAACTTATTAAATATAGAATGTCTCTAGATTGTGAATTTGGACATGAGACGAATACCAGTGTGTTTATAACAATCTCTACATTTTATAGATATGCCAAATGAGCAAATTTAGACACTTTCCATAATTAACATTTGGAATCAATATGAAATTAACACAAAGGGCATGATAGCGAGGGTGTTTGGCAGACACAGTAAGCTATCATTTAGTGAATATTGAGGGACCAATCTCAATATCACAAGGGTTTTTTATACTAGCAAGTGCAAGCCAATGACACGAGTTTTTCAAACCAAGTGAGTAGCTCAACAACAAACACATAGGGTTCCTACCTTATATTTATCCAATTTAAGTGCAAGGTCATTGACCAGTTTCTCAACTAGCTCAAGTGGGAACGATAAAAGGAATCAATTTTATCGACCTTCTGTAGTCATGGCAATAAGGAAAGAGTGTTTGTAAGGATTGGCTGACAAGTATTTTTTGATACCTGAAGTCACATTCGCGACACTCTTCCCCCCTTGGGAAAAATCGACGTCCTCGTCGATGCTTACCCAAGTCTAGCAAACAGTCAAGGAAACAACTCCGAAAGTTAACGGAAAGCACACTATGTGGAAAACGCATCGACTTAAATGAGTTATGGAATGACCTCTCCTCTACGTCCAAAAACGTTAAAATTGAGATACCCTCCAATCGTCACCGACAAGAAAATGACTAATGGAGTTAACCACTCTTGCTGCTCCAAGTACCACTCGGTTTATAAAGGAATGATACATCCAAGCCCGTAGGGACATAGGGAGAAGGCTAGAGGCCCAACTTCCCCTGTGTGAAAAATCAACCCTATCGGGAAGATTTAGACAATTATTATAAACTGGTAGAGTAAGTTGTTTACATGACCACGCCCTTATTAAAAAATGAGTCATTGAGAGAGAGGTAGGGACTTGTGATCAATCTATAATAGTTATCCCTATGGTGATGGATTGGACCCATGCACCAAAGTGCCAAAGTCAACCTGCCAAAACTAACCCAATTACTAACGAACGAGAGAAATGAAACTTCGATTTATAGAAATATATTACTTTATTGATTTGCAAGATTTATTACAAAGTTTACAAAAGCTAGTCTTTATTACTATTCTCATACTCTATGACAAGCTCACGAGCATGTGTAATATTCTTAAGAGGTTCCCAAGTTGATTCATAAATAGGGTAACCTTTCCACTTAAAAGCTCTATTTCGTTAAAGTGGGATTTATTCAGTAAAATGGGACTAGGTACAAATTTTCAAGTATTTGAAAATGACGTGAAATTATATGTTTTTTGTCCAGGGGCTAGACATATCTGGGGCATGGTGACTAGCGCGGTGACTTTGTGTCCAGACTGAGTCCATCTGGTTGTATAATAAATCTCATTGTCAAGGTGAACAAGCCGAATCTGAAGCTAAAGAAGAGCAATGGCATGCGCGCACACACTATTTGTTTGTTCATTGAGCGTGTGGTGAGCTTTCCAAGATGAACGTCATTCCTATTAGCCAGACATATAACTTAATGGTGAGAACATTTAGATATTATTCAATGTTATCTTTTTCTAACGAATCTAATTGTGAAGGTGTAGCAAGAGGCATTGCTAGTTTGGAGAAGTCATTTAACTCATTTGACCCTTAGTGTATTTTCATGAAACTAAATAACATTCATATTATTAAGGAATTTCTCTAGTACCTTTTTTTTACGACATAGAGGCTTGCATTTCTTTCAAAGGTGATTTAGTAAAAGGCCTGAGGGCACATGCCATTCTATTTCTCAGACCGGTATTAAGATATACTAGTGCAAAGGGCCACATGCCATCACGCCTCCTCTGATTCAGATTCGGATTGTTCACCTTGAAATAAAATACATTAGAAACTTAGTAAAGGAATATTAAATCTCACCTTGAACCCGGGTTATGAATGCTCTTGCTGCATCTCTTGCATGGTCTGGCAAGGTGATGGTGGCACTCTGCTTCTGCATCCAACAATGCACAACATTATCCACCGATATGCTCATGCTGGGATCCCTTGGATTCAGCACCCATCTCTTTTCTAGGCAATCCTTCGTATATCCGGAACTTGGCTTGAACCACTCCACAGTTACATTGAAGGAGTTAGTTTCCGCGTCCTCCTCTGCATCAGTGATGCAGCGCCCCACCCATATCATTTGTTTTTTATTACTGGGTCTGACAAGCACGACCATTCCTTTGCAGACTTGTACTGGATTGAATGCTGAATCAGGTCCCACAATAGTGATCCTCAACATCGTTATCTGTCACTGCATTTCCAGAGGACATTGTTCCGCTACTATCTGGTGCTTTGGGTTCTGGCCAAAAGGACTCTTCCAATTCTTCATATACAACCGGCCCATTTTGGATAGCAGATATAATCTTCTCCCAGTATTCGAGCAAAGGCTTGCACCTCTTAAAATAGGATTCTCCACCAAACACCAACCCCCTCTTCCAGAAGGCAATATGCTGTCTAATCCCAGCCACTATACTTTCCTGGTCTTTGAGTCCATCCGGGTGCATCGGCCGTGGGGAACCCTGAGGAATCATAGGTTCCCCAGTTATGGGATCTCTCTTGAAGAGTTCAATGCCGTCCACTGGCAGCCACACTGTGTCCCATTCTCTCATCTTGTACCTCATCACTGGAGCACCGTCACGCATGCTGAAATGAAATTGAAGAGGCTTGGAATGGCCAATCAGCGTTTCGGATCCGTCCCTGATGTAGCCTCTTACAAACCCCTTAAAGTCTGGAACCTCTGTCACAAGTGCAGCTTCAACAGTGCCTTTGATGCAATTTTGGAATTCATCGTAGAGTTGTGGGAGGGTGAGGACATTGGATCGCCGGAGGGACTCTGCCAGGTGACTGAACATGGCATCGATGTCTTCATGAGTGTGCCCAACCATGAGAAAGCCAAGTGTAACCGTTTCAAATATGCCTTTGGCAACAAGCATTGCCAAGTACGCGAAGACGTACATGTTTTTGTTCTCACTGCCAGCATTGTCTGTTTGGAGCAGAAGATGGGGTGGAAGGCCACATCGGCCGCAAGAACTTCCTTGAGATTCTGCTTCATTTGGATGAGGCTGTGCATTCACCGGGCGACCAGCCTCGTCGGAATGGCATGAGGCCTCACGTGATAACCCTACAATCTGACAGCCAACATATTCACTGGGATGGCATGGGGCCCCACGCGATACTGCAAGCCTTTGCTCCTCCTCCAGCTGAACCCTGTATGGGGTTCGATCGACAAGGGCCTTATGCAAGGGTTGGCCGTTCAGCTCAGTCTGCGCACTTTGCAGAGACCTTAAGTGTTTTGCTAGGGACGCAATCATCATGTTTGCACCCCCGCCACCCCATAGAGGTACAAAGAAGTTCCCATAGTTCTGGGCACCATGCCCATGAGCGATTATGCCAAACAGAGACACAGGCAGCTGCATGGATGAAGAGATTGCCTTGGGGGCAGGATTGAGTCGAGGTAAGCACGTCTTTTTCTGGTCCATTTTGTCGTGGATGATGCAGAGGTAAGAGTCAGGTCTCTCCATGGAGAGAATCCTGTTATGATAATATGCAGTTCTGCAGCTTCTCTGCTCGATGTTGTGGTCGAGCCGCCTTCTAACCAACGTCTCTCGCTCTTGAGCGCTGCAAGAATTCTTCGACAAAGCCATTTTGATAGCAGTGCACTCGTCACACTTTGAAAAGCTGGAGTACTTTCCTATACTCACATCCCTGAACCTGTTGCTCCACAATCAACTAAATCTAGATTGGCTCAGCTTCCTGTAGCCATTACTCTGGAGTTCCCGATTCACATCTTCCAATATGGCCCCCTTGGTATACATGGAAGGGAGAACTCGTTGGGTGTCTCGTGTTCCATCTTCCAAGAGGCGGGTTTTATGTGGTTGCTGCTCGCTACATGTCTCGACAAACCTCTTGAAGATTGCCTCTCCATATACAACATGACCCCTGGTTTTGTGCGTACCGTCGTTCCCATGGACTGCCTGTTGAACCCTTTGTTCCTCGAACTCAGTTTTGATTCTGTAGAATGTGGTTCGAGGGACTCCATAAATGATTCTCCATGCCTTCATGCAGACCAAACCCCTCTGGAAGACCATGCCCCCCACCTGATGTTCTGAAGCATCAACAGATGACCGTAATGCCTCATACACAAAATTGCGAGCTGCCTTCCAGGACAATGTCTTGTATCTTGCTCTCTCCTCTTCAATAGCATCCCAATCAGCATGTTGACAGCACCTCCTCTTGCAACAAGCAACTGTCGAGACCATTCGAACCTCCATTGCCATTTTCTGCCTTTTCGGTTCGTTGCTCAGATCCCTTTGGCTGCGCTGTAGGAAGGTGTACTTTCTTTTCCCATGAAGAGATGTTCTGTCATCAGTTGTAGTGGTGTTTGATTGTGAGTCCTTCACATTCTCAAACACTAAATGCCTCAATTTCCACCGCACAATGCTTCCAATAGTCAGACTGTTTTCTTCTGTGTCAACAACCTCTAAAATTGCAACTCCAATATCATCCCAGCCCAATTCTTGATTAGCAACCGCATCTCTTGGATCGACAACTGTGGCTAAGCCCTCAGCTACCACCTCCCCCTCGGGGTTGTTTAGAAACACCTTTGCCTGAATCCATGTAGCACGGTTCTTAAGATCCACGGAGGGAACATGCGTCGCACTTGCGCTGTCCCCAACATCTGCTTTCTTCTGCAGATTTTTCAAGGCAACAACAACATTTACCCCGACGACCATCTCTCCTCGTTCAATAGCGACCACATTCCCATCGAAGACAGTCTCTACTGATACAGCAGCATTGCCTTCCCCAAGCCTTTGACAGTGTATAACAAAGTTCCGATCCATAGACACAAGGGTCCCTTTTGCAACTCTCTTCCCACCATTCAAAATGTAAACCTTTTCCCCAACCCTGAAGGCCATTCTGAAAGTGCAGAAAAGAAGTTAAGACCATACAAAAAATGATTGAAGAATGGCCTAAATCATAACATACCAAATAGCATGAGGCCACATGCCATTATTCAAATATGCTATTGACACCCACGTGAAATTTCGCATTCACAAAATTGGCATGAGCCCTCATGCCATTAGTGGTACCACTAATGGCATGAGGCCTCACGCTATCTTTGGCCCCTGCTAGCCTGTTGCTATATTCCTTTTGCCTTGTGACAACTGTATATATTTTTGTGTGCGTGACTAGTCACCCATACCATGAGAATATATACTAGTTGCCAGCATGGCATATGGACTATGGCAATAGGCTAGTAGCGGCCAAAGATGGCATGAGGCCTCATGCCATCTTGATATACACACAGCTGCAGGCAAGTAAAAACATACATGACAATACGCTAGCCATGAAATTGCAAGGGCCCAAGATGGCATGTGGCCTCATGCCATTTCTAAATGTGGTCCTAAACCATTCCATGGTGAACATACCAGGAAGCACAAGTGCCGAATATCAAGAGGAAGCGGTAGCCACACCAAAGACAGTGCCGCTCGCAACACCGCAACTACTCGTAGCGCCGCTCGCAACACCGCAACTGCTCGTAGCGCCGCTCGCACAAACTGCCACTCGCATAAACTGCCGCTCGCAATGGCCCTCGCAATGCCGCAACCGCTTGTAGACGCATAAACCACAGCTCACAACGCCGCTTACACAAGCAGCGCTCACTGCGCTCAGCGGAACCAAGAACACGGCGCACAAAAATGATAGACCTAGGAATGAGTTCGAGAATTTAAAAATAACACACGCTTGAACGTCACATCAAATCCTCTGACAAACTAGATCTTATGATTCCTCTGACAAATTTCAAACTGAGTAGCTTCTAGACTTTGCTGTCGGAGGTTGAACTTTGTCACATCATGTCCTTGCCTCGATCCAGCTGTGCCATGTCAGTGATTCGAACTTTGCCATGCCATGTCAGCGATCCGCGCCAAGATTATTCGCCGTGTAAAGGAATAATTATGCTGTGTGTGTACGTCCATTTATGGCAATATAAGGCCACATGCCATTCAAAGAATAATGCTAGTCGAGCATCTTTTGGTGCATTTTTGGGTTCAAAATTGCATGAGCCCACACGCTATAAAGTTTACCTGTACCAAAAATAGAAACAGCTTTATTTACTTGGGAATTTATATGGTTGAGGCATTTTTAAACTTACAAACACATGCCCTACTTACATTCCTTTGGTTGCTTAAAATTCAAAAATATTATAAACCTTTCTTTTTGCATTTTCAATGTTTTCAATTATGGTTTTTGATTTTCGCAGGACCAGCCTAGTAATCTATTTGCATCCCGTCATGTTTATAGCTAGCTTTCGTTTGTCCCCTTCGCTAGCCTGAGATACATCTGCTCGGCATCTGCCTCTTACAGCATTTGCCCAGAAAGGGCATCTTTCTTCACGCAGCATTTGCCACATGTTTAGGGTTAGGGTTTAGGGTTTAGGGTTTAGCAATTCAGTAGCTTGATAAACATGCAAATACAGAACTTGATGCAAAATCCTTTGATATGTCACAATGCCCCTAG
The DNA here is from genome assembly GCF_000143415.4 of Selaginella moellendorffii. Lineage (NCBI taxonomy): Eukaryota > Viridiplantae > Streptophyta > Lycopodiopsida > Selaginellales > Selaginellaceae > Selaginella > Selaginella moellendorffii. The sequence continues at coordinate 3,121,490 of NW_003314270.1, forward strand.
GACCATAAACACATTTCAATAGAGAGGGTCCTTTCATTTCATAACTCCTTACGTAGATCTTGGTGAAACCAGAGTTAGTGAAGTTGGTTTCTTGTAATCCCGCATCTGATTGTGATGTCCCTTTGCAGTGTCGATGGAAAGGTCAATGCACACCAAACTGTAGAATCTTGGAGCAAAATAACGGTCGGATCTATGGCAGATGCCCCTGAAACATTGTAAGGCTCGTGTGGTCTCATGTGGTGTCCGATCGAGATGCTTCTTTGCAGGGTCATCAAGAAGGACATTGTATACCATTCTGTAAAATCTGGTTGCGATCTAACGGTTGGATCTCCAGGAAACTCAAAACAATCTCGCGCGTGTCAGAATATTCTAGGAATATACTCCTATGTGCTCCAAGATTATTCGCCGTGTAAAGGAATAATTATGCTGTGTCATTTATGGCAATATAAGGCCACACGCCATTCAAAGAATAATGCTAGTCGAGCATTTTTTGGTGCATTTTTGGGTTCAAAATTGCATGAGCCCACACGCTATAAAGTTTACCTGTACCAAAAATAGAAACAGCTTTATTTACTTGGGAATTTAAGTGGTTGAGGCATTTTTAAACTTACAAACACATGCCCTACTTACATTCCTTTGGTTGCTTACATTCCTTTGGTTGTTAGCTTTCGTTTGTCCCCTTCACTAGCCTGAGATACATCTGCTCGGCATCTGCCTCTTACAGCATTTCCCCAGAAAGGGCATCTTTCTTCACGCAGCATTTGCCACATGTTTAGGGTTTAGGGTTTAGGGTTTAGCAATTCAGTAGCTTGATAAACATGCAAATACAGAACTTGATGCAAAATCCTTTGATATGTCACAATGCCCCTAGGACCATAAACACATTTCAATAGAGAGGGTCCTTTCATTTCATAACTCCTTACGTAGATCTTGGTGAAACCAGAGTTAGTGAAGTTGGTTTCTTGTGATCCCGCATTTGATTGTGATGTCCCTTTGTAGTGTCGATGGAAAGGTCAATGCACACCAAACTGTAGAATCTTGGAGCAAAATAACGGTCGGATCTATGGCAAATGCCCCTGAAACATTGTAAGGCTCGTGTGGTCTCATGTGGTGTCCGATCGAGATGCTTCTTTGCAGGGTCATCAAGAAGGACATTGTATACCATTCTGTAAAATCTGGTTGCGATCTAACGGTTGGATCTCCAGGAAACTCAAAACAATCTCGCGCGTGTCAGAATATTCTAGGAATATACTCCTATGTGCTCCAAGATTATTCGCCGTGTAAAGGAATAATTATGCTGTGTCATTTATGGCAATATAAGGCCACACGCCATTCAAAGAATAATGCTAGTCGAGCATTTTTTGGTGCATTTTTGGGTTCAAAATTGCATGAGCCCACACGCTATAAAGTTTACCTGTACCAAAAATAGAAACAGCTTTATTTACTTGGGAATTTAAGTGGTTGAGGCATTTTTAAACTTACAAACACATGCCCTACTTACATTCCTTTGGTTGCTTACATTCCTTTGGTTGTTAGCTTTCGTTTGTCCCCTTCACTAGCCTGAGATACATCTGCTCGGCATCTGCCTCTTACAGCATTTCCCCAGAAAGGGCATCTTTCTTCACGCAGCATTTGCCACATGTTTAGGGTTTAGGGTTTAGGGTTTAGCAATTCAGTAGCTTGATAAACATGCAAATACAGAACTTGATGCAAAATCCTTTGATATGTCACAATGCCCCTAGGACCATAAACACATTTCAATAGAGAGGGTCCTTTCATTTCATAACTCCTTACGTAGATCTTGGTGAAACCAGAGTTAGTGAAGTTGGTTTCTTGTGATCCCGCATTTGATTGTGATGTCCCTTTGTAGTGTCGATGGAAAGGTCAATGCACACCAAACTGTAGAATCTTGGAGCAAAATAACAGTCGGATCTATGGCAAATGCCCCTGAAACATTGTAAAGCTCGTGTGGTCTCAGGTGGTGTCTGATCGAGATGCTTCTTTGCAGGGTCATCAAGAAGGACATTGTATACCATTCTGTAAAATCTAGTTGCGATCTAACGGTTGGATCTCCAGGAAACTCAAAACAATCTCGCACGTGTCAGAATATTCTAGGAATATACTCCTATGTGCTCCTGAAAATGGCATGCGGCCCCACGCCATTCAAGAGATAACGCCAGATGACGCCGAGCATTTTTTGGTGCATTTTTTGGGATCAAAATTGCATGAGCCCACATGCTTGAACGTCACATCAAATCCTCTGACAATTTATTTAGCTGAACATCTGGCATTTTTGGAAATACAAGATGCTTTGGAATATCCAATCATGCATGGTATAAATATAGCGAGGGTATTAAATGATATCCCAATCATGATCTTTCTTTTGGATTTCGCGTGCATGCAGTCCGAGGAATGATGACGTTGTGGATTTCTTTTGGATTTCACGCATGCGCGCGCCGATCCAGAAATTAATGGTGGCGCCCAAGTCCGAGAAATGATGACGTGGCGGGATTACCAACCGTCGTGACATTTCGCGCGTGTGAGGTTAGGTTTTGCATTTTGCTTCGTACTCGCGCTCGCACACTCGCGCTCCCACTCGCGCTCGCATCGCGCTCCCACTCGCGCTCCCACTTCTCTACAGGTTTCTCGTGTGCATCGGCGTCCACTCGCGCTTGCATCACACTCGCGCTCGCATCGCGCTCGTGTGCATCGGCGTCCACTTCAAGACACACCCAGTTTGTAACTTCGCCGCCAACTCCGCCGCCCACTCCGCCACCCACACGCAGCCCACTTGGCGTCCCGGGAGATTTCAGCGCCACTCTCCAACTTTAAGTGGCAGAGTAGCCTTGCTGCTACAATCCGCTGCACACACAGTGCACATTCGCCAGCGAGTCCGGTTGTCACGCCTCCATTCGGCTTCAAATGGTAAGTCTTTTAGGCCAAGTAGAAAATGGCATGAGGCCACATGCCATTCAGTAGCAACATTGGCATGCACCGATTGGGCTCTCAAGTGCAGTCCGGTTACAGATGGCGTGTAGCCTCACGCCATCTTAGGATGCAGCCTCAAGACATCTGATGCAATGGTGAATGGCGTGTGGCCTCACGTTATTTCCAGCTACTAGCTTTTCATCTGTCAGCTCTAATTGTTGTGCATTTCTGAACAGGCGAGGAATTGCGTTCTTCTTCCAGCCACTGTCAATGTGGATGCAGAGAAGGGGGAGGAGCTCACCAGTTGGACTTTCGGGATGGAAGGCGAGGATCTGAGGCTGTACAACACAGATGGTGGGAGAAAAGAATGCATGGGGATCCTCATCCAAGTGACAAACACTCCATGCAGTTCCATGCAAGAATATAGACTGGCACTTGTGGTAGAGACAGCGTCCGCCTTCAAGATCCACCTTGCACATCCTAGCGGCTTCTCGGAGGGGGGCAGCGGCTATGAGGAATTCCTAGAGGGAGCTAGGGAGAGGTTGTCCAGGAGGCCCACAATTTCAAAGACACTGCGGGTCTATGAAGATCACATGGAATTCACGGACCTCACCTACGGCGATGTTCAAAAACTATATTCCAACATTGAGCCGTTGAGAGTGACTCCAATTCGCGAAGCAAAGGGGAAGGGGGTCGATCTGGAAACTACCTCAAAGCAGAAAAGGGTGGTCAAGCTCAAGCCGACGTCCGACTCTCCTGCTCCAAAAAAGAAGCTACTCAGTGATGCCATTGCCTCGGGTTCGAACACTACACCCACCAAAAAGAAGAGCCGCAAAGAGCAGAAAGAGCAAGAAGAGGCAGCAAAAATCGTCGCAGATAATAGTACTTGTTACTATTCCAACAAAGTATATACAATCGACGTGAGCCGTATCGACATCCAAAGCAAATACAACCACAGGCTAGTATCTGATGAGTGGGTGGAGAAATTGAAGCAGAAGATGCTGGCAAGTCCAGTAACACCCGACATCACAGACGTGATCCCCTACTACCAAAAAATGAAGGGCGAGATGAGGTTTCCAGACTTGATCAATAGGAAGGTGTTGGACGATCAGAACATCCGGTTCTATGCCGTCTCCGGGCAGCATTCTAGCTTGGCGATGCAAGAGATAGTTGTGGAATTTATGGTGGGCGAGGAGGTGAAGAAAGTCTTCAAGACAAGAGTTGTCCGCCTGATAAAAGGCAACTCGCCCCTCCGATCTATCATATACATCTCCCACGCGCAGAATGTCAAGCAAGAAACGTGCTACAAATCGGGTCTGCACGAGACATTGGCACGAACACGGAAGCTCTGGGTTCAACTGAAGAAGCCACAAAAACCAGGACAAGGACGTGCACTAGCAACTAGCGCCTGGCAGGTAAGCCTCGTTGTATGTGGCATAACATGTGGCCTCACGCCATTTCCATTGCAGGAATTCTCGAGTCTTCTCTCGAAAACACTGGGGGTCAATGACACACTCAGCATCCATAACATTCTACTCGCGACAAAAGTTGTTTTTGACAAATGGGTAGATGTGCTGAGGAGGTACCATGACGGGGAGTTGCCAAACTCAATGGGTGTGGAGGACAGCCGGAAGCCCAATGATTTGAAGCTCAACGCCTTGCGTTTCTCGCGGTCTCTAGACGACGACGACCTTCTGACAGTGGCTAATGCTCTTCTACGTGGTGAGGTTGTCTTCAACAAGACCAAAATGACTCCCGGCCATATTGTGACATACGAGGACTTGTGCACGACTCTGAGAGCTCGTGCGCTATTGAAGGATTGGATCTTCGAGCAAGTGGCCGTGGAGAGGGTGAGCATCGACACCACGCAAGAGATGATGGAAGCGCTGGAGTTGTCAAATGAAGACATCGACGAGTACGTGAAGGGGGCCCCCAAGTTCATCGATCTGCTGCGGGATGCCACGAAAAGTAAAGCTGAGAAGTTGGATCAGTATCCAAATTTCATTAAGATTGATGTCGACTGCCGGCTTCAGAAACAGCTCGACCCTGCAGCAGAGGCCTATCGAGAACCTTACCGGGTATACTTGAATTCGGATGAGGATCAAAGGTGGAGGAGCATCGTTTCCCGCGGAGATGAGCAGGTCAAGAACATCTTTTGTGTGATGGACTTCACAAACGAGGAGATCACTCATGCAGACGAAGTCAGCTCCATCATTGACTTAATGGTGGGTCTTGCGGAGGTGGAATCTTCAGTCCACTATATGATCTATGACTCCGAATCCTATCACAAGTTCTGGAAGTCCTTGAACGAGGTGAAGGCTCGGTTGAAAGGCAAGGAGATGCAGGAGATCCATGGGATAATGGCTAAGAAGAAGATACCGACGAATGTCCGCATCTTCACACTCGCCCTTGTTATTGGTCCTGCAGCAGAGTGGGACTGGAGTGACTTCCCAGCTTCGTTCGACAAGGCCAATCGAATTGATCTGAGGGAGGTCAATTTACCCGTGCCTGAGGAACTGAAGACGGCTATGGAGCTTTCGAATCCAAAGAAAGCTCCAGGTGCAGCATGGGAAATGCTCAGCTGGGTCTTCAATGCAATAGCGGGTGGGTCACCTGCTTCCGACTCCAAGGGCAAATGCGTTGTCGAGTACAACTGCGGCGGACTATTCTTTTGAGCCGCACTACTCAAGGGTGTCCCGTGTGTTGCGGTGACAAACTCCATTGAAGAGGTGACTTCAATGGAGCATATAATTACAGTTGCTAAAGAAAAACAGTATCTTCTCTGCGAACCTGGTGAGTATGCACTTTAAGTTTAAATGTTATCTCACAAGCTCTGTATGCAGGAGCGTGGCCACCCCCAGATGCTGAAACGGCGTTAACAGCTACTGTTGAAGATACCCATGTTGGGCTGAGCTCACAACCTGCACAAGGTAAGGTCACGTGAGGCCTCACGCCATTTTGATTATAGATCGTTGTGAATATTCAGACACGAGGACTGAAAAGCGCACTGGTGGCGCATCGAAGAAGGACAAACAGAAAAGCAATAGGAAAAAAGGAGGTACAAATTATATTTGCAATGGCGTGTGGTCTCATGCCATTCCTTGAGGGAGAAACTTCTTCAAAGGCAAAACAGGCAAGCACCAGCCAAGCTCAAACTGACAGTGGTCATAAAAAGCGAAAGCACGTTGGACAGTCGTCGAGATCAGAGGCGTTTAATTCGAAAAGGAAGAAGGGCAACGAAAAGATGATAGGTAATGCCTCGCGGTTATGGCGTGTGTGCTCATGCCATTCATTGCAGATCAAGGGCTGAGTGAAAGCAGGCAGTCACCACCTCATGACTCAGATTCCTATGGCGGACTCCCCTTCCCCAATCTCAATGGAGAGGTACAATGGATGAGGGAAGCTCTTCAAGTCAGGGCCACGTTTTTCTCATCTCGTCGTCTTCGAAGGGTGCAAGAATGTGCAGAAACCATGTTAAGACAGTCGGGTGAGGATACGGTCCTAGGTCACGCACTAAAACAGGCTATGGATGTCTTCTATTCTGAGATGGAGACTCGGCCAGATGATTTTCCCAAGATGGTCCTGGAAGAACAAGCCATCCAGCCTGAGCAGCCTATGGAAGAAATGCAGGAGGGGGATGAGGAGCCAGAGAAAGATAATGAGCAGGAAGAGCAGAAGGACGAAGAGGAGGACAAAGAAGAGGAGGACGAAGAAGAGGAGGACAAAAAAGAGGAGGACGAAGAAGAGGAGGACGAAGAAGAGGAGGACGAAGAGGACTTGGATGGTCCTCACAATGGTGACGATCACAATAACAACGACGACGATGATGACGACGATGGCCAGCCTGAGGTGGCCAAAGAGCGGCGGAGGAAGGTCATACAAGACAAACCATCAGGTAAATAATAATACATCCATTCTTAACCTTTTACCATTTCTAACATTGTCCATGTAGGTCGCAGAGCAAATGGTAAGTAGAGATTATTCAGTTGAATTTACAAACTCTAGCCTTTAGTGTCGAGGAAGGATAGTGCCAAGCAAGGGTCGAAACGTATGTCCAATCCTTCAGAATCAGCAGTGCGCTCAAGTGATATCGGTCCTAGTTCCTCAATAGCAGTTGATGGTAAATACAGTATAGTCGATTCAATGTGCTAATGAGTTTGTTTTTAGTAGCACGGGAGGATACCATCTCAATCGAAGGGAGATATTTGGACATGCATATGGATCCGCCAGTGGACTCTACTTGGCTGCAAGAGTCATCAGAGCTGGTGGAGGCTACTATCCATATCAACGCCAAGCAAGCTGACCACGCTCCACTTGATGCTGCCCATACCACTGAGTCAATCTTGTCCACGTATCCAACTGACGGTGACCAGGCGCCATTGGACCCACATGAGGCCACCCCAGCCGCCGAGCCGGTCGTATCCTCATTTCCAACGGACTCAACGTGTGCCCAATCGTCTGACTACGCGCCGTTGGAACCTCCCTACACCGCCCCTGCTGCCTGTTCGGTCATGTCCACTTTGCCAACGGAGGCACCAGCTGAAATGGCGTGTGATCACACGCCATCGGAACCACCCCATGCCACTGTTGAGCCAGTTGTACCAGAGTCTACAGCTGAAATGGCATGTGCCCACACGCCATCGGATGCGATTGACCCCACATTGCAGAGGAGAGTATTTCCGCCCTTCACGTTTCCTCGACCAAAACCCTCTCAACGACCATCGGGAGCAACATTCGCTAATATTGTAGATGGTAAAATTGACTTGTACCATTTTTTATGCTGACGCATTTAATTTCAGAGTCACGGCGAAGGTACTATATCGTTTTTGATCTGAACGGTGTCCTTTTCTCCCATGAGCATGGCTCGTCCTCGAATGTCATTGCACCCTCCAAAGCCTGCGGTCGCAAGTTGGTCAAAAGAGACAGATTCACATTAATCACACGGGAGAAACTGCGGGATCTAATAATGACCATGCGACACTTAAAACAGAGGGCCGGGTTCAATTTGCAATTGGGAGTTTGGACATCCATGATGCACCACAATGCATTAACGTTGCTACAGATGATGCACGATCAGACGCGAGTAATATTACCATTTGACTTTCTCCTAACGCAGGAGGATTGCTTGACTATGGTCCATGTGAGGGGTAGCAAGCCCATCTTCGTCAAGCCAGAGGCTGTAGTGATGAACCGGACTGCTAGCTCAAGTGAAATCCTCATCATCGATGACTCGCCGATTAAAACTGCAGCGAACACGCACACATATGCAGTGCACCCCATCTCTTGCAGTATGGAAACTAGGGAGAAGAAACCGTATGTTCTGGGGGACCTTGCAAAACGGCTTGGAGCGATGGTGATAGAGAACCGGCCAGTCCAGGAGGTGGCTGCAGAAATCAACCAAATGGCAGATGGAACGGTATATCAGAAGCCATTTGATCGGACAGACACTAGTCATCATTTATGGCATGTATATTGTCTAGCCAAGCACTATCCGCATCTCCATAATCTACTCAACCGGATGGGTTCTTCGACCACTGAACATGAGCGTGGACGTATTAGAGAAGAGATGGCATTACTATTGGGTTTAAATCCTGATAGTGTGGAGAGTGATGAAATTCCAAGATTATTGTATAGGCGTTGGAGGCAAAAAATAACAGTCTGAGATGGCATGTATTTATTTAAAAATGTAACTTATTATGGCATGGGGTTCCATGCCATTGTATTAATATTAAAAGACAATTCTTTGAGAGGATTTGCATTATACTAGAAGTGTTACAGCATGTTATTGGAAGTCTACGAAGTTGTTTTATTAATAATGGGAAAGTAAAGATTGAATGGGGACTTGGGCTCCACCTAGACTCGGAGCAACTGAGCCAATATTAAAAGGATGGAAAGAAATTGGACGACGATGACAAGGAGAAGAGAGAGGTGAAGCAGTGGCAGGGGGAGGAGAAGTGATTGAGTAGACATTTCCTTGTTTAAAATAAAATGGCATGTGCCTCAATGCAGTTGAATTTTGTTATATTTATATACTATATAAAGGTTTGGAAACATTATTTTACAAGTGGGATAATGACAATTCCCACTTTAACGAAATAGAGCTTTTAACTAGATATTCCTTGGAATGACCACCACAAGCTTTGCGGGACAAGAGAATCATCTTGAACTCATACTCCATGTCAACATTCACAACTTCTGGAGGGGGACGAATGTCCAAAGAGCGATCCACATCAACATGATATGGTGCTAGTAAACTGACATGAAACACATTATAAACATGGGACAACTCATCCGGAAGATCCAACTTATAGGATACATCACCAACTCGCGCCAATACCCAATAGGGTCTGACATATCTCGGTAATAGTTTCTGAGATAAAGCTCCCTTAATATTCAAGTTCTAGGAAAATAGCCATACCTGATCTCCCACTTGATAGGATACATCCTGACGATACTAATCTTTATCACGTTGATACCTATCCTAAGCTTTGTCCATCGCCTTAGTAGCTCTAGACCAACCTTGGTGTAGCTACTCCATATAAGTCTCACCACTTGCAATCTTCGACAACCGATCCATAACCACCATCAAAGTATCATAACCTTCAAACTTTGGCAAGCAAGTGACAAAATGAAGTGTCACACTTTGAAATGGCTATGCCGGTGCTAGACTACATTGCAACTTTCCAGCCTACTTCTTAGTTCTGTGTTTACATTGCTGGCATATAGGGCAGGAACGGACATAGTTCACTACATCACCTTCCATACCAGATCAGAAAAATCCCTTTTTCAACGAATCCAAAGTCTTTCAGTTTCCACCATGTCCAGTTGTTGGAACATTATGGTGTTCCCGCAAAAACAACTACTGCAGATCCTTAGAGGGAAGATACAATCTTTCTTGCTTATAAAATATAAGCCTATCCCAAACTGAGAAGTGAAGCTTCATATTAGTGTGACTAGCAACTTTTGTTGCTTTGCTACCAGGGTTTTGCTTTGACAACTCCACATGGTGTAAGATTGCTTTCACCAACAGATCACTTCCATATGAAGCCCGAACATCCTCCAACCAATCTGAATTAATTATCGATATTTCCCAGAACTAAGCTTGATGACTCAATGCATCCGGAACAATATTGTCTTTACCATGTTTATATATAATTTCAATATTATATCTAGCAAGCTTCTTTTGCCAACGAGCCTACTTTAGCATAGGTTTAGACTTCATAGCAAAGTAGCTTAGTGTGTTACTATTTGTATGAACCTTGGTGTGTCCACCCAAGTAGTGTCTCCAGTGTTCCAATGCCGACACTATAGCAAACATTTCTTTCTTGTGCGTTGGCCATTTTTGTTGGGTTTCATCCAATTTCTTGGAATAGAACGCAATAGGACAACCATGTTGCTTTAGCATAACATCAACCACTTTATCACAATCTTGCCGCAACACAGCACCAATAGCATAGCCAGATGCATCACAATGCACTTCGAAGGGTTTATCAAGATCCGGAATCTTGAGAACAGGAACTGTAGTCAAAATCTCCTTCAACTGTACAGAAGCACACTAACAAGCTGGTGTCAAATGAAATGACTACTCTTTTTATCAAGATCTAGGATCCTAAGAATAGGAATTGTAGTCATGATCTTCTTTAATTGTACAAAAGCACACTAACAAACTGGTGTCTAATGAAATGGTATACTACTCTTCGTTAACTCAGTGAATAGAAGACCGATTTTTGCAAAATTGTGGACAAACTTGCGATAATATTATGCCAAACTGAGAAAGGAACGAACATCTGATACAGTGGTCAAAACTTCCCAGAACTTCACCACTTCTGTCTTATTTGGATCCACCTCAATTACGCTACCACCAACTATATGTCCAAGAAAGTTCACGCACAATTTTCCAAAAGCACATTTAGTTTCTTTAGCATATACTTTGTGTTCACGCAATTTCTGAAACACCATCTCCAAGTGTTTCAAATGATCTTCCAATGTCTTTCACTAAAAACTAAAATATCATCAATATATAGGACAATAAATATGTCCAAATAATCTCTGAAAATTCTATCCATCATAGTGTTTAATGTCGCCGGAGCATTGCATACGGCATGACAAGGAACTCATAAGATCTATACTGAGTTTTAAAGGCTGTCTTCTTTGTTTCAAATGATCCTCCAACGTTTTACTGAAAACCAGAATATCGTCGATATATAGGACAACAAATGTGTTTAGATAATCTCGAATATTCTATCCATCATAGTGCTGAACATTGCCAGAGTATTGCATAACCCAAATGGCATGACAAGGAACTCATAAGATCCATACTGAGTCTTAAAGGTTGTCTTCTTCACATCTTGATTTGCCACCCGTATCTAATGATATCCAGACCGCAAATCAAGTCGCGTAAAATACTCAGCCTTTAAGAGTTGGTCAAATAAGTCATCAATGCGAGGCAAAGGATAACTATTTTTTACCGTGATTTTGTTGAGTGCCTGATAGTCAATACACATCCTCATGATTCCATTCTTTTTCATAACAAAAAGGACCGGCACTCCATAAAGTGACTTGCTATAAGCTCCTTAAATTTAGACTTCCCAGTACTATTCAAACCCAAAGACGCTTAACCCCAAATATCCCAAAACCCTTAACCGATTGGAAAAGGGGGTGCACTCTTGTTCATGGGCCCTTTCCTTCTATATTTGAACCCCATGAATCGTCTTTTGAGTCATTTTCTTTGGTTGCTTACACTTGTTTGGTCGAATGTGACCTTTATCAAAAAGCTTCATGAGTTGCTTCTTGAGTTCAGCCATCTCCTTGATGTTCAATTGATGGATCATCTCTCTAGTCATTCTTTTTGGTTGCTTACAATCCACTATGCTTCCCTGCAAGTTCATGCCCTCATAAATGGAAGTTGAGAGGTACAGCTCTCCCAAGAGCCTCGCTCTTTTGACACCCTACCCCTCGGGTCAAACCCAGTGGGAGCAAACTGAACCAACCAGATGTCAATCAACATGTGGTGTGATTCCCCTAAGCCAACCAACAAAGTCAGACTCGAGACCACTTTGATACCAAATGTAAGCTTCTTGAATTTAGACGTCCCGGGAGGTCACCCAGCCCAGTATTATTCAAACCTAAGGACATTTAATCCCAAATATCCCAAAACCCTTAACCGATTGGAAAAGAGGGTGCACTCTTGTTCATGGGCCCTTTCCTTCTATATTTGAACCCCATGGATCATCTCTTTAATTGTTCTCTTTAGTTGCTTACAATCCACAATGCTTCCCTGCAAGTTCACGCCCTCATAAACGGAAGTTGAGAGCCATAGCTCTCTCTCGAGCCCCGCTCTTTTGAAACCCTACCCCTCGAGTCTGCCTAGTGGGAGCAAATTGGACCAACTAGATGTCAATTAACATGTGGTGTGATTCCTCTAAGCCAACCAAAAAAGTCAAACCCGAGACTGCTTTGATACCAAATGTAAGCTTTTTGAATTTAGACTTCCCGAGAGGTCACCCAGCCCAATATTATTCAAACATAAGGACACTTAACCCCAAATATCCCAAGACCCTTAACCGATTGGAAAAGGGGGTGCACTCTTGTTCATGGGCCCTTTCCCTCTATATTTGAACCCCATGGATCGTCTCTTGAGTCATTCTCTTTGGTTGCTTACACTTGCTTGGTTGAATGTGACCTTTATCAAGAAGCTCCGTGAGTTGCTTTTTGAGTTCAGCCATCTCCTTGATGTTCAATCGATACAGAGCTTTTGTAGGTGGTTTAGAACCTGGAATAAACTCAATCTGATGATCAACCTCATGGCTAGGAGGTAGCCTTGGTGGCAAATCCTTCGAGAAGATATCCTGATTCCACTCCAACAACTCCAATATCTTCTTTAGTACAAGATCAACCCTGTCACCAATCTGAACTGAGTCACCCACACCCTCAGCTTCCATCACTTGAACCCAAAAGGTCTGACATCCCTTCTTAGCTGCTTTTTGAGCAGCTCTCGCAGTCAGGAACTTAGCATCCCAATCCTTTGAAGAGCACTTTTGCAACTGGAAGGACACATCAGGGACTTCAATGTGATGTGACTTTGTCCAGCACCATAAATCCCTTTTATATATTTGTTAAAGAAATCCATACCAAATACCATTTGAAAATCTAGTATCTTCAACACTACCAAGTCCACTCTTTCTTTCCACTTGGATATTTTTATTGGAACATCACTCACAAACTTTCTAGCTACTTGCCCACCTTCCACAAACCAGAAGTGCATAGGCAACATTTTCTTAGCATTCAATCCTAACAACTTAACTAAGTCTTTGGATATCTGCTGTGTGTAGCTCCTGTGTCAATCATCACTCAGATTCAGTGTCCGCGGACAATGCCTACCAAATACATCAACAGATCAGTGTTTGCATTGACTGTGAGAAAGCTTGAGGAAAGCAACGAAAGTAACTCACCTCCCCTTCATCATAGTCTGCATTGACCAACTCGTCAACCCCTTCAACTTCACTACCACCATCTTCCCTCATGACATTAACATGAGACCTTGTCTTATGCTTGTTGGGACATTTCGAGAACCTATGTCTTGGGAAGCAATGACCCACACTACCCGTTCCGCTAGGAGCAGGTTTCATAGGTTGTTGTTGCTTGTACCCACCAAGAGGAGGAACAGAGGGCCTAGGACCAAAAGAAGCTATTGATGGTTTGCAACCACCACCACCACCTTTGTTAACCATTGCTTATGAGCCCCTAGGGGGGAACTTGCTTTCCACCCTCTGTTTCCGATCACTTTGTTTATTCCCAAAATTCTTATTCTTGTCCGAGGTACCAGCATATGGCTGTTGATATTGTTTCATGAGTGAGTGACTAGAGGCAACTTGCTGCGCTGCCTCCTTGCACTCCATATATGTCTTTGGCTTAAACTTTAGAATCTTATTGCGAGAAAGTGAACTTAAACCCTTTAGGAAATAACTCCAAGCATCTTCATCACTCATATTTGCAATCATAATGCGCTTCTGAGCAAACATATTAATGTAATGCATGAGGTCCCCTCGTTGCTTTAACTACCGCAACTCCATGCAAAGTCTCAAACCAAGATCATCCAGCAAGTATTCCTTATGGATACGAGACCGCATTTTGGTCCAACTTCTAGCCTGTCCTTTTTCAACACACACCTGGTGCCACCAAGTTTTGGCATAATCGGTGAGAAAGGATTGCATGCACACAACTTTCGTACGATCATCTACATTTGCCGCTATGAAATAATTTTCCATATTGTAGACCCAGTCTTCCAAAACTTGATTGTCCCACATGCCTCTAAAATTGAGTGGTTTCGGAGGTTTGAACTTTGAAACTCGTGCAACCAGGGGTAGTTGTAGAACTTCATTGTCCTAAGAACTTGAAGAGGAGTCTGGTTGCTTAGGCTTATTTGGTTTAGTTGCCTCAGTTTCTTTCTTCCTCTTCTTGTTCTCCTTCTTCAATTTGCGAATCTCCCTTCGCAAATTCTCGATCTTGACTTCTGAGCCATACGCTGCAATGCCGCAGCATTTGACTCTTCGTCTTATGACTCAGCCTTTGCCTCTTCCGCAGCATCTCTAGTAGGAGTTTCCTCTTCTCGATTCACCTGTCTAGAGGTTTCAGCATAATCAGCATGGTTCCATTTCACCATCCCGATAGCTGCATGCATGCCTCTATCAGTAATTGAACATGTATACAACATTCTTACCGAATGGTGCAATCCAACTAATCTTACACAGGTCGCTTCAGATCTACTAGAAAAGTCTTTGCATATGCAACTTAAGTCAGAAAATCCCACAAAAATTAGATAGGAATCGCTGAGATAATTCCTCTAATACCAAATATAGTGCACTTGAATTTGGAGCTGAACTCCAAGCCCATTGCACTACGAAACGAGGGTCCGGTACAATCCCACGAGCACCAACTCTCTGTATCCAACACTTGCACACAAAATGGTGTCAGATGGAGTCTGACACAATTTTGGCATACCGGTGGCCTAACGCAAGGAGGAGGGTACCCCACTGACTAGAGTAGCATGGAGCTTGGGTTTAGACCCAAGCTGGACGTAGAACAAGGAGCGACATAGCCCAACAGGAGCCAAACTAATCTCTCAGGTGGTCGAACATGCATTCCAACCACTATCCCTACTATACATTTGGAACCCCTCATATCCCCCCCTCTGAGGAACACACTTTGGGTTTTCACCCCAAGCCTCCTTTAGTACCAAGAGTTAGTCTCTAGAACAAGCTTGAAACTTACTAAATATGGAATGTATTTAGATTGTGAATTTGGATACAGGACAAACACCATTGTGTTCAGGCTGATCTCTACATTTTGTAGATATGCCAAATGAGTGAATCTAGACACTTTTCATAAATAGCATTTGGGACTGAAATGAGACTAACACAAAGGGCATGATAGCAAGGGTGTTTGGAAAACATGGTAAGCTATCATCCAGTAATATTGAGGGACTAGTCTCAATACGCAAGGGTTATTGCTAAGCCAATGCAAAACAGAGCAAAAGAGAAATAAGAGCCAGGCTAAAAATGCTAAGCTAAAAACACATAGGAGTTCCTACCTTATATTCATTTGGCTAAATATAGATGCTAAGCCCAGTAAACTAACATTTGGACAAGAGGGGCTATTAAAGGGGACCAGCAATTCGGACCTACTGCCGTTATGGCAGTAAGGAAAGAGTGTCTGTAAAGACTGGCCGACAAGTATCTTTCGATACCTAAAGTCACATTCGTGACATGAGCTCTCACTGATTTAGACTTGGTCTTGATAGCTTTGCACCCTAGCTGAGGATGGAGATGTCGAACTTAGTTGTTTGAAGTTTAGGTGTTGGTACCTATACTATAGCTTTGTCTATGAGGAGGTTGTGTACCAATATGAGTCCATCTCATGATCTTCACTTTAGTTTTGGCTGAGTGTTGGTCATGCATAGCTAACCTCTTTAAGGCATGCTTAGAGCTATTGGCTAAATGCATTAATGGGCTTATTGAGGTTCAATTAAATTCGAGTGGTCATTTAGTTCATGCTTATCCATGTATCTAGGGTGTTACCTTCCGTTAGATAAGCATATGACACGATGACATGAGTTTAGTGTTTAGGTCTTATGATGGCAAATTGAAGAGTGATTATTAATTGCTTTGTAGCTAGTGATTGCTTGTAAACTTTGTCGAGGATTATTAACACTTGCTTTGCTCGATGAAAATTTAACAATGATAGGCTTGCTTTACTGGATGGTGTTGTGAAGGACCTTATTGTGGGCTTGCATGGTTTTTCCATGTTGGCATGTTGATTTCATATTTGTTTATATCATTTGGTTGCATTTAATTTGTGGTGTTGGATTACATTGAGTCTTGGATGTGATGATTCACTCCTTGATGATGTGTTGTCTATAACTAAGTATTATTGACATTTGCTTTTATCTTTGATATTGGTTAACTTGGTTGTTAAAGAGCTTTGAATGGTGATTCGCTCTTACTTTCTTCTAACTTTGTTATGGTATTAATAGCATTGAAGTGATGTCTTGTCATTGACATTGTTGATGTTGATATTTGAGTGAAATGAGATGTCTCTCCATAGGATTGATATTCAACTATCTTAGTCTCGATAAACATAGTGTTGATGATTTGGTTATAGTTATATGCTATTAGCATTTGTGCATTTCCTAGCTAGCAATTGTGTTAGCACTGAATGACAAATTTGAGTTAGCTATATTCTAGACGAGATTATTTAGTAGGGGTTGAGCTTTGGCTTTTCCTTAAAACGTGATTTAGTCATGGACTATGTTAGCTTTATAAGAAGAAAAATTAGTGATCAATATTGAAGTGATTAAATCCTTGTTGGATTTGAGTTAAGGATATATTGATTATTGATGATTTTTTTTGTGTTTGTTATGAAATGAGTTACGCTCTGCTATAGAAGATGGATTCATGGAAGATCATTTAGTAACCACTTATTGAGCATAAGTTCGTTATGCTTGGTTTTTGGATTGATGTAGATATGCTCTTCATTAGCTTTAGCATTATAAAATTTGGCTTATAAATGTGTTAAAGAGAATATTATGGGTTGTACCATGATTTCTTCTTTGGCATTAAAGTTAGTTCATGCAAGACTCGTGATCATTATTAGGCAAGACTTGGCTATAGGCTTCTTTAAACTTTTTGTTCTTTAAGTTTTATGCTCATTTGTCCATTTGTTAGGAGTTGTTAAGGAAGGCATTTTAGTTTGTTAGCTTTGATGTTAAAGTTAGTATTTGCTTTGGTAATCATTGATAACGATTAACTATCATCTAGAATACTTGATTATCCTTCTCAAAGGTTTTGCTTCATTATTGTTATTATAAACTGATTTGCCGTTCTTCGGGATGAAGCTCTATTTCGTTAAAGTGGGAATTGTCATTATCCCACTTGTAAAATAAGGTTTCCAAACCTTTATATAGTATATAAATATAACAAAATTCAATTGCATTGAGGCACATGCCATTTTATTTTAAACAAGGAAATGTCTACTCAATCACTTCTCCTCCCCCTGCCACTGCTTCACCTCTCTCTTCTCCTTGTCATCGTCGTCCAATTTCTTTCCATCCTTTTAATATTGGCTCAGTTGCTCCGAGTCTAGGTGGAGCCCAAGTCCCCATTCAATCTTTACTTTCCCCTAATTAATAAAACAACTTCATAGACTTCCAATAACATGCTGTAACACTTCTAGTATAATGCAAATCCTCTCAAAGAATTGTCTTTTAATATTAATACAATGGCATGGAACCCCATGCCATAATAAGTTACATTTTTAAATAAATACATGCCATCTCAGACTGTTATTTTTTGCCTCCAACGCCTATACAATAATCTTGGAATTTCATCACTCTCCACACTATCAGGATTTAAACCCAATAGTAATGCCATCTCTTCTCTAATACGTCCACACTCATGTTCAGTGGTCGAAGAACCCATCCGGTTGAGCAGATTATAGAGATGCGGATAGTGCTTGGCTAGACAATATACATGCCATAAATGATGACTGGTGTCTGTCCGATCAAATGGCTTCTAATATACCGTTCCATCTGCCATTTGGTTGATTTCTGCAGCCACCTCCTGGACTGGCCGGTTCTCTATCACCATCGCTCCAAGCCGTTTTGCAAGGTCCCCCAGAACATACGGTTTCTTCTCCCTAGTTTCCATACTGCAAGAGATGGGGTGCACTGCATATGTGTGCGTGTTCGCTGCAGTTTTAATCGGCGAGTCATCGATGATGAGGATTTCACTTGAGCTAGCAGTCCGGTTCATCACTACAGCCTCTGGCTTGACGAAGATGGGCTTGCTACCCCTCACATGGACCATAGTCAAGCAATCCTCCTGCGTTAGGAGAAAGTCAAATGGTAATATTACTCGCGTCTGATCGTGTATCATCTGTAGCAACGTTAATGCATTGTGGTGCATCATGGATGTCCAAACTCCCAATTGCAAATTGAACCCGACCCTCTGTTTTAAGTGTCGCATAGTCATTATTAGATCCCGCAGTTTCTCCCGTGTGATTAATGTGAATCTGTCTCTTTTGACCAACTTGCGACCGCAGGCTTTGGAGGGTGCAATGACATTCGAGGACGAGCCACGCTCATGGGAGAAAAGGACACCGTTCAGATCAAAAACGATATAGTACCTTCGCCGTGACTCTAAAATGAAATGCGTCAGCATAAAAAATGGTACAAGTCAATTTTACCATCTACAATATTAGCGAATGTTGCTCCCGATGGTCGTTGAGAGGGTTTTGGTCGAGGAAACGTGAAGGGCGGAAATACTCTCCTCTGCAATGTGGGGTCAATCGCATCCGATGGCGTGTGGGCACATGCCATTTCAGCTGTAGACTCTGGTACAACTGGCTCAACAGTGGCATGGGGTGGTTCCGATGGCATGTGATCACACGCCATTTCAGCTGGTGCCTCCGTTGGCAAAGTGGACATGACCGAACAGGCAGCAGAGGCGGTGTAGGGAGGTTCCAACGGCGCGTAGTCAGACGATTGGGCACACGTTGAGTCCGTTGGAAATGAGGATACGACCGGCTCGGCGGCTGGGGCGGCCTCATGTGGGTCCAATGGCGCCTGGTCACCGTCAGTTGGATACGTGGACAAGATTGACTCAGTGGTATGGGCAGCATCAAGTGGAGCGTGGTCAGCTTGCTTGGCGTTGATATGGATAGTAGCCTCCACCAGCTCTAATGACTCTTGCAGCCAAGTAGAGTCCACTAGCGGATCCATATGCACGTCCAAATATCTCCCTTCGATTGAGATGGTATCCTCCCGTGCTACTAAAAACAAACTCATTAGCACATTGAATCGACTATACTGTATTTACCATCAACTGCTATTGAGGAACTAGGACTGATATCACTTGGGCACACTGCTGATTCTGAAGGATTGGACATACGTTTCAACCCTTGCTTGGCACTATCCTTCCTCGACACTAAAGGCTAGAGTTTGTAAATTCAACTGAATAATCTCTACTTACCATTTGCTCTGCGACCTACATGGACAATGTTAGAAATGGTAAAAGGTTAGGAATGGATGTACTATTATTTACCTGATGGTTTGTCTTGTATGACCTTCCTCCGCTGCTCTTTGGCCACCTCAGGCTGGCCATCGTCGTCATCATCGTCGTCGTCGTTATTGTGATCGTCACCATTGTGAGGACCATCCAAGTCCTCTTCGTCCTCCTCTTCTTCGTCCTCCTCTTCTTTGTCCTCCTCTTCGTCCTTCTGCTCTTCCTGCTCATTATCTTTCTCTGGCTCCTCATCCCCCTCCTGCATTTCTTCCATAGGCTGCTCAGGCTGGATGGCTTGTTCTTCCAGGACCATCTTGGGAAAATCATCTGGCCGAGTCTCCATCTCAAAATACAAGACATCCATAGCCTGTTTTAGTGCGTGACCTAGGACCGTATCCTCACCCGACTGTCTTAACATGGTTTCTGCACGTTCTTGCACCCTTCGAAGACGACGAGATGAGAAAAACGTGGCCCTGACTTGAAAAGCTTCCCTCATCCATTGTACCTCTCCATTGAGATTGGGGAAGGGGAGTCCGCCATAGGAATCTGAGTCATGAGGTGGTGACTGCTTGCTTTCACTCAGCCCTTGATCTGCAATGAATGGCATGAGCACACATGCCATAACCGCGAGGCATTACCTATCATCTTTTCGTTGCCCTTCTTCCTTTTTGAATCAAACGCCTCTAATCTCGACGACTGTCCAACGTGCTTTCGCTTTTTATGACCACTGTCAGTTTGAGCTTGGCTGGTGCTTGCCTGTTTTGCCTTTGAAGAAGTTTCTCCCTCAAGGAATGGCATGAGACCACACGCCATTGCAAATATAATTTGTACCTCCTTTTTTCCTATTGCTTGTCTGTTTGTCCTTCTTCGATGCGCCACCAGTGCGCTTTTCAGTCCTCGTGTCTGAATATTCACAACGATCTATAATCAAAATGGCGTGAGGCCTCACGTGACCTTACCTTGTGCAGGTTGTGAGCTCGGCCCAACATGGGTATCTTCAACAGTAGCTGTTAACGCCGTTTCAGCATCTGGGGGTGGCCACGCTCCTGCATACAGAGCTTGTGAGATAACATTTAAATTTAAAGTGTGTACTCACCAGGTTCGCAGAGAAGATACTGTTTTTCTTTGGCAACTGTAATTATATGCTCCATTGAAGTCACCTCTTCAATGGAGTTTGTCACCGCAACACACGGGACACCCTTGAGTAGTGCGGCTCGAAAGAATAGTCCGCCGCAGTTGTACTCGACAACGCATTTGCCCTTGGAGTCGGAAGCAGGTGACCCACCCGCTATTGCGTTGAAGACCCAGCTGAGCATTTCCCATGCTGCACCTGGAGCTTTCTTTGGATTCGAAAGCTCCATAGCCGTCTTCAGTTCCTCAGGCATGGGTAAATTGACCTCCCTCAGATCAATTCGATCGGCCTTGTCGAACGAAGCTAGGAAGTCACTCCAGTCCCACTCTGCTGCAGGACCAATAACAAGGGCGAGTGTGAAGATGCGGACATTCGTCGGTATCTTCTTCTTAGCCATTATCCCATGGATCTCCCGCATCTCCTTGCCTTTCAACCGAGCCTTCACCTCGTTCAAGGCCTTCCAGAACTTGTGATAGGATTCGGAGTCGTAGATCATATAGTGGACTGAAGATTCCACCTCCGCAAGTCCCACCATTAAGTCAATGATAGAGCTGACTTCGTCTGCATGAGTGATCTCCTCGTTTGTGAAGTCCATCACACAAAAGATGTTCTTGACCTGCTCATCTCCGCGGGAAACGATGCTCCTCCACCTTTGATCCTCATCCGAATTCAAGTATACCCGGTAAGGTTCTCGATAGGCCTCTACTGCGGGGTCGAGCTGTTTCTGAAGCCGACGGTCGACATCAATCTTAATGAAATTTGGATACTGATCCAACTTCTCAGCTTTACTTTTCGTGGCATCCCGCAGCAGATCGATGAACTTGGGGGCCCCCTTCACGTACTCGTCGATGTCTTCATTTGACAACTCCAGCGCTTCCATCATCTCTTGCGTGGTGTCGATGCTCACCCTCTCCATGGCCACTTGCTCGAAGATCCAATCCTTCAATAGCGCACGAGCTCTCAGAGTCGTGCACAAGTCCTCGTATGTCACAATATGGCCGGGAGTCATTTTGGTCTTGTTGAAGACTACCTCACCACGTAAAAGAGCATTAGCCACTGTCAGAAGGTCGTCATCGTCTAGAGACCGCGAGAAACGCAAGGCGTTGAGCTTCAAATCATTGGGCTTCCGGCCGTCCTCCACACCCATTGAGTTTGGCAACTCCCCGTCATGGTACCTCCTCAGCACATCTACCCATTTGTCAAAAACAACTTTTGTCGCGAGTAGAATGTTATGGATGCTGAGTGTGTCATTGACCCCCAGTGTTTTCGAGAGAAGACTCGAGAATTCCTGCAATGGAAATGGCGTGAGGCCACATGCTATGCCACATGCAACAAGGCTTACCTGCCAGGCGCTAGTTGCTAGTGCACGTCCTTGTCCTGGTTTTTGTGGCTTCTTTAGTTGAACCCAGAGCTTCCGTGTTCGTGCCAATGTCTCGTGCAGACCCGATTTGTAGCACGTTTCTTGCTTGACATTCTGCGCGTGGGAGATGTATATGATAGATCGGAGGGGCGAGTTGCCTTTTATCAGGCGGACAACTCTTGTCTTGAAGACTTTCTTCACCTCCTCGCCCACCATAATATCCACAACTATCTCTTGCATCGCCAAGCTAGAATGCTGCCCGGAGACGGCATAGAACCGGATGTTCTGATCGTCCAACACCTTCCTATTGATCAAGTCTGGAAACTTCGTCTCGCCCTTCATTGTTCGGTAGTAGGGGATCACGTCTGCGATGTCAGGTGTTACTGGACTTGCCAGCATCTTCTGCTTCAGTTTCTCCACCCACTCATCAGATACTAGCCTGTGGTTGTATTTGCTTTGGATGTCGATATGGCTCACGTCGATTGTATATACTTTGTTGGAATAGTAACAAGTACTACTATCTGCGACGATTTTTGCTGCCTCTTCTTGCTCTTTCTGCTCTTTGCGGCTCTTCTTTTTGGTGGGTGTAGTGTTCGAACCCAAGGCAATGGCATCACTGAGTAGCTTCTTTTTTGGAGCAGGAGAGTCGGACGTCGGCTTGAGCTTGACCACCCTTTTCTGCTTCGAGGTAGTTTCCAGATCGACCCCCTTCCCCTTTGCTTCGCGAACTGGAGTCACTCTCAATGGCTCAATGTTGGAATATAGTTTTTGAACATCGCCGTAGGTGAGGTCCGTGGATTCCATGTGATCTTCATAGACCCGGAGCGTCTTTGAAATTGTGGGCCTCCTGGACAACCTCTCCCTAGCTCCCTCTAGGAATTCCTCATAGCCGCTGCCCCCCTCCGGGAAGCCGCTAGGATGTGCAAGGTGGATCTTGAAGGCAGATGCTGTCTCTACCACAAGTGCCAGTCCATATTCTTGCATGGAACTGCATGGAGTGTCTGTCACTTGGATGAGGATCCCCATGCATTCTTTTCTCCCACCATCTGTGTTGTACAGCCTCAGATCCTCGCCTTCCATCCCGAAAGTCCAACTGGTGAGCTCCTCCCCCTTCTCTGCATCCATATTGACAGTGGCTGGAAGAAGAACGCAATTCCTCGCCTGTTCAGAAATGCACAACAATTAGAGCTGACAGATGAAAAACTAGTAGCTGGAAATAACGTGAGGCCACACGCCATTCACCACTGCATCAGATGTCTTGAGGCTGCATCCTAAGATGGCGTGAGGCTACACGCCATCTGTAACCGGACTGCACTCGAGAGCCCAATCGGTGCATGCCAATGTTGCTACTGAATGGCATGTGGCCTCATGCCATTTTCTACTTGGCCTAAAAGACTTACCATTTGAAGCCGAATGGAGGAGTGACAACCGGACTCGCTGGCGAATGTGCACTGTGTGTGCAGCGGATCGTAGCAGCAAGGCTACTCTGCCACTTACAGTTGGAGAGTGGCACTGAAATCTCCCGGGATGCCAAGTGGGCTGCGTGTGGGTGGCGGAGTGGGCGGCGGAGTTGGCGGCGAAGTTACAAACTGGGTGTGTCTTGAAGTGGACGTCGATGCACACGAGCGCGATGCGAGCGCGAGTGTGATGCAAGCGCGAGTGGACGCCGATGCACACGAGAAACCTGTAGAGAAGTGGGAGCGCGAGTGGGAGCGCGATGCGAGCGCGAGTGTGCGAGCGCGAGTACGAAGGAAAATGCAAAACCTAACCTCACACGCGCGAAATGTCACGACGGTTGGTAATCCCGCCACGTCATCATTTCTCGGACTTGGGCGCCACCATTAATTTCTGGATCGGCGCGCGTATGCGTGAAATCCAAAAGAAATCCGCAACGTCATCATTCCTCGGACTGCATGCACGCGAAATCCAAAAGAAAGATCATGATTGGGATATCATTTAATACCCTCGCTATATTTATACCATGCATGATTGGATATTCCAAAGCATCTTGTATTTCCAAAAATGCCAGATGTTCAGCTAAATAAATTGTCAGAGGATTTGATGTGACGTTCAAGCATGTGGGCTCATGCAATTTTGATCCCAAAAAATGCACCAAAAAATGCTCGGCGTCATATGGCGTTATCTCTTGAATGGCGTGGGGCCGCATGCCATTTTCAGGAGCACATAGGAGTATATTCCTAGAATATTCTGACACGCGCGAGATTGGTTTGAGTTTCCTGGAGATCCAACCGTTAGATCGCAACTAGATTTTACAGAATGGTATACAATGTCCTTCTTGATGACCCTGCAAAGAAGCATCTCGATCGGACACTACATGAGACCACACGAGCCTTACAATGTTTCAGGGGCATTTGCCATAGATCCGACCGTTATTTTGCTCCAAGATTCTACAGTTTGGTGTGCACTGACCTTTCCATCGACACTGCAAAGGGACATCACAATCAGATGCGGGATCACAAGAAACCAACTTCACTAACTCTGGTTTCACCAAGATCTACGTAAGGAGTTATGAAATGAAAGGACCCTCTCTATTGAAATGTGTTTATGGTCCTAGGGGCATTGTGACATATCAAAGGATTTTGCATCAAGTTCTGTATTTGCATGTTTATCAAGCTACTGAATTGCTAAACCCTAAACCCTAAACCCTAACCCTAAACATGTGGCAAATGCTGCGTGAAGAAAGATGCCCTTTCTGGGCAAATGCTGTAAGAGGCAGATTCCGAGCAGATGTATCTCAGGCCAGCGAAGGGGACAAACGAAAACTAGCTATAAACATGACGGGATGCAAATAGATTACTAGGCTGGTCCTGCGAAAATCAAAAACCATAATTGAAAACATTGAAAATGCAAAAAGAAAGGTTTATAATATTTTTGAATTTTAAGCAACCAAATGAATGTAAGTAGGGCATGTGTTTGTAAGTTTAAAAATGCCTCAACCACTTAAATTCCCAAGTAAATAAAGCTGTTTCTATTTTTGGTACAGGTAAACTTTATAGCGTGTGGGCTCATGCAATTTTGAACCCAAAAATGCACCAAAAAATGCTCGACTAGCATTATTCTTTGAATGGCGTGTGGCCTTATATTGCCATAAATGGACGTACACACACAGCATAATTATTCCTTTACATGGCGAATAATCTTGGCGCAGATCGCTGACATGGCATGGCAAAGTTCGAATCACTGACATGGCACAGCTGGATCGAGGCAAGGACATGATGTGACAAAGTTCAACCTCCGACAGCAAAGTCTAGAAGCTACTCAGTTTGAAATTTGTCAGAGGAATCATAAGATCTGGTTTGTCAGAGGATTTGATGTGACGTTCAAGCGCGTGTTATTTTTGAATTCTCGAACTCATTCCTAGGTCTATCATTTTTGTGCGCCGTGTTCTTGGTTCCGCTGAGCGCAGTGAGCGCTGCTTGTGTAAGCGGCGTTGTGAGCTGTGGTTTATGCGTCTACAAGCGGTTGCGGCATTGCGAGCGCCATTGCGAGCGGCAGTTTATGCGAGTGGCAGTTTGTGCAAGCGGCGCTACGAGCAGTTGCGGTGTTGCGAGCGGCGCTACGAGTAGTTGCGGTGTTGCGAGCGGCACTGTCTTTGGTGTGGCTACCGCTTCCTCTTGATATTCGGCACTTGTGCTTCCTGGTATGTTCACTATGGAATGGTTTAGGACCACATTTAGAAATGGCATGAGGCCACATGCCATCTTGGGCCCTTGCAATTTCATGGCTAGCGTATTGTCATGTATGTTTTTACTTGCCTGCAGCTGTGTGTATATCAAGATGGCATGAGGCCTCATGCCAATTTTGTGAATGCGAAATTTCACGTGGGTGTCAATAACATGTTTGAATAATGGCATGTGGCCTCATGCTATTGAGGTTGTTTGGTATGTTATGATTTAGGCCATTCTCCAATCATTTTTTGTATGGTCTTAACTTCTTTTCTGCACTTTCAGAATGGCCTTCAGGGTTGGGGAAAAGGTTTACATTTTGAATGGTGGGAAGAGAGTTGCAAAAGGGACCCTTGTGTCTATGGATCGGAACTTTGTTATACACTGTCAAAGGCTTGGGGAAGGCAATGCTGCTGTATTAGTAGAGACTGTCTTCGATGGGAATGTGGTCGCTATTGAACAAGGAGAGATGGTCGTCGGGGTAAATGTTGTTGTTGCCTTGAAAAATCTGCAGAAGAAAGCAGATGTTGGGGACAGCGCAAGTGCGACGCATGTTCCCTCCATGGATCTTAAGAACCGTGCTACATGGATTCAGGCAAAGGTGTTTCTAAACAACCCCGAGGGGGAGGTGGTAGCTGAGGGCTTAGCCACAGTTGTCGATCCAAGAGATGCGGTTGCTAATCAAGAATTGGGCTGGGATGATATTGGAGTTGCGATTTTAGAGGTTGTTGACACAGAAGAAAACAGTCTGACTATTGGAAGCATTGTGCGGTGGAAATTGAGGCATTTAGTGTTTGAGAATGTGAAGGATTCACAATCAAACACCACTACAACTGATGACAGAACATCTCTTCATGGGAAAAGAAAGTACACCTTCCTACAGTGCAGCCAAAGGGATCTGAGCAACGAACCGAAAAGGCAGAAAATGGCGATGGAGGTTCGAATGGTCTCGACAGTTGCTTGTTGCAAGAGGAGGTGCTGTCAACATGCTGATTGGGATGCTATTGAAGAGGAGAGAGCAAGATACAAGACATTGTCCTGGAAGGCAGCTCGCAATTTTGTGTATGAGGCATTACGGTCATCTGTTGATGCTTCAGAACATCAGGTGGGGGGCATGGTCTTCCAGAGGGGTTTGGTCTGCATGAAGGCATGGAGAATCATTTATGGAGTCCCTCGAAGCATATTCTACAGAATCAAAACTGAGTTCGAGGAACAAAGGGTTCAATAGGCAGTCCATGGGAACGACGGTACGCACAAAACCAGGGGTCATGTTGTATATGGAGAGGCAATCTTCAAGAGGTTTGTCGAGACATGTAGCGAGCAGCAACCACATAAAACCCGCCTCTTGGAAGATGGAACACGAGACACCCAATGAGTTCTCCCTTCCATGTATACCAAGGGGGCCATATTGGAAGATGTGAATCGGGAACTCCAGAGTAATGGCTACAGGAAGCTGAGCCAATCTAGATTTAGTAGATTGTAGAGCAACAGGTTCAGGGATGTGAGTATAGGAAAGTACTCCAGCTTTTCAAAGTGTGACGAGTGCACTGCTATCAAAATGGCTTTGTCGAAGAATTCTTGCAGCGCTCAAGAGCGAGAGACGTTGGTTAGAAGGCGGCTCGACCACAACATCGAGCAGAGAAGCTGCAGGACTGCATATTATCATAACAGGATTCTCTCCATGGAGAGACCTGACTCTTACCTCTGCATCATCCACGACAAAATGGACCAGAAAAAGACGTGTTTACCTCGACTCAATCCTGCCCCCAAGGTAATCTCTTCATCCATGCAGCTGCTTGTGTCTCTGTTTGGCATAATCGCTCATGGGCATGGTGCCCAGAACTATGGGAACTTCTTTGTACCTCTATGGGGTGGCGGGGGTGCAAACATGATGATTGCGTCCCTAGCAAAACACTTAAGGTCTCTGCAAAGTGCGCAGACTGAGCTGAACGGCCAACCCTTGCATAAGGCCCTTGTCGATCGAACCCCATACAGGGTTCAGCTGGAGGAGGAGCAAAGGCTTGCAGTATCGCGTGGGGCCCCATGCCATCTCAGTGAATATGTTGGCCGTCAGATTGTAGGGTTATCACGTGAGGCCTCTTGCCATTCCGACGAGGCTAGTCGCCCGGTGAATGCACAGCCTCATCCAAATGAAGCAGAATCTCAAGGAAGTTCTTGCGGCCGATGTGGCCTTCCACCCCATCTTCTGCTCCAAACAGACAATGCTGGCAGTGAGAACAAAAACATGTACGTCTTCGCGTACTTGGCGATGCTTGTTGCCAAAGGCATATTTGAACGGTTACACTTGGCAACGAAACCCCTC